>NC_138552.1:119247990-119578294 GCF_964273705.1 Natrix helvetica | reverse complement strand
TGGGGAGCCACTGTAACAGGAGCACGAAAATTCCTCATTGCATACAACATCAACCTGCTGTGTACAAAGGAACTAGCACATCGGATAGCACTTAACATTCGGGAACAGGGCCGTAGTAAGAACCAGGTACTCTAGGGAAGGTTGGCTTGTAGATCTTCCTATTCTGCACTCCAATAAAATCTCAAAACAAGGCAAGGCAGTCATCAAGTTTGATCAGCAAATTGGAATCTAGTACAAAAGGCTGAACTTGTTTGCTTTTCAGAGTCTTCTCTGTTTCTCACTTACAGCCTGGGCGGTTAAAACAGGTGCAAGGCATGGGATGGTATTTGGATGAGGAAAACATTGCTCAAGTCTCTACAAATCTGTTGGATTTTGAAACTACTCCTCTTCATGTGGTCTATGAAGAAGTTTGCAAGGATGCCAAGGTGAGTGGCACAAAGATGATCAATTAAATGAGATTGGGGTGGAGCAAAATGCACTGGGCTTGGGGCTTCCTCTCTGAAATTTCCCTTGAATTAATTTTTTGGGAGGTCGGGTGAATCACAGAGCCGTCAATTATGTACCCCAAGAATTCAACCCTTGGCACATTTATTTTACATTTTTCTTTTTTAAGATGGAGGCCTTTTTCTCGAATTCTTGTCAAAACTGCACGTACTCATTTTAAAAGTTGCGCCTCGTTTGCAGCCAATACCAAGATGTCGTCAAAATAGGGGACTACTCCTGGAATCCCCTGCAAAAGCTGTTCCATGATGCTTTGGAACAGTCCAGGGGCAATACTAACGCCGAATTGCAGGTGGTGACATTTGAATGCACCCCTGTGAGTCACAATGGTTTAGGCCTCCACTGTAGCACCATCTACTGGCAATTACTGGTATGCCTCCGCCATGTCTAATTTCTCGAAAATTTTTCCAGGGCCTAGTGAATGGAGAAGGTGCTGTACGATGTTTATAGGGTACATGCTTTGTTGTAGCGCCTTGTTTATTGTACATTTGTAATCCACGCAGATGCGGACTGACCCATCAGATTTGACAGGTGTCACTATCGGGGTCTCCCAGGGTGCGTGATCGACCTGCTCTAGGATTCCCTGGCCTATGAGCTTGTCAATTTCCCTGTCAATTTTAGGGCGGAGAGCGAAAGGCACTCTC
The DNA here is from genome assembly GCF_964273705.1 of Natrix helvetica. Lineage (NCBI taxonomy): Eukaryota > Metazoa > Chordata > Lepidosauria > Squamata > Natricidae > Natrix > Natrix helvetica. The sequence goes on along the minus strand of NC_138552.1, from coordinate 119,577,149 downwards.
CTGGGTTTAAACCTTATTGGCACTATTGAAAGAAATTGGGGTCCCCATATACTAACCCAGGCCCAGGCTGAAGATGTCCTCAAACTCCTTAAAGATGGCCTCGGCACCGTCGTCTTTTGGAGCGTTCGATGTTGGGACGTTTGCCACGGTGTGGATGCCAGTTACCTCAAGGCCTAGGGCCTGGAACCAATCTAGCCCTAGGAGGCTCTGCAGGTTGTCGCTGATCACCGTCACCAGGAGTTGTGTGATAAGTGACTCTATTGTCCCCTTTGGGTTGTCTTGGGGTCTTCTGCCAGGCTCCAGAGTTGCCCTTCGGCCAGCGGTGTGGCGCATTTCTAGGTTGCCAGACTGCCTCAGGGAATTCGCTCCGGCACACCTTGGCTTTGGGACCCGTCTTCCCACAGCGCTGGCAGGTTGCGTCTCTGAAGCAGCAGCTTTTCCTGGCATGCTCATCACCACAGCTAGCACAGGGAGGAGAAGGCTGTTTAAATTTGCGCGCCGGCTGGGTGTGGCTACTGCACACGCAGTAGCCATCATCTTCTTCCCCCTCAGAACTCTTGGCCTCTGCAGCTTCACGATGAACGCGTGTAGTCTTTCGCGCTTCTGGAGCCAGGTCCGTTCCCCATTCTAAAATGTTATTTTGGCTATGTATTCCCCCAGCTATCTCTACTCCTGTCAAGCATGCCTCCTTCAATATCCAAGAAAGAAAAACCTCAACTCCATGTTAATAGAGATAAAGTACTTTTACTAAATATGAAGTGAAAGCAGCTAAAAGGAAAGCAAGATCTGAGCCAGAAAGGCGGGAACATATACATATCAAATGTTTACCCAGCACCCTCTGCCCAATTCCCCAACCCAGTGTCCAATCTGCAACTCCCTAAGGTGTCATATGGGGTGCATCTTCAAACAGCCTCATCAAGTTGGTATGTGAAACGGTTCGCCTTGACCGAGTCCAAACATCAGCCACCAGCATGCGCAGAAGATGGTGAGAAGAAGACTCTTCCAGTATAATATTATTCCCTTCCCTAATACCATGCCCCCACCCTGGTTCCTATGGCAGCCGATAGTAAGCAAGTGTAGCAAAGCAGCTGTAAGCAAGTAACCAAAACAAGGCTTATCAGGATAACTGGTGTAGAACTTCCGCAAAGGTCTGGGAGCTCTAATATGAGATTTATCAACCTATTCAGCCTGGGAAGGGGGAAAATGTTTCCAGGAGACCAAATACTGAATGAGACCCCTATGTTTTCTGGACTCCAAGATTTCTTTAACTTCAAAATGTTGCTCTCCCTCAATAAGAAGAGGGACCAGAGGTGAAGGTTGAGGCGGACGAAAGGAAGAAGTATGCTCTGGTTTCAACAGGTTCACATGAAACATAGGATAAATTCTGCTAAGGTTTTTCGGCAGGTCCAACTTCACCGATACCGGATTTATGATTTTTAGAATGGGGAACGGACCTACGTACTTTGACCCAACTTCTTCGACTTTTGGCTGGTTTGCAAAAACTTGGTGGACAAAAACATTCTATCCCCAACTTGGTACTCTTTTGGCTTAACCCTTCGCTTGTTGTTTGTGAGCCTGGTGCACCTCATCTAATGCTTTGCGGGTCATGGGCCAAAACTGCTGAAGTTGATCACTCCATTCAGACAAGGACAAAATTTGCGATTTCTCCTGAGGCAATTCAGGAATTGGTACAAAGTCCTGACCAAACACAACTTTAAAAGGGGTCATGCGGGTACTGCTGTGTACCGAATTATTGTACGCCACCTCTGCTTGAGGTAACAGTTCAGCCCAATTATCCTGTTGATAATTGATGAAACATCGGAGGTACTGCTCCAAAACTGAGTTAGTCCGTTCACAAGCACCATTAATCTGAGGATGGTGGGTGGAGCTTAGTCCCTGGATGGAGCCAATCAATTTCAGGAACTCTTTCCAAAAGAGGGAGGTGAATTGGACTCCCCAGTCTGAAATAATGCATTCAGGCACTCCATGCAACCTATATACACGTGAAATAAACAATTTAGCCAACAACTTCAGTGATGGGATCTTGGAACCCGGCACAAAATGAACCTGTTTGGAAAACAGATCGGTGATAACCCAAATAACGGTATTCCCCAGACTTTCTGGTAACTTGACAATAAAGTCCATTGATATCTCTTTCAATGGGGCCCCTGGACGGGCAACCCTTTGGAGGAGACCCTGGGGCTTCCCCGGTGGTCTTTTTGCAGCTGGACAGATGGGACAACTGGCTATGTAGGACTCAATGTCTTTTTTCAAAGAAGGCCACCAAAATTGCCTCTTAATCAGATGCAAAGTCTTTACAAATCCAAAATGGCCCACCATTCTCGAATCGTGGGCCCGTTGAAGTACGACAGGTTTCAGGTCAGCTGGAACATACAGTTTAGTTCCTACCCACGCCAGTCCATCTTTCATGGTGCATTCATCAGAATGTTCCATGAACCAGTCATCGGATTCAAGGCCATCTTTGAGTTTGTTCATTAGGTCCATAGTTACATCCAAGTCTACTGGGCCTTGGCTCCTAGTAATCATTGGGGCAGCAATATTTCTAGCTGGGATGAACCATGCTCAGTTTAGAGCTGTTGTGCTGGGGAAGCCTGGAGAAGGCATCAGCCATAAAGTCCCCCCCCCCCACCGGGATGTATTTCAGGGTAAAATTGAACCAGTTGAAGTGTTGTGCCCAACGCAATTTTTTAGGTGACAGTTTTCACGGGGTCTTCAATGCTTTTAAATGTTTATAATCAGTCCATACTTCAAAAGGGTGTTTCACCCCCTCCAGGAAATGTCGCCATGTCATCAAAGCTCATCTAACAGCAAAAGCTTCCTTCTCCCATATGGCCCATCTCCTTTCTGTCTCTGTAAGCTTATGTGAGGTGTAAGCAAACAGTTGCAATTTACTGTCAGCGTTTGTTTGAAGTAATACCGCCCCCACCGCCACATCACTGGCATTAGCCTGTACCATGAATGGCGCATCCATATCAGGGTGTTTCAAAACTGGCTCTGCTGCAAAGAGTCGCTTTAATTTCTCAAAAGCGGCTTGACACTCCATAGTCCAGTTCAAAGGCTTCCCTAGCCTAGGTTTTGCTTCTCCTTTAGATTTTAGAAGATTTGTAATGGGCAGAGCGGTGTTAGCGAATGAGGGAATAAATTGACGATAAAAATTTGCAAATCCCAGAAAACTTTACAATTGCTTGCAAAGTGCGAGGAAGCGCCCAATCAGTAAAGGCCTGGACTTTTGCCGGGTGCATCTCAATGCCTTTGTGGGAGATACGGTATCCCAGGTAATCAATCTGTTCCTGATAAATTTCACATTTAGACAATTTCGCGTAAGGTTCAGCGGCTCGGAGTTTCTTGAGGACTGAGTGGACCAAAGTCATGTGTTTCTCACATGTTTCCATGTAGATAAGGATGTCGTCGAGATAGACTAACACGCCCTTGTGTACAGTTGCTCATGCAAAACTTCATTTATTAATTGCATGAAAACTGCTGGTGCCCCCTGCAGACCAAACGGGAGTACCCTGAACTAGAAGCATCCCAAAGGGCAGTTGAAAGCAGTTTTCCACTCATCCCCTTCTTTGATTCTGACTCTGTAGTAGGCCTCCCTTAGATCCAACTTGGTAAAAATCTTCCCCTTCCCTAAGTGGGCTAACATATCCTTCATGAGTGGCAGGGGGTATACATTTTCCATGCAAATTCCATTAAGGTTTTTGTAATTCACACATAAACAAAAGGAGCCATCTTTCTTTTCTCTGAACAATACAGGTGTGGCCACTCGTGGCCTAGCTGGTTGTATGAAACCCCTTTTTAAGTTTTAGTCAATGAACTTTTGTAATTCCTCCATTTCACGTGGGGTCATCGAGTATATCTGGGGTTTAGGGAGTTTCTCCCCTGGGATGATTTCAATGCTACAATCAGTGGCTTGGTGGGGGGGGGAATAGTTTGTCGGAGGCCTTTTCACTGAAAACCTCCTTGAGGTCCCAATATTCTTTGGGGATTTTCTCTTCCCCTTTAATCTTTTCCTGCACATTTGGGTGCTCCCCCCAGAGAAGCTTTTAACTCTGGGATGGGTGCGAAGTGAGATCTTGCTTAATGTCAGGTATGCCTCCTTCAATATCCAAGAAAGAAAAACCTCAACTCCATGTTAATAGAGATAAAGTACTTTTACTAGATATGAAGTGAAAGCAGCTAAAAGGAAAGCAAGATCTGAGCCAGAAAAGCAGGAACATATATATATCAAATGTATAGCAAGCTTCCAATTTGGCTATCAAGATTAGAAGCAGTAGTACACCCAAATTTTATCAACCAGGAAAAACAGGTCACCTATAAAGATATAATAGACAAAGAAGGGAGATTAAGATCGAGGCAAAAGCTAAAAGAGCAAGGGATAGAATTGGAATGGTGGTTCTATCTTCAAATCCAATCATGTTACTCGAAAGATATGAAAGAGTGGGGCATTAATAGGGAGCTGATGGCAATAGATAAGATCCTTTTGGGGACAAACAATAAATTGATAAAGAAGATTTACACATTTTTATTGGAATATAAGATGGAAGAAGAGCAGGTTAAGGAGACAATGGTAGCATAGCGATAAACTTTGGCTATAATATACATCTGGAAAAATGGCAAGAACTATGGGAAAAAATAGGAAAATAACATTGTTGATTCCGTATAAAGAAAACTTATATAAAATGTTTTATAGGTGGCATCTCCCACCCGTGAGACTAGCCAAAATGTTTAGACATTTAGCGTCAAATTGTTGGAAATGTGATTATGAATCAGGCACGTACTACCATGGTGGTCATGCCAAAAAACAAAAGAATATTGGTGGAGTATTCAAAGGTGGCTGATAGAGATAACTGAAGAGGAAATGGAATTCAAACCAGAACTATTTCTTTTGGGAATCATAAATGATAAACATAACAAGGGGGTAATCTAGTTAACAATACATATTATTGGACTTCTGGTTCCGGCTGTGGATCACGACGGGCGTGCTTCGCTCGCCCCGCACGCTCTTGGTGGGCTCCCCCTTAATCGGGGGGGCACAGGGAGCTTCGTAGGGGCCCCTGCCGAGGGGGTGACTAGCAGGGGGTTCCCTGCGGCGGTGGCGGCCGTGGGGGGGGGGTCCCTGCATTACCCTAGGCACCAGGAGGCAAAAGGGGAGGCGCGAGTTCGTGCTTTCGCATAGAGGCAGCTGGACGAATTAGACGATTTGAAGGCTGCAGCTGCAATGTGGTGAGGTGGAAATCCCCCTCATTCCCTTTTCAGACTGAAAAAAAAGGATTGCCAGCTTTTTAAAATGTTCAATCTGCTCTTGGGAAGTGTTAGTAGAGGGAGGGGGATTTCCCCCCCCCCCTTGGAAAAGCAGTTTTAAATTGCTCTCTACCCCCGGAGGAGGTGTGGAGAGAGCTGTGGAATGAAATCACACTCATAGCAAACAGCAGATGAATACTTTGCTGCAATTGTGAAAATGAGGTGATGATTTGACTTTTGTGAAAACTTTAAAAACTTTTGGTTTGTTGCCTTCTGATCCCGGTGCTGGCAAGGCAAGATGGCACACTTCCGTTGTCTTATGGTGCTTTGAAATTTGACTCCACCCACAGAAACTGCTGGCATTTTGTCTTTGTCTCTGTGACACTCAGAGATATTTCTTGATATACAATACCTTGGACTTGGAACAATGGATTTTACTATTTGGATTTGAACTATAGAAAAGGTCTCTATTTGCCTGGACTGCCTGCCTCGCGATCTCTCTTGGCTACCCACCTTTACAGCTCCCTTTTTATTGTATTGACACAGACATCTCTGAGCTTTCTTTATTAAAATGGCACCGAAAAGACCACCACCTGGGAAACCAGGCTTTGCGGGTTCTGCCCCTACATCTTCAACATCTAGTCCCAGCGGGCAACAGACACTAATATCTCTGTTACAACCCAAGCCCCCGGAGGGGGATCTAACCCAACAGATGCTACAAAAGATCTTAAAGGGGCAGGAGGAATTGAAGAACCAACTAAAAGAAATGAACGAACAGCTCAGAGAAAATCAAAACCGAACGGCTCAAAATGCGCGAAGACTGGAAGTTTTGGAGGAGGGGATGGCCGAGATGAGGGGGGAGGTGAGGGGAGTCCAGAGAGGAAATCAAGAACTTGAGAACCATCAGATAAAAATGGAGTTTGAAAGAATGTCTTTTTTCCTTAGATTTCAAAATGTAATTGAGGCTGATGATGAAGATTTGAGGGAAATTATGACAAAGTTATGGCTGAATTTATTAAAAAAGACAGACAACAGCTGGGATGGGATATTGACCTGGTCTATAGAGTCAATTCCGCTTACGCTAGAACACAGAATGTTCCAAGGGAGGTTCACATTAAATTCCTTAGAAAGACTACAAGATATGAGATTCTGAGTGCACAAAGGGGGCAAGTGTTAAAATACAAGGATAGAGAGATAGCCATCCTGAAACAAATCCCAAAGAAAGTTAGAGATAAAAGAAAAAAATATTCGGTTTTTAGCAAAGAAAGTATGCCAGAAAGGGATGGCTTCTCCCAGAAGGTATGTTGATATTCTGGGAGGACACTAGAGTTAGAATTAACACAACCATGGAGGCGGAGGTCTTCATGGAAAAAAACAAAGTGCTCCTAGATAAAACCGATGACACCACACGGGATACACAAGACATGGGAGGTGCCGGAGCCTTGCTGGAGGGGGGAGAAGAGGCAACACCGAGAAAACTTAGATCACAAAAGTGAATTAGAAAAATGATGCAATTGCTAATACAGAGACTTTTTTCTATTTGATATAAAATAGATTGAAATTATTTGAAGATATAAGGTAAAAATATGCTGTCAAAATATTGCTAAGTAGTGAATACTTAATGTATTAATAAGTGAAAGTTATGAGAATTGGGGGGAGTGCCATTTCCTGCATAATGTAGCTGTCAAAATTTATAACTTCATCCACTATCCCCTTTCCTGAAATTTTCTGTAAAACCAATAAAAAAAATTTACAAAAAAAAACAAAAAAACCCCAATACATATTATTACGGCAGTGACAATGGTCTTTGCCCAAAACGGGAAAAACAGGAAAATTCCACAAGAAGGGGAAGTAATTCTGATTTGTGCTGAAATGGATAAATTGACATGGGAATTGAAGAATAAAGATGAATCAGAATATTATAAGATTTGGGATAAATTTTATTGATGGTTGGAACAAAAAAGGAAAGACCCAAAATAAGCAATGACTAAGATTTATAGAATGGAGATTAGAATTATGTATGAAACTATAATAGTGAATATGTATAAGATAAAAACAAAACAACGTGGTTGGAAATATGATATTTTTAGATTTGTAAACACTGAATAGACCAATTGTAAATAAGCATGGTGATTATAATATATAACTTTATATCTTAGTATGTATGGCAAAGACTTTGCCAGGACGGTAACACTGGGTCCAATGTTTTAATTTATGTTCAATAAAAAAACTTTTTATAAAAAACAAAACAAAACAAAAATAGGCTGGCCAACTTCTTGGCAGAGGGTAGTCCCTTGCAGGTGGTGAAATGGGCTTGCTTTGAGAATAAGTCAATCATGGTCCAAATGACTGTGTTCCCGCCACTCTCTGGGAGCTCGACTATAAATTATGGGTGCAACAAAATGATGGCTGCCAGATGGTTTCTTTTGTTTTTTTAAGAGGTCTACACGGTGGTACAGACCCTTTTGAATGCTGCAAAAGCTTCTGCAGAGCTTCACAATCCTTGTTAAGGCAGCAAAATAAAGCAGTTGTTCCTGGGCCACACAGCGATGACCTGAATGCAGCTGCCATTTTGTGGGTATGACAAAATGGTGTCTGATCTGGGAGCCACATTATGCAGCCGCACAAAGAAACAATCCATTCCAGTGCTCTGGAAACAGGGGTGGGATCCTACACTTTAACAACCAGTTCTCTAAGCAATACTTGAAAAATGAAATTCAAAGGTATGCCAATATGGCAATAATATGTAACAATGTTGTGGTAATTGTTAGATAGGGTGAATGGATGAGGTAGACTCAAGCTTCAGCAACAAACAGCTCTTTATTAAGTGACAACTATTTACAATCCAGCAAAGCCTCTGTCTGGCAGCAGTCCCTTTATAGGGAGCTGTTAAACCTCTTGACCAATCACATTCAAGTATTGTTCCCACCGGAACAGAGAACCTGAGTGGAAACTACCATATTGTGTCAGTATGTAACACCCCTCCCATCTTAGTTGGGCTCGTCCAGCTTGTAATGTACTCACGCAAGTAGGTGGTTTTTCTGGTGGCTCGCCAAGACCTGCACAGTTCAGTTGGTGCTGGATCTTCAGTCAGGTCGATAGACCTGCTGTCTCTCTGGCTTTGCCTTGTGGAAGCTCCTGGAACTTTCCACAGGGCACGGCTGGAGTTTCTAGAGCTAGTTTACTCAGAACTCGCTGTGGCCCTGTAACTTCACCAGATAAGTATCCTGGTACCTTCGGGCTTGAGCAGTCTGTGGAAGGAGTGAGTTTGTGCTCCTTTTGGGTAGGGCTTTGGCTAACCAGTGCAGGAGTTACCTCTGGTTGCCTAAGATTTGATTGGGAGAGGTGGCTTCGGAGCTGGTCAATGTGCCGCCTCCATGTTCTACCGTCCTCGAGCTCCAATTGGTATGAGCGATGTCTGGTAATTCCTGTAACCATGGCAGGAATCCAGAGCCCCCCCCAGTGTAATTGTGGGTGTAAACTTGATCCCCTATGCTAAAGTGTCTAAGCTTGCCGGTCGAGGGGTGTCGCGGCAGAGTAGTTTGAGTGTAGCTGGTCAAAGGGCGATCTTAGCCGGCGACCCATTAGAAGCTTGGCGGGACTTCTCTCAGTGGTAGCACTTGGCGTGATGTGCTGGTAAAGGAGGAATTGGCCTACCCATGTTTGCCAATCTCCTGGCCCCATCCTAGATATGGTTTCTTTAGTGGATCACACCATTCTCTCTGCCTGTTCATTACTGGCTGGATGGAATGGAACAACCAGGGCATGACTGATTCCCTGTGAAGCTAAGTAAGTCTTGAATTGAATGGCCATAAATTGGAGCCCGTTGTCAGTCACTGATATTGAGCAGGCCGTGTGTGGAGAAAAGTCTCTGTAGTGCTGTGGTAGTGACCATGAGGACTATCTCTAACCATTTCAAGTAGGCGTCCACAACTACCATGAATACCTGGCCGTAAACCGGGCTGGCAAAGTCGATGTGCACCCTAGACTAGGGTGACTGAGGTCACTCCCACTCCTTAGCGGGCACCTCTGGGGGAGCTGGTCTCGACTCCTGGCACAGTGTGCAGGTAGCCACCCATTCCTCAATCTCCCTATCCATGTTAGGCACCATACATAACTCCTGGCCAAAGATTTCATCCCGACAATTCCAGAATGGCCTACATGCAAGGTCTCTAATAATGCAACTTGCAGTTTGGTTGGAACAATGACCCAGTCTCCCCACAGTAAACAACCATTAACATCGAACAGTTCATCCATTTTAGTTACAAACATTTTAAATTCAGGTCCAACCGGCCCCTTGGGACACCCCCTCCACACCCAGTTCAAAACCTGTGCAAGAGTTCGGTCCTTCGCTGAGTGACAGGCAATCTCGCTGGAGGAGACAGGGCCGGTCTCAAGGCAGTCTATGAGCAGGACCGGAGTCTCAGGGGTTGGATCAGCCAGCAGTTCTGGTAGAGGGCACGGGCTGAGGGTGTCAGCATGCACGTTAGTGCTGCCCAGTCGATGAACGAGGTGTTAGCTGTAGGCCATGAAGAAAATAGTCCAATGAGTCATTTGCGGTGACAGCGATGCCGGGGTAGGCCAGTCCCCAACCAAAAGGCCCAAAAGCAGTTTATGGTCCATGATGATTTCAAAATCACAGCCATACCAGTACTCAAGGAATCGCTTAACGCCAGCTACCGCAGCCAGAGTCTCACAGTCCAGTTGGCTGTAGTTCCGCTCGGCAGCTGACAGGGTCCTCGAGTAGCAGGTGATGGGCACCCCATTGGGCATGCAGTGGCTGAGGATGGCTCCGACACCAAATTGGGAAGCATCACAAGTCAGCACAAGTGGCAAAGTCTGGTTGTACTGGACCAGGAACATGTCTGTTGACAGCAGTTTTTTCACCATGGCAAATGTGGCAGTTTCAGCTCTGCCCCAGGTCCATTTCGCCTTCTTGCTGAGGAGCCGATACAAAGGCTCAGCAACCATAGCTTTCTGTTTGAGAAAGATGCTGTAGAAGTTAAGGAGTCTGAGGAACGCCTAGAGCTCAATCTGATTGTGATATGTAGGAGCATCCTGGATTGCTTTAATTTTTTTTGTTTGTAGGGTGAATTCCAGAGCCGTCAACCAGGTACCCCAGAAATTCAATCCTAGGAACATTAATTTGGCATTTTTCTCTTTTGAGGTGGAGACCTTTTTCGCTAATTCTGTTCAAAACAGCCCTAAGTCTTTTGAAAAGTTGGTCCTTATTTGCAGCCAATACCAAAATGTTGTCAAAATAGGGATGACTCCTGGTATCCCTTACAAAAGCCACATCATGACGCTTTGGAACAGTCCAGGGGCAATACTAACGCTGAATTGTAGTGGGTGCATTTAAAGACACCTCACAATGGTTTGGGCCTCCACTGTGGCACCATCTACAGGCAACTGCTGGTATGCCTGCACCATATCCAATTTAGCAAACACCTTTCCCGGGCCAAAGGAATGTAGTAGGTGCTGTACAATGGGCACAGGATAAGCGCTTTGTTGTAAAGCTTTATTTACTGTGCCCTTGTAGTCCGCACAGATGCGGACAAACCCATCAGGCTTGATTGGGGTCACTATAGGGGTCACCCAGCAGTCGTGATCGACCAGCTCTAGAATTCCCTGGCCAATAAATTGGTCCAATTCAAGATCAATTTTGGGACGGAGAGTGAAAGGGATTCTCCTGGGCTTTAGCCTAATAGGGGCTACGTTGGGGTCCAAATTAAAAGAGATTTGAATTCCCACATACTTACCTAGACTGGTGCCTAAGACATCCTCAAACTCCTTAAGGAACTCTTCCGTGCTGTCGTCATGAATGGTGTTGATTCCGGTCACCCTCAGGCCCAGGGATTCGAACCAGTCTAAGCCTAAGAGGCTCTGCAGGGCTCCACCCACCACTGTCACAGGAAGCAGTCTATCGAAGGACTTGAATTGCACTCAGAAAGTACCTTGGCCCAGAACCGGGATTCGGTTCCCCTAGTAGCCGCTCAGGCGTAGGTCTGGAACCCTCAGCTTGTGCCTCCTCAAGTTGGGACAGCCTTCTTTAGCATAGCCCAGGACATGATGATCAGTGACGACCCGGTGTCAATCTCCATAGAGCATGGAGATCTCTCAAGGAGGATGGTGACTCTCAGCTTTTTGTTCCGCTGGGTGCTTGCTTGACTGATTGTGGTCTGGAAGGTTGTGTTGGTTTCTGCCCCAGGCTGCTTTCACCATGGCTGCCATAAATGTTGTCTTGGCAGTTTCGAGCATGCAGGTTGGCCCTTTGGTTGCTTGGGTGCTGCAGGGAATTCGCTTCTGCAGACCCTGGCGATGTGCCCGTTTTGTTCGCAGCACTGGCAGATGGCATCCCGGAAATGGCAGGCAGATTGCTGGTGGTTGCCTCCACAGCTGGCGCAAGGTGCAAAACACATTTCAAATTTCTGTGCCAATTCTTTGCTGTCAGTGCAGATGTGGTAGATTTCATCCTTGCTATCTGAGGCCTCTGGCTCTGTAGTCTCACGATGCACTTTCACAGTTTTGTGCACACTCTTTGGGCTGCTCTGCCTCTGCAGCTTTTCCATCAACTTGGTCAAAGATTCGGTAGCCCTGGCTTTGTCCAGGGTGATTTGTAGAGTGAGGTTTGTCTTGGCGAGCGACCTCCTCTGTAAACTAATGTCCCAAACACCACAAATGATTCTGTTCAGCAATAGTTCATCTAAGTCCCTGAATTCACAGTAGGCCGCAGCCTTCCAAAGTTGATCGTTTCCCCTTCTTTCTGGTTGCGGAGGTTGAATTCGTACCTCCGACGTATATAGATGGTCTGAGAGTGTAGTGTGTCTGCAGCATCTGTTGTAGGACCGACCAAGTGACTGACTATATTGGTGTTGGTTTGGACAAGTCTTTGGCAGTCTCGAACACGTCTGGTCCCCAGTAGCTCAGGAACATTGCTTTCCTCCAGCCTTTGGACAGGCCTAAAAGGTTGTTGGCTTCAAGGAAGCATTTGAACCACATCATATATGAGTCCCAGTGCTCAGTGGCTGGGTCGTACAGAGCTGGTAGGGTGTGCGTAGTCATCTTGTCTTTCAAGCGGATTTGAATTTTCTGCTTTAAGATGGCTGCTTGATTCCGTGCTTTGCTCTGGGCTGCATTGACTTGCTGGATTGTATTTGCTCTTTTTGGTGCCTAGTTGCCTTCCAATCCCACCTTCATCGCCAGTGTTAGCTAGGGTGAATGGATGAGGCAGACTCAGGCTTCAGCAACAAACAGCTCTTTATTAAGTGACAACTATGTACAATTCAGCAAAGACTCTGTCTGGCAGCAATCCTTTTATACCCTTTTATATTTTATCAACCAATCACATTCAAGAATTGTTCCCGCCGGAACAGGGGACCTGAGTGGAAACTACCATACTGTCTGTCAGTATGTAACAGTAATGATCTATAAAATATCTGGTTTATTTCTAGGATCTCAATCTGCCAGTAGTAGGATCTCAGCTAGTGGGACTGATTCCTAAAAAGGCCATGTTAGATACAGCAGAATTTTATATCAAGAAAGAAAATGTCTTCATCCTTGAGGAGGAACATAAAATTAGACTGGTAACTTTTGATATCCATTTATATCTTGGTTTTATATAACAGAAAAGTTTTTTAAAAACCTCATGTGTCCTATAAAATGCATTAAGTTGGATGTTTATTTCCTTTTCAAAAATAATTCAAACTGCAGTGTATGGTTTTCCTTTCATTTTTCATGACAGATATTTCTAAGCTCTTGGTTTGAAGATACTTTTTATTCCTTTGTTATCACCTAACATACCTTTCTAGAGAATGGGATCCTGCACTGTGGTAAATCACAATGTGGCTTCTTTGGTTTTATCATGTTGTGTAAATCTAGTCAACTGTGATTTATCTATTATGGTGTTGGCAACCCAAAGCTCCGGAGCCACATGTAGCTTTTTGACCCCTCTCCTGCAGCTCCCTACTGACCCGGTTGTGTGCCATGCTCTCCACCCTGAGACACTGGCCGAACCCGGCCGTGGCTGAACACAACCTCGCTAACATGAAGGCTGGCAAGGTGGGAATGAGATGTTGGAGGAAGGTATAACAGAAAGGGGGACAGGTCCACAGCTGAGGAGTGAGCACAAGCTGCTGCTGCGGCTTCCCTGAAGACGACCCTCTTCCTTCTCCTCACGCGAGGCGTGATCTCGCACGAAGCGAACCAGCAGTAATGCCGGCAGCAACCCACCCCTGTACTGTTCCAGTATCTGTCCTGATGGTGGTTTGCTCAGTGCAATGTAAACTTAAAAATAAGGAACAGAAGACCTTCATTTGTTTCAAATGCCAATTTCTATTTAATAATATGAATTTGTATTTTTGAATCTCAGGTAATTAATCGTTTGGGCTTGGATTCTTTGACTCCATTCACTCCTAAGGAGCGCATAATTGAGTATGGATATTTTCATTTTCTCACAGATGTATGGTGATAGTGTATGTCTGAAGACTTGGCTGGATGGGTGATATATGGATTTCTAATATATTGAAGTCATATTATGTGTCCTTAGCATGCTTTTTATCCATTTATATTGAATATAGATAGGTCTTAACCTATGGAGCCACAGATAAAAGTGCAATTTGCAGAAACAAACATTGTCTTTACTTCTTAACTTTTTCAGAAATCAAGTTTCCAAAAAGCATGCTGTGTATCTTAAGCACAAATTAAAAGATGCAAATCATTTCATTTCCAGTTTATCATTATGCAAATGTGTTGCACCTGCTTAAGATTTAATAAAATAATTACCGGTACTTAATTAAGTACTATTTAATTCACATAACACTATGATCCCAAGAGATCTGCTTTTCCTTGGGAACTCAATACCATATTCCAAGTGAGCAATTTTTAAAAACATTTTTCTGGCTCAAATAACGTGTTACTTTGGATCATTTCCTCATCCAAAAATCTGTATTCCTATATTTGGAGAGAGATGTCTGAGTACACTCCTTTCTTGACTTCACTTTGTTTTTAAGCAGCATTTTATAGTACCAATAGAAGAGAATATTTGTACATCAGGGTTGAACTGTGGGATCCTTGGTGTTATCTAACTTAGTGGTTTTCTTGCAAGCATTTTTTTTGCCAGACTAGGTGCATCAATGATGTTACCTAGTCTGGTAATGAAATATCTGCAAGAAAACCCCCAAACTCAGAGAACACCAAGGACCAAACAGCATTTTATACTTTGTGATAAAAAAGTGATTTTTTTCCAAATGCTTTTTACCTTCGGAAGGGACATGGTGGAGGATGACAGAGAAAAAGACTGTCTGGTGTCTTTGTCTCTGCACACCTTTGTGCAGAAAGTTGGTGCAAGATCAGCTGCTCCTGGAGGAGGATCAGTATCAGCAGCAATATCATCTTTGGTATGTAGTAGCTACTTCAATACCCCATTTTAAAACTATTATCCTAAATAGTGATTCCACACAGGACTTCTCCTGTAATGTTGATATACAGTAATGCTGAGCTCAGCCAACAAGATTTAAAATTTGAAAATAAATTGTTCTCAGTCAATGCAGACTGCAAACCTTTCCTGTTTTTGATAATATTTGGAAATACTTATTCTGTATTTTTGGTTGAATGTAGGTAAAAGGTTCCTTCTTGATCTGCCAGCCAAATGACATTAAAATAAGCACCTGAGGAATTTTTTTTCCTCGGGAAGTGTATGAACCATAGATACACACATTTCAGAAATTAATTCAATCAATTATACTGTAATTATGCTTATTTTCTTCCTTCAGCTTTTCTTTACTTTACAGGTCTGTGAAGGTAATAATAAAGTTACTTTTTCATTATCATTTTAACTGTGAACTGTTGTTAAATGCTGCAGTCACTAAATGAGAACTACAGGTAGTTCAAAATAATACGGATATCCAAAAATATTAATTAATGTCTCAAAATCAGATTGTTACGTGCAATTACTTCTTTCCAGGACATCACTACATCACAGTTCCAATTTACAACAATGTCAAGAAAATTTTATTTGGAGTAGAATAAAACTTCGTACAAGTTTCAAAAAAGAAATGTGGCCTTGCTCTTCCAAATTTTAAACTGTATTCTAGAACAAGCTGTTTGACAGCAGAATATTACTATTGGAAGGAACTGGGATCCATAGGGTACAGGATAGGGGTGAGTTCTGGCCAGTGTTGCTACCAGTTCTCTTGTGCATGCACTTTGCATGTGCGCATGCATGCGCAATTCAACAGAAATTGTTCTGCGCATTTGCAGAACTAAAAAAAAGATGGTGGTGGCAACAGCTTGGAGGTGTGTCCAGCCTGGGTTGCTGCCAGATCTGCGATCTAGGCTGGCATACCACTACCAGTTGTATGGGTAATGGGACGAACCTGGATGAACCGGTAGGAACCCACCTTTGGTAAAGGGAACAGAACCCACCTTTGGTACAGGAAACAAAATAGGAACAGAATCTGAAAAGCAAATTATAAAACAAAGCTTGACAAAAATGCAGAACTCTTCACAGAAAATAATGCCCAATAAATTTACCATTAGCCTTTTGTGAGAATACTTTTCATGTTGAAGAAAAGTATAATTGCATGTGCAAACATGGAATAGACTAAAGACAAAGGAAGAATTTGATGTACCTACGAATTGCTGGAAGAATAAAATCTGACCTCAGAAATGAGGAACATTAAGAAAATGAAAGAATTTGAAATCCTTATTGAAAATGAAGATCACCTATATACAGTATAACCTTCTAATTAGTTCTGATACAGGGACAGAACAAATGAAAGCATTTATGTTAAATTGGATGCAAAACTTCAAAGACTTTGTCTCAATACAACAATGGGAAGTCTTATTGAAAAAGCTATGATCTGAGAGAAAATTGGTGTAAATTTTTTTACAGATGGTATACAACTCTGTCAATAATGGACAAAGCAATCAAATTAAGTGGTAATCAGTACTGGAAATGCCACAAGACAGAAGAAAAATTCTGCCATATATAGTGGACATGCAAAGCTTTGGAAAGACACAACACCATTCAGCAAATGTCAGAATCAGGGGTGGGTTGAGGAGGGTGCACCAGGGTGCAAGAGGTTCATGGTTTGGGGAAGGTTCCCAGAGTGAACAAGTGTTAGATAAGGAGATCTTTCTCTCTCTCTCTCTCTTTCTCTCTCTCTCACACTCTCTCATTCTCTCTCTCTCCCCCTCCTCTCCTTCTCCCTTTCCCCCACAAGCAGTTTTTCTCCCCAGTATTTTGGTGTAACATAAAAAGTCCCTGCCGCCTGGTGATTGGTGAAATTAGGAAAGTGTAGACATCTTACTTTCCCCCCCTCCTGTGTGACAAAGGCATTTCAGAACATCAGGTCTCTCCTTCTAGGGAGCAGCACTTGGTTGCATGGTGGGATTAATGACATATGGAAAGCGTCAATTTGAGGACCTGGACCCAGTTATGAGGCAACTCATACCCCCATTTCATCAGGCCATGAATCAGCTAATTGCTATAGTAGACAGGGACTCCTTGGCATTCAGCAACTACATGGTGAGTGAAGTGTTCATACTTTCAGCAACTCTGTATTTTGTGCATCTTGTATCTTTGGCTAGGAAGAATGTGGGATAGAGTTGGGGAGTTTTTTGCTTTCTGCTTGATGAAGTATTTTTGAGCAAAAGGTGGAGTGCATATGAAAGGTAAGATGAAAATAAGTTTGAGAATCTATCTTAGAACCTCATCCTCCATGCCTGTTCCCTAGAACAATAGCCTAAGTATGTGTTTGTGTTCTCTACAGGATGCTATGAAACTTCCCAAGCAGACCCATGAGGAGAAAGAGAGGTATTACTGGGCCTTTTGTTCATTACAGTACTTGCTATACAGTACTTGGGACTAATGTTGTGGTCTTCTGTGTTCTAGCCTGGTGTCTCAAACATTACACCAAACTGGCTCTCATGTCCCATGCAGGGCCATGCAAATTTTCTTAGCAAAGAAGAACTGATAGCTTAGCTTCATATGTTGCAAAGAAAATAGTAATATTCCTACTTTGCAAGATAAAGATGTTTTTAAACAATGAAGAGAAAAGAAGGAAAATCTTATGGGACTGAGCAAGTGAGGAGCTCTTGGAGGGAGAAATAGTCACTGAAAGATGTAACGGCTGAATGGATTATGAGTTTCTTGACATAAGGATGGCTCAGACTACTGTTGCATTAATTGCACAATTATAAAAGAAAAGAAACCAAGTAGAAAATATAGCAGACCTTCAGCCCAGGAGGAGACAGCTGCATAGAACAATGACATGGAGCTGGAGCCAAGGGGAACAGGTGAGGTCCTCTAGCCAATCAAAACTGAGGCTGTTATTAGAATGGAATAGAGTGCTGGAGACCATCCGCTCTGAAGGACTTTAGAGCTTTGATCGGAAAATAGCCTTTTTGAAGTGAAGCTGGAGAAATGGCTGTGGATGTATTTCAATGGGCCGGGAGGAGAAAGAGGATGAAATCATCCATTTCTGCATCAGGAAAGTGGTGGGTGGCCTGCCCTGACGTTAGCCAAGCAAAAAATATGGATCTGCCCTGTTAAATTGGGGGGTAGGGGTAGGGGGGAAAGAGAATTTGGCTGACTGAACATCTTTGGCAGATAGAGGGAACCTGGGTCTATTATTACATTACACTTTCCTTAGATGGTGGGCAATCTTTTTTTTCTCTTTGTATTGAATACATTTACATTTTAAAAAGAGTAAAAGAACATGGTAAAAGTAGTCTGGTAGTTCTTAATCAGTTTTTATTGCAAGATAGATGCTCTTATGGCTGCTTCTTTTGGGTTTCCTTGGGATGGGATTGTCTTCCTCGATATATTTCATTGTTTTCTTATTCCCTGTCTGCAGGCGTACAGCAGCCCTGCAGCTAGGCCTGAAGAATGCTGTTGATGTTCCTTTCTCCTTGGCAGAAAAAGTTAACTCTTTATGGCCTTTTTTGAAAGAAATGGCACAGCATGGAAACATAGCCTGCAAATCAGATATCCAGGTATTTGTGCTGCCCAGTCTGAGGACAGAACTGATCTTCAGTTGTGCAACTAATTATTTCATTGAGCTGAACTCTTGCCACAAGTTGCCTGAGTCCTTTTGGAGAAGGGCGGCATATAAATCCAAATAAACAGAAACAGAAACAAGTTGGTTGAAGCCATAGTTGACTGCATGAAGTTGGTAGGTTCCATTCCCCCTGGTCACTGGCATCTCTTCTCCTGTTACTGATTTTAGGTGGCAGCTAAAGCTTTAGAAGCAGGTGTGTTTGGGGCCTATTTCAATGTCATCACCAACTTGAAAGATGTATCAGATGAAGATTTCACACAACAGGTAGGAATTGTTCACATTTGCTTAGAACTATGGACAATTTAGCATTAGTTTGTATCCTTAAAAAAGGCTGAAACAGCTCTTCAGCTATGTTAAGAGTGGTTGAGATTATTTGAATGATTCTGTTTGGTGTGAGTTGGACTGGAGGGCTGGTGACTCCCTTGCTAAAAACTCTATTTTTTAAACATTTTTCTCTAAGATAAGAGACACTTGATAAAAGGTGTTTCCCAGAAGGCTTAGATCAGGGGTGTCAAACTCACATCATCATGTGATATATTGTGTCATTTCCCCCCTTCACTAAACCAGGTGTGGGTGTGGCCAACATGTAACACATCTGGCCCATGGACCGCGAGTTTGACAGCCCTGACTTAGATGATGGCATTCTTTAAGTCAAGGGTTTCAGCCACAGTTTCACAGTTAAGGAAAGTCTAACAGACATTGTCCCCTCTCTCAATCTTAGTTTGAGTTCATGCCTTAGAACTTATCTTTAACTGTGCCTTACTTAGTTCAAGTACGGTAGGGAATGAATGATGACCACAATGACTCAAGAAATTCACTAAATATCCCCCTCATGATCAAGAGTCACTTCCCTTAGAGCACTGTTTCTCTACTTTGGCCACTTTAAGATGTGTAGACTTCAAGTTCCTAATTCTTCAACCAGCATTCCTAGCTGAGGCATTCTGGGAGTTGAAGTCCACATATCTTAAAGTTGCCAAAATTGGGAAGTAGTGCCTTAGACTAGAGCTACTTGTCAGGGATTTGCCAATTTTAGCTGGTCTTTTGAGTCAAAATAGTTTTAAAAGGGAAAGCTCCCACCTCATCCTGTTATTGTCTCATATCTCCTTCCTCATCCTCCCCCATTTTTTTCTGCCTGTTATTTTGCTTTATTGCTTCACGCTAATTGACTACTCTTGAAATCTACATGCTGTGTTAAGTCACATTTTATGCACAGTAATCACTATGTAGCTGACCTACATTCCATTCTGAGAATCTGATGTCCTTTGTTTATTTTGCTATACTTATGTATTAATATATTTATGCTATAGTTTTTGCGAAATCTTATCATATACTTTACACAGTTAGAAATCAATCCAGGGAAAAATCCTTTCCTTACTGTATCTGTCAACTGAGTTGTAGCATCCTCACATAATATGTCCAAATAGGATAATTTGAGCCTCACTATGCAAAATACCACTTCTTCATGATTAAGTCAGGACTAAAGTAAGTAATTCTCTGCCTCTCTCCCTCCCTCTCTCTCCTTCTCCCTCCCTCCCTCCCCCCGCCTCTCTCTCGCAGATGCATAGGAATATGTCCTACTTCTTGGAGGAAGCCCAAAAGAATACAACAGTTATCCTAGATCATCTGGACAAGCGGGCAACATGAAATATTGTATCTACAACCAATTTGTTTAAAGATAACATTCTTATCTATAGTACTGTTCAGCTACATTCAGACAGATTTGACACTTCTGAGAAAAAAAAAACTTACTTTCTATCCTATACATGGATGAATTTTGTTACAAATTCAAAGGTTTTCTGGTGTAAAGGGATCTCCTTTTGCTGCCTGTTATCCCATCTTAATAATCATGATAGCAATACGAAGCAAGTTTTCAGTGACCCACCAATGTTCAAAAGTCTTGTTTAGAAAGCTTTAAATCTACAAAATATGAGCAATGTAGCATATCATTTCAGCCATCCTGCCAAATGTTAGATTGTTAGATTAAGCAAAGTTACTGAAAGGAAAATACTGAGCCCTCCAACACAATCCTTTGGTTTATTATTTGAATGACAAATGTATCTTGAGCGGAATTTTGTAAAGTGGAAATAAATCATATTGTCCTCAATAAACACTGGCTATGAGGAGGGTGTTTTGTGTCCTAATTCGTGCATCAATGCTTAGATATATATACTGCTGTGGCATTATGATTATGGAAAGAGTTATTGCATTTATTCTTATTCTGATTACCTGGTCTCATCGTGACACTTTCTCTTTTATAAGTATATTCTTTCATAATTCTATAAAGAATTGCTTCTGCAGTAATATTTCAGCTGACTAGTGTTACCTGACATTATTTGGAGGCCCTTGTTTCCCAAAAGTTGGAATGGACAGTCTAAGCCTTTGCACATGGACAAAACAAGCACCATGCTCTTCCACGGAGAACCTGCAGGAAAAGACTCTTCGTGAGCCAGTATGAGATTCCATCTCCAGTGGGAGAGGTGAGGAGGGCAGGGGCTGCTTCTGAGGGCATTGACAGTGTCAACTCTCCCATCATGGAATGGAAGTGGGCTTGTCTGGTTCTTTTTTGTGTGTCTCAGGCTGCAAAATATTTTGGGGCTGCTCTGGAGAGGCAACTTCAGCTGTCTCATAATCTCCCATAGCAACGATTTTACTTATTTTCCATCTTGATATGGAAATGAATATACATTGTGTTGATCAAGCGCTTGTAATCAAACAATTTTTTTCATTACTCAAATTTTGTCAATGAGTGGCCCTTTCTCTAGGCTCAAATATTTTTCCCCTGAATAAATAAATAGGCATGCTGTACTACCTACTGTATATAACCCTCTTTTTTGCATTTATATTTTATTGTTTTATATATATATATATATATATATATATATATATATATATATATATATATATATATATATATATATATATATATATATATATATATATATATATATATATATATATATATATATATATATATATATATATATATATATATATATATATATATATATATATATATATATATAAAAATACAAAGATAAGTAGAAATGGGAAATTAGGGGACAGAAAACGAGAGGAGAAAAGAAAATGGGAGGTACAAGGGGAAAAAAAGGCATCGACTTCTGATTCTTTTTAGCATAGTACAAGATAAAAACACTCCAGCCACAACTTTTTGCTTTTACACATTAATATATAACTAGCCATTTCTATAACAACAAATCTTTCTGATCAACAAAATCAAAGTCATAGTTTCATTTTTTCATCACAAACATAAAATCCAGAGGTAATATACAAATGAAAAATGTACTTAAATATATTCTCCTCTTTGAATAAAACCTATATATCTCTTTTTAAAAAATATTTTTTATTGAATGTTTTAATCTTTAAAAACAAAAAGAAAAACACCACAAAAACAAACAAAACACAAAACATACATAACAATATAAAGTAATTATACAGTCTTCTGTATCAGCTTTCCTGTTTAGCTTTTATAATTCTCCATTCTGCATTGCCTTCCTATTGCTTTAAACTTGTCCTATAATATAACAACAGTAGTGCTAACACTTATAATAATACTGATTATTTATATCACCATATATTTGCATTCTCTATTTTCTGTTTTGGCTTCTGTTTTCTAGCCATTTATAAATTTTATTCCATATTTTATAAAAATCTGATTCTTCTCTTTTAGTTCTATTGTCATTTTGCCCATCTCTGCACATTCGAGTACTTTGCTAATTATTATTTCATCTGTGGGTGTATTGATTTTTCCCCCAGTTTTGTGCGAAAAGCAATCCTGGCTGCAGTGAGTATGTGTATGATTATGTATTGAGATTGTTTATCCATTTTTTGGTCTAGTAATCCTAATAAGAATGCTTCTGGTTTCAGTTCTATTTTTCGCTCTGTAATTTCTTCCAACCATTTCCAAATTTTGCACCAGTATTTTCTTGTGATGGGGCACTTCCACCACATAAGGTAAAAAGTTCCAGACTTGTTGCTACATCTCCATTTGGCGGATAAATTTGGGTACATTTTGGCCAATCTTGCTGGAGGCAAATGCCATTTATAAAACATTTTACAGAAGTTTTCTTTGTAAGCTACTGCCGTTGTAAATTTATAATTTCTTTCCCATAATTTATCCCATTTTTCTAACTCTATATTATGGCCAAAATTTCTTCCCCAGCTAATCATTGTCTCTTTTACGGTCTCTTCCTCCATTTTATATCTTAAAAGAAAATTATACAATCTAGTAATCATTTTTCCTCCCATTCCTAATAATATTTTATCTAATTCCATTGGTTTCTTGTGTATTCCATATTGTTCCCGATCTTTTTTGAATCTTGTTTTAATTTGTAAATAGGGCCACCATTTCATATTTATTCCTTGTATTTTCAGATCTTGTACTGATTTTAGTTCTCCTTTTTCATCTAAGAGTTCTGCATAACTTACAATTTTGCTGAGATCTACAGTATTTGGATATGTCATTGCCTCCATCATTGATAGCCAGATTGGAATTTTCACATAATGTTTTTTTTCCCCAGACCTTAAACAGGGCATCCCTTACTATGTGTCTCTGGAAATAGGAATGAAATTTATTCTTTCCCTCCCAGAGGAAGCCATGCCAGCCTAGTTGGAGATCATGGACTTCTAGCATAATAATTCTTTTATTTTTTAGTTGAATCCAGTCTTTGAGCCATGTCAGGGCTGCCACCTGATAATAAAGTACCCAGTCTGGGCGACAAAGCCCCCTTTGTTTCTACTAACTTGTAGAAGCTTGAATTTAATATGCGGTTTTTTCCCTGACCAGATAAATTTGGATACCATTTTATTTAGTTGTTTTCTGTAATTTAATCAGCATTGTTTGGAAAAGATAAAGTAGTTTGGGTAATACATTCATTTTAATTGTTGAATTCTGCCAATTAGTGATATCTGTAGTTTAGTCCAATTATCCAAATCTTTTTGTATTTGTCGTAGCAATTTATTGTAGTTATCTTCTTTTATTGTAATACATTTTGCCGATAACCATATTCTCAAATATTTAATTTTCTTGGCCCTCAAAATTCCCAATTTCTCCTCCAGTTCTTCATTTTGTCTTTTGGTTAAATTCTTATTTAACATTTTAGTTTTCTCTTTATTTATTTTAAACCCTGCCATTTTACCGAATTGGTTTATGTCTTCTAATAATATTAGTCCAGTTTCTACGGGTTCCTCTGTGATAAATGCTAGATTGTCCGCAAAGGCCTGCACTTTGTATTCCTGTATTCTAATTTTCAATCCCTTTATGTCCTTGTTCTGTCTAATTTTTAACATAAATGTCTCTATTGAGAGGATAAATAACAGGGGAGATAGAGGGCATCCCTGTCTTACTCCTTTGGTTATACTGAAACTTTCTGTTGCTTCCCCATTTAGTATTATTTTGCCCTCTGACTCGAATATTGCTCTGATCATCCCAATAAATTTCTCTCCAAAGTTCATTACTGTTTGTTGATTTATAAGAAAATCCCAATTCAGGTTATCAAATGCTTTTTGTGCATCAATAAATATCAATGCTGCTTGTTTTCCTGAGTGTATCTCGTAGTATTCTAATATGTCCATTATCATTCGTATATTGTTTCTTATGAGTCTGTTGGGTAGAAATCCCTTTTGATCTGGGTGTATGATTCTGTTTATTATATTTTTCATTCTTTCCACCATTATTGTCATAAATATTTTATAATCAGCATTTAGCAGCGAGATTGGCCTATAATTTTGGATCTTTTGTTTTTCAGTGTTGTCTTTGGGAATTAATGTCATTAGTGCCTCCATCTAGGATTTTGGTGTCTTAGGTTTAGGTTTAGGTTTATTTGGATTTATATGTCGCCCTTCTCCAAAAGGACTCAGGGCGGCGTACAACATTAAAAGCACACATCACAAAAGTTAAAAAAAGATTAAACCCATTTCCAAAAAGACCAAACCGATTTTTTTAAAAAAGAAACAATACATTTAAAATAAATTAAAATTAACATTAACATTAACAGGCCAGGACGGCTTGCTGGAAAAGCCAACATTTTAGGGCGCGTCGGAAGGACCGGAGGTCAGGGATTATGCGGAGCTCTGGGGGCAGCTCATTCCAGAGGGAAGGTGCTCCCACAGAGAAGGCTCTCCCCCTGGGGGTCACCAGCCGACACTGCTTGGCCGACGGCACCCTGAGGAGGCCAACTCTGTGGGATTGTACTGGACAGTGGGAGGCTACTGGTGGCAGTAGGTGGTCTCGCAGGTACCCTGGGCCTAAGCCATGGAGCGCTTTAAAGGTCATAATTAATACCTTGAATCGCACCCGGAAAACAACGGGCAACCAGTGCAGGCCGTCTAAAAGGGGTGTGACATGGGAGCACCTAGGTACCCCCATGATAACCTGTGTGGCCGCATTCTGGACCAGCTGAAGCCTCCGGGTGCTCTTCAAGGGCAGCCCTGTGTAGAGAGCATTGCAGTAGTCCAGGCAAGAAATGACGAGGGCATGAGTGACTGTGTACAGAGCACCCCGATCCAGGAAGGGGCACAACTGGCATACCAGGCGAACCTGGTAAAAGGCCCCCCAGGTCACGGCCGTCAGATGTTCTTCTAAACTAAGCCGCATATCCAGGAGGACTCCCAGATTGTGAGCCTTCTCTGAGGGGCTAAAATTTCTCCCTCTATCATCAAAGATGGAACAAGATGTACAAATCGGGATGAGGGGAACCACAGCCACTCAGTCTTGGAGGGATTGAGCTTGAGTCTGTTCCTCCCCATCCAGATCCGCACAGCCTCCAGGCATCGGGACATCACGTCGAGGGCATTGTTTGGGTGGTTTGGGGTAGAGATGAAAAGTTGGGTATCATCAGCATATTGATGATACCGTACCCCAAAACCATGGATGATCTCGCCCAGCGGTTTCATGTATATGTTGAACAGGAGGGGTGAGAGAACTGACCCCTGGGGCACCCCACAAGTGACGCGCCTGGGGGTCGATCTCTGCCCTCCAGTCAACACAAACTGCGACCGATCTGACAGGTAGGAGGAGAACCACTGTAAAATGGTGCCCCCCCCACTCCCAACCCCCCGAGTCATCGCAGTAGGATACCGTGGTCGATGGTATCGAAAGCCACCGAGAGGTCTAATAGGACCAGGACAGAGGAACAGCCCCTGTCCCGGGCCGGCCAGAGATCATCGACCAACGCGACCAATGCCGTCTCCGTGCTGTACCCGGGCCTGAAACCCGACTGAAACGGATCCAGGTAGACAGATTCATCCAGGTACTGGGGAAGCTGACGTGCTACCACACTCTCGACAACCTTCGCTACAAAGCGAGGGTTGGAGACAGGACGATAGTTGGCTAAAGAAGCTGGGTCCAGGGAAGGCTTCTTGAGGAGGGGCCTCACCACCGCCTCCTTCAAGGCGGTAGGAAAGTACCCCTCTCTCAATGAAGCGTTGGTAATCGCCTGGAGCCAGCCTCGTGTCACCTCCCGGGAAGCTGAAACTAACCAAGAGGGACACGGGTCCAGCACACAAGTGGCAGCACTGAGTCTCCCCATAATCCTGTCCATGCCTTCGGGGGTCACAGGGTCAAACCTATCCCAGATAGTTTCCTCAAGATTCATCCCCGTCGGCTTGCCCAAATCTACCCAGTCAGAGTCCAAGCCTGTCCGGATCTGAGCGATTTTATCCTGCAGACACTGAACAAATTCTTCAGCCCTACCCTTAGCTTGTTCTAATACTTCATTATAAATTTCTAATAATATGTTCTCTAATGATTTTTGCAATTCTTTATAAAATTCTGCTGGAATTCCATCCGGGCCTGGGGTTTTTTTTTTTTTTTTTTTTTTTGGATTGTCCTTTTTAATTCTAGCTCGTTGTTTCTGGTAAGATTGGAAGATTCCTCTTGCACTTGGTCAGCTAGAAGATGAGTTTTGGTAGGTCCTCATCTTTTGTCTCTACTATGTTCTGAAATCTTAGATAGAAGGAGGATTTTTCTAAATGGACTTGTCAGGGCAGTCTCCATCAGTGACCAAGAAAGAAACCACTCAACTCCATTTTTCAGAATTAAGAGTACTTTTACTGGTTATGAGTAGATAGCAGCTAGGCAAAGCAAGATCTGAGGCAAAAGCGTGCATAGTCATAGATATCAATATGTGACCCAACTCCCTCCCCCTGGTAACCCCATCCCCCAGTCCAATCCGCACACCCCATAGGTGTCATGTGGGTTGCATCTTCAAAAAAACATCATCAGGTTGGCATGCCGGACAGTTGGCCTTGGCGGCAATTCCACTATCTGCAGCATGCGCAGTAGATGGTGAGAAAAACACTCCCTTCTTCATTCACTCCTGTGCTGAAACTTCCCTTCCCAAATACCATGTCGTCCCCCCTCCCCGTTTCAATGGCAGCCGAAAGCAAGCAGCAAAGTAGAGGCTGACATCCGGCCCTCCTTCAGGAAAGGAGATCATCCCTGGAAGAAAAAAACGTAGAGAAAAAAAAAGGAACAAGACAGTTTAGACATAGATATGTCAAGATGAGTTAGGGTTTATCGGGATAGGTAGAGTAGAATTTCCGCTAAAGTCTAGGAACCCTAACATGGGACTTATCAACCCATTCAGCTTGGGAGGGGGAAAAATGTTTCCAGGAGACCAGATATTGAATCTGATTCCTACGTTTCCTGGAGTTCAAAATCTCTTTGATCTCAAAATGCTGCTCTCCCTCAATGAGAAGAGGGGCAGGAGGCAGAGGTAGGGGTGTCTGATCAGAGGAAGTATGCACTGGTTTCAAAAGGTTAACATGAAACACGGGGTAAATATGGTTGAGATACTTCGGTAGTTCCAACCGTACAGAAACAGGATTAATGACCTTCACAATAGGAAACGGACCAACATATTTAGGCCCCAATTTCTTTGACTTCTGGGTGGTTTGGAGAAACTTGGTAGACAGAAACTCTTGATTCCCAATCTTGTACTCTCTTTCCTTCACCCTCTTTTTGTCAGCTTGTTTCTTGTGTGCCCGATGAGCAGCTTCCAATGTCTTGCGGGCTATGGGCAAGACTTGTTGGAGCTGGTCACTCCACTCGGAGAGGGACAAAACTTGTGGTTTTTCACGGAGTAATTCTGGAATGGGTACAAAGTCCTGCCCAAATACCACTCTAAAAGGGGTGAAACCGGTGCTGCTGTGCACAGAGTTGTTGTATGCTACTTCAGCATGTGGTAACAGTTCAGCCCAATTATCCTGCTGATAATTGATGAAACACCGGAGGTACTGTTCCAAAACAGAATTAGTCCTTTCACAAGCCCCATTAGTCTGAGAATGGTGGGCGGAGCTTAACCCAAGGGCAGAGCCAATCAACTCCAAAAACTCCTTCCAGAAGAGGGAGGTGAACTGTACCCCTCTATCTGAAATTATGCGTTCCGGCACCCCATGCAAATGGTATACATGTTTAATAAACAAGTTAGCTGAAGATTTAGCTGAAGGGATCTTGGAACAAGGCACAAAATGAACTTGTTTAGAAAACAGATCTGTGACGATCCAGATCATGGTATCTCCTTGACTCTCCGGTAATTTGACAATGAAATCCATTGATATTTCCTTCCACGGGGATTCAGGATGGGCCACACCTTGAAGCAGGCCCTGGGGCTTTACTGGTGGCCACTTAGCAGCAGCACATATGGTGCAACTGGCCACATAGGACTCAATGTCTTTTTTCAAAGAAGGCCACCAAAATTGTCTTTTAACGAGATGCAGAGTCTTCACAAACCCAAAATGGCCTGCCATATGGGAATCATGAGCTCGTTGTAGCACAAAAGACTTCATGCTTGCAGGAACATACAATTTAGTGCCTATCCAAGCCAGTCCATCTTTTATGGTGCATTCATTTGAATGTTCCTTAAACCAGTCATCGGACACAAGGCCTTCCTTGAGTTTACAGATGAGGTCTGTTGTGACCTCCAAATTAAAGATGCTTTGGCTTCTGGTAACCATTAGGGCAGCAAGACTCTTCGCTGGGATGACTGGATGAACCACACTTAGCTTTGAACTGTTGTATTGTGGGAGTCTGGATAATGCATCAGCCATGAAGTTCTTTCCTCCAGGGATGTACTTTAGAGTGAAATTGAATCAGTTGAAATGTTGCACCCAATGCATTTGTTTAGGAGACAGCTTTCGAGGGATCTTTAACGCCTCCAGATTCTTGTGATCAGTCCACACCTCAAAAGGGTGTTTAGTTCCCTCAAGGAAATGTCGCCAGCTCATCAAAGCCCACCTTGTCAAAAGCTTCTTTTTCCCATATAGCCCATCATCTCTCCGTCTCTGTCAGTTTTCGGGAGGTATAAGCACAAGGCTGCAGGTTTCCGTCAGTGTTCGTTTGAAGTAGCACTGCCCCCACCGCTACATCACTAGCATCAGCTTGAATGACAAATGGTGCATCCATGTCTGGGTGTTTCAAAATGGGTTCAGCTGCAAAGAGTCGCTTCAGTTTTTCGAATGCGGCTTGACATTCCATAATCCATTTTAACGGCTTCCCTGGTTTGGGCTTGGCCTCTCCTTTAGACTTTAGGAGATTTGTAATTGGTAGCGCAATGCTGGCGAACGAGGGAATAAATTGACGATAAAAATTTGCAAATCCCAAAAAACTTTGTAATTGTTTGTGGGTGCGGGGGGGGGGGTGCCCATTCGGTGACGGCCTGGACTTTTGCTGGGTCCATTTCAATGCCATTGTGGGAGATGCGATAACCAAGGTACTCAGTTTTTTCCTGATGAAATTCACATTTAGACAATTTGGCATAAAGCTCCACCGCACGGAGTTTTTTGAGAACTGAACGCACCAATGTCACGTGTTCTTCACATGTTTTGGTGTAAATAAAGATATCATCAAGATAGAGACCATCACGCCCTTGTATAGGTGGTCATGCAAAACTTCATTTATTAGTTGCATGAAAACTGCCAGTGCCCCCTGTAGCCCAAAAGGGAGTACTTGGAATTGACAACCAAAACAACCAAGTGGGCAGTTGAAAGCAGTTTTCCATTCATCTCCCTTTTTAATCCTGACTCTGTAATAGGCCTCCCTTAGGTCCAATTTCGTGAAAATCTTCCCTTTACCCAATTGGGCCAACATATCCTTCATCAGAGGGAGGGAGTAAACATTATGTACAGACACTGCATTTAGGTTCTTATAATTCACACAGAGATGAAATGAGCCATCCTTCTATTCTCTAAACAACACTGGAGCAGCCACTCTGGCAGGTTCAATAAACCCCCTTTGTACATTTTTGTCAATAAACTTCCGCAATTCATCCATTTGACGGGGTCATTGAGTAGATTTGGGGTTTTGGAATTTTTACCTCCGGGAGGATATCAATACTGCAATCTGTTGCGCGGTGAGAGGGTAATTTATCAGAGGATTTTTCACTGAAAACATCCTTTAGGTCCCAATATTCTTTTGGGATTTTCTCCTCCCCCTCAATTTTTTCTTGCCTTGTGGCTGCTAGGTTAGATTTAGCGTTAACAGGCTTTGGAGCTCCCCCCTCTCCCTCAGGGGGTGTAGCGGATCGGATGTGCAACCACCTTTTCTCCAATTGATGTGTGGGTTCCATTTCCGTAACCAAGGTAAACCTAGTATGAGAGGCCGATCTATTCCTGGCGCGACAATAAAACTTATAGTCTCTTGGTGGGTTCCCATCCATATGTCTATTGGTTCAGTTACAAAATGGGCAGGGCTCCCCCCAGCTATTGAGCCGTCCAGCTGGCAAAAAGCAATGGGGACTTTTAAAGATTTCAATTTCAGTCCCAGTTTTTCCACCACCTCAGGGCTAACGATGCAACGTGTGCACCCCGAATCTAAAAGGGCCAGCATTTTTTCTTGCTCTCCAGTAGAGGGCACTTTAAGTTCTACTGGGATAGTCATGGGCCCCGATCGGGAACTTACCAGACGTTCGCTGTCAGATTAGGTCTCACTTTCCTCCAATGAGGATGATGTTCCTCCTCCCCTGGAGTAGGAGGGAACTGTGCAGTAGGCTCCACCCCTTTCATGGCGGTCTCCCTTCTTTTCCTGGGCTGTTTGTCTGGTTTTCTCTCTCCCCCAACAGAAGGCTTTGGTCCCATCTTGGTGTGGCAGTTTGCTGCTCTGTGCCCCTCCTTCCCGCAATGGAAACAGATGATGGCCCAGGGCTTGCTAGTAGACCAACTTTTCTCTCCTTTCGGAGCTCCTTGGTTTTTTTTTTGGGGGGGTAGCCTTCTCTTTTTCACTGTCATCACGGTACTTGTCTCGGGTGAAATCAATTTCCACATCCGCTGCCAATTCATACCAGGGCTGCAATCTGTGCCCCCACCCCCGTTTTCACAGTTCTGGTATATATCTTTGTTTAAACCGTCTATGAAGCCATCCAACAGGGCCTGTTTGGACCAACCCCACATATAAACAGACAATTCACGAAATTCTTGTATATATTCAGCAACTGGCCTGTTCCCCTGGGTAAGGGTTTTAAATTTAGTTCTAGCTTTTCGCTCTGTGAGCGGATCATCAAAGCGTTTCCTCAGGGCGGCCATAAATCTATTATAGTCTCTCAGTAGGGGGGAGTCAGCGTTATGCAGGGCAACCATCCAAGCTGCTGCTTTATCTTCTAATGCCATGGTAACGACTCTTACCTTGGCTTCTTCTGTGGGTAGGTCTTCGCCAAATTGTTGCATGTAGTTCCATACTTGAATGAGGAAAAACACAAGATCCTTTGATTCTCTACCAAATTTCATGCCAAGTGGAGGAACTTTGGCCATCTGGCGTCTGCGGGGGGGCCCTCCCCCCATGGGATGGCTCTAGAGGCCGCTGCTACTGGGGTTGGGGCTCATTCATCCTGATCATCGCCACCATCTGTCCCCCCCCAGCATCTATCGGGCAGAACAGACCCTCTGCAGCTCTCTCCTCTTTTTCTAGGAGAATATCTTCTCTTTCAGGACCACTCTCACGTAAACGTCGCCTCTCCCAAGCCTCTTCAAAGAGTTTCATGGCCTGGGACATCATAAGGTTCTCCTCCTCGACCTCCTGCCAAGCAGCAGCTGGTCGCCTCTGTCTCCTTGTGGTGACCCCAATCGGAGTTTCCTTGGAATTATACTATGTCCCACTCCCAATGTCCATCTGGGGTGAACGGATTGTTCTTCCAAGTGTAGTCAAGTCATTTGCTCCATTTCCTGAGGGCATGAAGATGCAGCCACCCCCATGTCGTCCTCCTGGTCACTGCCCGGGTGGGACATTCTTTTGAAATTTGGGATTTTGTTGCACTCCCCTCGGAAGGTGTTAACTCCGGGTTGAACGCGAAACTGTGATCTTGCTTAAAGTCAGGGCAGCCTCCATCAGTAATCAAGAAAGAAACCACTCAACTCCATTTTTCAGAATTAAGAGTACTTTTACTGGCTATGAGTAGATAGCAGCTAGGCAAAGCAAGATCTGAGGCAAAAGCGCACGTAATCATAGATATCAATATGTGACCCAACTCCCTCCCCCTGGTAACCCCATCCCCCAGTCCAATCCGCACACCCCACATGTGTCATGTGGGTTGCATCTTCAAAAAACATCATCAGGTTGGCCTTGGTGGCAATTCCACTATCTGCAGCATGCACAGTAGATGGTGAGAAAAACACTCCCTTCTTCATTCACTCCTGTGCTGAAAACTTCCCTTCCAAAATACCATGTCATCCCCCCTCCCCGTTTCAATGGCAGCTGAAAGCAAGCAGCAAAGCAGAGGCTGACAGGACTATTGCTGCCCCGAGATCTCTGTTGGCTGCTGTTAGTATTTCTTCTGTTGCTTCCGATTTCTTTTCAGTTTGTTCTGTCCTTGCTTCTACCAGTTTTATTTTCTGCTCATTTTTGGCTATTGTTTTCTGTATCTTCCCCATTCTATCATCCTACTTCTTTATATCATCATGTCAGCATTCCAAATATAATGCAGAATTAAATCAAAGTCCAAGGCAGAGTTATCCTTAAAACTCCAATTTAATAAGACAGACATGTTGGCATTGTGCTTTGAAATCCCAAATCTGATTTGCTTCCTGGGATTCCACCCAGTTGAAAGTTCATCTTCTTATCCCCACACCCATAATCCATCACATGGTCCAATCTCCTTCTTCCATGCCGGCATCTACACCCCTCTGCTTCCGGTCAGGTGTTGAGGTGCGGAGACAAAAGATGACCTTGAGCTTCTATAAAAGAATGACAACAATACATTCCACAAATCTACTCCTTTCTATTCCCCCCTCCCAACTACTACACTAATGAAACAGCATAGGAAAATTAATAGAAAGTGTGGCAGGCCAAAGATCCTAAAAAGAACATAACTACAGGCCTGACAACAGACATGTTGGCATTGTGCTATGAAATCCCAAATCTGATTTGCTTCCTGGGATTCCACCCAGTTGAAAGTTCATATTCTTATCCCCATACCCATAATCCATCACATGGTCCAATCTCCTTCTTCCACACTGAAAGTGTGGCAGGCCAAAAATCCTAAAAGGAACATAACTACAGGCCTGACACATCTTTCACTTCCCCTAGATCACCTTTTATTTCCTTGTGATTTTTGTTTAATGATTCTTGTATTTTTATCATAAATTCCTGAATCATGTTTAATGAAGCTTGTAGGCTTTGTAGGGTTGGTGCAGATCCTGGTTTTTCACTGCTCGGCATGTCTGTTAACTCCTGTCCTGCTGGAGAAGCTATCATTGGCAGCGTTTTCTTTACAGTTTTGGTAGCTGTGGATGTGTTTGCCATCTTTAGCTTTTGGAAAAAAATATTCCACAATACCATAAGTTTTCAGTCTTTCACTCTAGGTCTTTCCTTAGTCACTATCCCTTCTCCTCTCTCTTTTTTTAATCTGATAGTTAACACTGGTAATGTAGTAGAGATCACTGATCAAATCCAATTCTTAATATCAATTTTCTATAAACAATTATATAGACAGTTATATATGTAAATCACAATTATAAATTATTATATTTGTAGTTAATTTTTATAGATTTTCCTAACTTAACTGTATTAAAGGGAGAGAGGGAGTGAAGGAGAGAGATAAATAAATATTTATAATATCTATAAGTAGTTAATAGTCTATTACACTTTTTACCTATATAATAAATCTACTATAAATTCACAAATAAATAAATCGATATATGCAATTAATTAATTAATTAATTAATGGTTACTATTAATCAACAGTTCCTACTTTAAGGCTAGATAGATTTTCTATTATGCAGTAATAAAGGAAGTGGCTATAAATTCTATCCTATTTTAAATATACTTGAATCTATATTAAATATATGTAGAGTATAAGTATATAAAATGTATGAAATGTATAGATTATAAAATATTAAATTCTTTGATCTAAAGATCACTGTGGTAGATATAACATTTAAATACCATAAATAGTGTAAACATATCTGAAGTGTACAAAGCTGGTTGTAAATGAGTCCAATCCTAAGTCTTCTGTTGGGAATACCACAGTTCTTATTCCTCGATCTCTCTACTTCCCTGCAACTTCTCTGTTCCCTGTTCTGTGTGCTCAAAATGACTGCTGTCTTCAAATTGCACAGTCACTGTCCTCTCTCTTCATTTTCTTCCCCCTCTGTCTCTCCTGTTGCAAAGGGAATCTGTTCTTCCTTCTTTCTCAATCCGTTCACCACCCACACAAAACTCTCAATTTATATCACCGGAGATCCAGTCTCAGAAATCAGTAGAAATTCTCCACTCTGCAACCACAATCACTTTCACTCTCTACAGATTCTGTAATTCATCTTCTTTGTGTTTCTGCTCCCCCCCACAGGTGCAGCTTTCCCCTCTTTGGAGACTCAATTAATTGCTCTATCGTAAATTCCACCAACTTGGAGAAGTTTCATGTTATTTAACACTGTCCGTTGATACTTCTGCCGCTTCTCACTTTTTGCTGCCTCCACCATTAATCAGGCTGTCACATCTCAGGACCAGGCCATGACCAAGCCATAACAGCTGGTCTCTTCCATGGATTTCAGGGATTCCACCCTTCACAATGGGGAGATCGCTTTCTCCTTGTCACCCCTGGATATTCCCCTCACTATAGCTGTTCTCTCCAAGGCTCAGCTTTGCTGCTGACAGCCTCCAGACACGAAAAACCAGACAGGGAGAATGGAGACTCGCTTCCCTGCAACTGCTCCAATGTGAGGTCAACCAGGAAGGCTAAAACCTATATATCTCAACAATGAATAATATTCATACAGTATCATTGATTGCTATTTGTCCTACTAATGAAAATCAGTGTATGTATCTCAATTGTTTGAATGGTGCAATTATTCCTTCTGGCCTACATGGTGCAATGGAAGCTAAAACTAATTCTAGCCTGACTATATTTGATTTCTGTTCACAATTCTATATCAAGAGAACTTTATATAAGAACAGGCAAAATGTGCATCTTGAGTATAATTGTACAGATCTTCTATGAGCTGAAAAGTCCTTGTATGTGGAATCTTGGCATCTGTCAATGGGAAAGCTTCCCAGCAGAAGAATTTTCCCCAGTGTTGCCTTTCCCTTGCAGGCCTAACTCCTAGGTATAGTTATTCTTTTACAGGACAAAGTAATAGTAGTGTGATGAGAATACAGCATGTATTCTCTGCAAAGAAAGTACTTTCTCCATTGGCAGCTTTCATAATCTCCAGTGTATGACCTCTTGCTTTTCATCAGAGTCCATATATGAGTTTGCCTTTAATTTGAATTTGGAGTGAAAAAGAAGCTTTAGTCAGATTTTTAAAATGTTCTTCTAGCATATGTTGACCACTATTAAAGGCATTTTTTGCTTTTGTTATATTTTTGACTACTAAATTAGGTGATTTAGTGAAATATAGGCAAACTCATCAATTGGAAAAATACATTTTCCGTAGCAAAAATAAATTCTATGCTCTCAGGAAAGATTTTCATCAACAATTGGAGCAAAAATTGGTAAATCCACTTGAACACTTTTGTCTAGTGGACAAGCATGGCTGACCACACAATTTACTGATGTAATTACTTACCTGAATGCTCCAGAAGACAGAAAATTATAGCTCACCTGTTTTTTTTAAGAAATAAAAAAGGAAAAGGGTAATGGAAAGGTTACAAATTTT
The DNA here is from genome assembly GCF_964273705.1 of Natrix helvetica. Classification (NCBI taxonomy): domain Eukaryota; kingdom Metazoa; phylum Chordata; class Lepidosauria; order Squamata; family Natricidae; genus Natrix; species Natrix helvetica. The sequence continues at coordinate 119,541,720 of NC_138552.1, read as the reverse complement.
GGCAGTTGCAGTGTGTGGCAGATGTCCCCTCCCTCCATACTCATAGTATACATTTACAAAAAGTTCAATACTAAATAACAATATATAGTCAGCATATAAATTCAGTTAATAATTTCAATCAATTTATATCAGGCAGATTTTCTTACTCATTTTTGTGATCTGAGTTTTCTCGGTATTGCCCCTTCTCCTCCCGCCGCAGAGCTCCGGCCCCTCCCATGTCCTGTGTGTCTGTTGTGAGATCATCTGGTTTATCTAGGAGTGCTTTATTTTTTTCCATAAAGGCCTGCGCCTCTATGGGTGTATTAATTCTAACTCTTGTCTCCTCCCAGAATATTAGCATACCTTCAGGCATCAGCCATCTGAACCACACCCCCTTCTGGTATAATTTTTTCGCTAATTGCAAATAATTTTTCCTTTTCTCCCTCACTTTCTTGGGGATCTGTTTCAGAATGGTTATTTCCCTATCTTGGTATTTCAAAACTTGCCCCCTTTGTGCACTCAGAATTTCATCTCTTGTGGTTTTTCTGAGAAATTTAATATGTACCTCCCTGGGTACATTGTGTGTTCTAGCATATTTATTTTTATTTATTTATTTCTTGGATTTCTAGACCTCCCCTCTCCCAAAAAGGGACTCGGGGCTGAATTCACTCTATAAACCAAATCTAGTTCCCACCCCATCTGTTGTTTCTCTTTCTGGATATATTCAGCCAAAATGCTTGTCATAATGTCCCTTATGTCTTCCTCATCTGTCTCTACCACATTTTGAAATCTAAGATAAAAGGACTTTCACTCAAATTCTGTTTTCATCTGTTGGGTCTCAAGTTCTTTGTTCCCCTTCTGCACCCCTTCCATCTCCCCCCTCATCTCAGCCGTCCCCCCCTCCAAAAGATCCAGTCTCTGTGAGTTTTTACTGATCTGGTCCTGATTCTCTTTAATTTCTTCTTTCATCTCTTTTAATAGTCTTTTTATCTCCTCTTGTCCCTGTAGAATTTGTTGAAACATTTGTTGAAATTCAGTCTCAGTAGTTTTAGGCTGCATCAAAGATGTTATCGTTGATTGTGTACTGGGACTGGATGTTGTAGATGCCGGGGCAGAGGCAGCAAAGCCAGGCTTCCCAGGAGGTGGTTTTTTACGTGACATTATATATACAATAAAGAGTTCAGTCAATGCAGAGAGTGATCAGTCAGAGAGGTAGAACCGCCAAGAGAGTTCAGGAGACTAAAAGTCCAGGCAGAAGGAGATTTTTCTATTCACACTGGCAATAGAGTAAATTTTTTCACTCCAGGGAGTCGAAAAAGTCACAATCAACAAGAGAATTATCTGAGTAGCATGGAGACAAAGACAGGAAGCCTGAAGTTTTATAGGTGGAGTCAGTTTTCACTGTTTATAGAGACAATGGAAGTGTGCCATCTTGCCCTGCTAGCTTCGGGTTTAGGAGGCATAACAACAGTTTCAAAGTTTCCAAAGTTTCCAGATCATCATTCCATTGTGAGGTTAAATCCGAAATTCGCCTTTGCTATGAGCGTGGCGTCATTAGTTGGCTCTCTCCCTGCCTCCTCCCCCTAGGGCTGAGAGCAAATATAGTTAACAGCCGCCTGTCCGGGGGGGGGGGAAATCCCCCTCCCTCCAGCCGCGCTTCTCAAAACCAGGTCGAAAGGAAGTTTTAAGTAGCTGGCAATTTCTTTCAAGCAAACAAAAGGAATGGAGAGAAGTTTCCACCTCACCGCACCGCAGCCGCTTCCTTCTGATCGCTCATTCTTCCAGCTGCCTCACTGCGAAGATGCCGGAGCGCCTCCCCATCATGCTCCCCGATGCCTAGGGCGATGCGGGGGCCCCCCGGCCACTGCCGACTCGGAGGATCCCCCGCGGTGCCTCCCCTTCGGCAGGAGCCTCTACGGGGCGTCCTGTGCCCCCCAAGGAGTGAGGGGCCCACCGGGAAAGCGCGGGGTGAGCAGAACCTGCCCATCGCGGTCAGCCGCCAGAACCAGAAGTGAGAAAATTGTAGCTCACCTTGAAGTAATGATTTTCCTTTCCTGCCACTCCTCAGTTTAATTTGTATTATCACTCTATAACTAATTTCCAATCCAATCTTTCAAATTTTTTATTTGTTTAGTTATATAAAATACAAAGAAAAAATAGAAATAGGAAATTGAGGGAAGGAAAAGGAGTGGGGAAAAGGAGGTGTGAGATATAAGGGAGGAAAAAAGAAAAAAAGGTGTTGACTTCCAACTCTTCTTAGCACATTACAAGACAAAAGCACTCCAACCTAAACTTTTTGCTTTTACACATTAATATATAACTAGCCATTTCTATAATGACAAATCTTTCTGATCAACAGAGCCAAAGTTTCATTTCTTTTCATCATAAGCACCAAATCCACAATGATATCCAAATGAAATATATTTTCCTCTTTAAATAAAATAATCAATTTAAGCATTCCTGCTTTATCTTCCTTGCTATGGAAATAGTATGTATTTCTATTTTCACCTAATAATCTTTGAGAACTGTCACCATTTTCATTAATAAGATTTCATTGTGTTCTTTCAGATTCCTTGGCCTTATTGAAAAAAATGCCCACTTTTTCCCACCTTTTTTTTGAAGTGCTAAACTTTCTTTAAATCCTTTTTTTAAAGTCAAAACTTTCTAATGCACCTTTTTCTTTGACTTCTCAAAATACAAGCTTTAAACTTCAGTATTAAATTTAAATCCCTCCATCCAAACTATCATAATTTCCAATACAATCTGATGACTTTGTGCTTGTGTATGAACATGCAAGCTTGACTTTAAAAGAAAGTATTGCAAACTGGAAATTTGGAAGGAAAAATGAAAAATCAATAAAAAGGGTTTAAATTACTGGTAAATTAGTTTGTCCACAGTTACACGCCTGGACTTGCTCTCTGATTAGCAGGAAAGTCTGTTTACAGGATGTGTTATATAATTGAAAATTCAGTAAGAAAAAGGCAAGCCAGAAAAATGATGTGCTATGGTGAAGTCTTGAATTTAGGTAAGCTCAGCTTTTTAAAAAACAGATTAACAGTTGAAAGGGATCTTGTAGGTCATCTACTTTAACTCTCCCCCCCCCCGGCCAAGCAGGAGACCCTAAACCATTTCTGACAGATGGCAGTCCAGGCTCTTCTTGAAAGCTTCCAGTGATGAAGCTCCCACAACTTCTGAAGGCAAGCTGTTCCATTCATTGATTGTTCCCACTGTCAGAAAATGTATCCTTATTTCTAAGTTGAATCTCTCCTTGTTCAGTTTCCATCCATTATTCCTTGTCTGTTGTGGGAGTAAACCAAAACAATATGTTGTTGCTCTGTGCTTTGCTTGTAAAAACTATATAAAAGCTAAATAAACTCTGCGAAGGCAGACAGATATTTTGGACACAAACTGCCGTGATTGATTTCTGAAACCTACATCTGGTGCCGAAACCCAGGAACAAAGACACCCTTCAGGAACAAAGACACCCTTCGGGGGAGCAACAGCCAACATAATTACCTCCCATCTGGAACAGACCCCAAAGTGCGCTTCGTCCTACGGGACCCCTCAGTGGTAAATATGGGTTGCAATCTGTCTCACCAGCAGCAAAAACATGTTCAAGAACTTAAATTCTTGTTACAGAAGTCAGGTGTTACCACACCTGAGGCAGAAATAAGGAAGCTAGTTGGTGAGATAGGGAAACATTGTTTTTGGTACCCTGAAAGGGGAACGCTTCATTTACGTGACTGGGAAAAAATAGGGCAAACTTTACATCTTGAACCCAGAGCCCCAGTAGAGATCTTACAACTATTTTTAGTTGGTTTTAGTGCCGTCATGCAGTGGAAAAATTTGGCTCTAAGGTTTTGGCAGAACAACAATTGACCACAGAGCCTCCACCTAATTGTGAGCAAGTAAAAATTCTTCCCCCAAATTCATCTTTAGTTGGACTTTCAGCTCCTCATGGAGAGGTTCTGCTTCTCCACAGTCAGAGGAGCAATTAGCAAAAGAGGAGGGGAAGAAAGAAGATATGTTTTCTGTCTGTCCACCTAAATTGATTCCCCAAGCTCATGAAGTAATTGGCTTAAAGGATTGCTTTTCTTCTACCCTTCTTTGCCCTGCTTTGCAGGAAAAGTTTGACTGTACTGCTGGTCAGGAAAAGTCCGTTTTCTGTGTGCCTGCCTCTTACCTCCCCCCACCTCCCCCTCTTCAGGAAGAGTCTGTGAACAGATTGCAGGATGCTTTAAAACAACAAATAGCTAATTCTGAGGCTCAGATGGAGTTTTTGATGAAATTAGCAAAGGAAAATGCTACTTTTGAATGCCGAAAGGCAATCATTGGCCTTGGGAACAATCCTGAGTTGGCAGAAATGATTAAAGCATGTCAAGATATAGGAACAGCCTCTCATCAGGCTAATTTATTGGCAGCCGCTTTCTCGAAAGGCAGCAAACCTCAAGGGAAATAGCTGTGGCAAACCTGGTCATTATAAAAGGGACTGTCGAAAGTTAAGGGGAGAAATGCCTGCAACTTCTCACAGCCCTTTCCATCAAGGGTTGAAGCTAAAAGCAAAATGTCCAAAGTTATTTCTTTGGTTGATTTATACATTTACTTAGTTCTTTTTTGCTTCAAATTTATTCATTGGCTTTGGTAAATCATTATATTGATGATATTTTAATTGGAGCCCCAAAGATATAAACTAATTGGCTTTCAGAAATACAAAATGATTTGGCCGTTTATGGGTTGCAAATTGCCCCAGAAAAAGTACAACTACATGCTCCTTATCTGTATTTGGGTCATAAGATGTTGCATTCCTATTCTGCACCGGCATTTTCTTGTTTGAAATTGCCTAACGTTATGTCACTAGTTAATTTACAACAGTTATTGAGTACTCTTAATTGGGTAAGGCCATATTTTTCTTTGCCGACACATTTATTGAGCCCTTGGTTTGAATTACTGACCAAAGGAAAACAACCTGGAGATGTTATCGTGATTTCCTCAGCTGCATTTGCCGCAGTTGAGGAGATTAATGATCTTTTGAGCATTCCATTTGTGGATTGTATAAATTGTCAGCTAACTCTTTTGATGTTTTTTAAGACAAAAAGACTCCGTTTCAAAATGTTTTGCCATTTTTTCAGGCAGCTGTTGAATTAATAACCTTGGGTTTGTCGTAGAAATTGAACTGACTTAATTAATATTATTTTTCCTATTCCAAAATCTGATTTTCAATCTTATTTTCAGAAAAAATTATCTCTTCAGTGTGCTTTAACTGACTATGTGGTCTGTATTTCATATCATTTGCCTTAAGATCTTCGGCTTGCGTGTTTAATGACTTTTCTTTTCCTATTTGTCTATTGCTTTCGTTTCTCTGTTTTCGCAACACTGTTTTTCAAGTGCAGGGTGAACGAGAGGAGTAATTGCTTATAAGGACTCTTATAGAAAGTTTCCTACCCTGCAATACAGTTGTTCCTGCAACACTTAAAATTGTTTGTTGCTATTTTAGCTTTTCACATCTTTTCTCAACAAGCTTTTTAACTAAATTTCTGACTCTCATTATGTGTGTCAACTTATTTTAAATCTTCCAGGTGCTTACATCACACCCAGGATTGATCTTAACCTTATGGCTTTGTTTTTAACTTTGCAGCAATTATTATGCTCACATACGCAGTCATTTGTTTTTCCTAGGACCTTTTCCTTAAAGCAACAGGTATGCAACTCAGATGCAGCTGTTCATGTTTTAACTATGTTTTTTTCAGATTTATTTTTTTGATTACTTTTTCCATCAAAATGCCAGAGGGCTGGCACAAGCTTGCCATATTCCAATTGACCAGGCCAAGCAAATTGTGTCATCTTGCCCCCAGTGTTCTGGGGCAGTGGTGGGCAACCTTTTTTTTCAACTGAGCCAAATCTCGCCAAAACCACGATTGAAATTTATTTTGAGAGCCACATTTTTAAAACTGAAAATACATAGGATGGTACACTGTTTTTAGTTTCAATAAACTCTGGCATTTGAAGCACGCAAGTCTTAAAGCTATCAAGTTACAAGATCCTTGCATCCCTAACCCTTTAGGAAAAAAACCCCAAGGGGTCTTCAAACCTGACAGCTTTAAGACTTGTGGACTTCAACTCCCAGAATTCCTCCTCCAGTCATGTTGGCTCAGGAACTCTGGCATTGAAGCATGCAAGTCTTAAAGCTGTCAAGTTACAAGATCCTTGCACCCCTAACCCTTTAGAAAAAAAAACCCAGGGGTCTTCAAACCTGACAGCTTTAAGACTTGTGGACTTCAACTCCCAGAATTCCTCCTCCAGTCATGTTGGCTCAGGAACTCTGGCATTGAAGCATGCAAGTCTTAAAGCTGTCAAGTTACAAGATCCTTGCACCCCTAACCCTTTAGAAAAAAAACCCCAGGGGTCTTCAAACCTGACAGCTTTAAGACTTGTGGACTTCAACTCCCAGAATTCCTCCTCCAGTCATGTTGGCTCAGGAACTCTGGCATTGAAGCATGCAAGTCTTAAAGCTGTCAAGTTGCAAGACCCTTGCACCCCTAACCCTTTAGAAAAAAAACCCAGGGTCTTCAAACCTGACAGCTTGAAGACTTGTGGACTTCAACTCCCAGAATTCTGAGAATTGAAGTCCACCAAGGGCATCAATCATATTAGCCCAGGGATCTGGAAAATTGGCTCTTAAGACTGGTGGACTTCATCTTCCAGAATTCTGAGAATTGAAGTCCACCAGTCTTAAAACAGCCAACTTTGCAGACCTCTGTGTTAGCCCAAAGCCTGGCGCTGGGCGGGCCTTGCTACCCCATTGGTGGAGCCCCAAGAAGCGAGGAGGGAGAAAAAGAGACGGAGGCCAAGGAGCTTTCCCCCCGCCCCCTCCCAGCAAAAATCTAACAAGGGAGCTGGGCGGGCAGTAGCAAATTAACCGATCACCCGGCGTGATCGGCTAATTTGCTACTGCCCGCCCGGCTCCCCGGTTAGATTTTTGCTGGGAGGGGGCGGGGGGGAATCTCCTTAGCCTCCGTTTCTTTTTCTGCCTCCTCTCTTCTCGTCCCTGCCCGACTTCAGGATCCTCCCTAATCATTGTGGGTTGAAAAGAAAAAAGGGAAAGGGGCGCTTGTTTTGAAGTGCCCGAGAGGAGGGAGGGGAACGGGCACCCGGCACACAGAAGAGCCGCATTAAAGTGTGCAAAGAGCCGCTTGTGGCTCGGGAGCCGCGGCTTGCCAACTGTTCTGGGGCATCCCCTTCAGGGGACACAGGTGTTAATCCCCATGGTTTAGCCTCTAATCAACTATGGCAAATGGATGTCACCTATGTTCCCTCTCTGGCTCCCTAGAAGTAAATTCATTTATCTATTTTTATTTTTTGGCCACATTTCAATGAGGAGAAACAGCTAATCATGTTATTTCGCATCTTTTTTCAGCCTTTACTGTTTTGGGTAAACCCTTTTCTTAAAAAACTGATCATGGCCTATTTTTCATTGGCCTTTTTGCAATTTTGTACAAATTGAAACATTTTTCTAGTTCATGGGCTTCCTTACAATTCCATAGGTCAAGCCATTGTGGAACGTGTTAATTGGTCCTTTAAGGACTGTCTTCTCAAACAAATAAAAAAGAGGGATCTCAGGTACCTAACAATTTGGCATATGCAATTTGGCTAATTTGGCAGAGGTAACATAATAGATTAAAAAAGTTTGTTTGCCTCCCGCGCTAGGGGGACGAGGATATGCTGTGCTTGCTTCTACAGGTCTTTGTGGATTCCCGCACGTAGTGTTCGTCCAGCCAAGAATATTGTGGTACCAGTTCCCAAATCTAGTTCTAGAGATGACCAAGGTGGCTTTACAGACAGCACAGTGGCCAATACGATCTTGTCGGACCAGCTGTCCGGTGACCAAAGCGCAAGCAGTGCTGAAACAACGACATGTAGAACAAATCCCCGAGAACTTATGCGCTGCCATTTTTGCCATGTCCTTAGTCATCATTTGTTTATGTTTACTTGTTCTGTCATCTCACCTAAAAACTCATTTGAACAGTGACTGAAGTAAAAATTTATGGGTGCAGTTAGCTAATATTACACAAACTGATATCTTCTGCTTATCCGAATCGTATGACATGGACAATTTGCTTTCTACATGTTTGGTTTGTGTTTGTACCCCACCTGCAGTAATCCAGAACTTTACTGGTTTGAGTAGATTGCTATTGAATGAAAATTTTAACTATAAAACTATATCTAGTTGGGGATTGATTGCTTATGAACCGCCCCCTGATGCAATTGCTTTGTATACTCCCATAGTAGCAGTTCCTGAAAATGTAACATGTGCTAAAGTAGTTAAGTGTACATCTTCAAGTAAAAAGCCTTACTGTCTTCATATTAGTTCACCTACTTTAAATTGTACAGCTTTTGAGGAGGTTTCCTTTCACTTTGTTAATGTTTGGCTTCCGCAAGGATGGTTTTTTACATGTGGTCACGAAACTTTTAATTACATTCCTGCTAATATTAGTGAAGCACAATGTTGCCTCAGCTGGTTAATTCCTGTGCTGCTTTCCAAACAGCAACTTCGGACAACACTTGTGACTGTGAGACAGCTTTACTTAATAAAGCAGAATATGTAGCATTGGCTATATCTATAGTGGATGTGCCAGTGCTTACTGCTCGTGCTCATCTTAATATTAACGCTGTTGCATGTAATTTGGCAAAAACAATTAATGCTACTTCTTTAGCTATTTCAGCAATTAATCATGAGCTACAAGCTTTGCATAAAGCTATTTTGCAAAATCGTTCTGCTATCGACTATTTGCTTCTTCACCCGCATATGGGTTGTGAAAGTTTTGATGGGATGTGTTGTGTTAATCTTTCTGATGAATCCAGAATTATTCAGCATCAGCTCAATATTTTACATAAATTGGCCTCTGATTTGAAAATTGATACCCTAGGATCTTGGTGGGAAAGCTTTTGGGCTTGGTTACCCACAGGTCTCTTGGGAAATATCCTACGTTATTTAGTTATTATCTGTGCTATTTTAATTGGTGGGTGCTGTTTTATTCAGTATCTTCCCTCCCTTTGCAAAATGTGTATTACAGCTTTTTGCCCTAAACCCCCTCCTACATTGCCTCAGGGTCAGGTATATGCCGTGTATAAACAATTGCAGGGATGTTCCTCTCCTGAAGGGTAGCCCCTCCTACGATGTCTTGTCAAACAAAACAAAAAAGAGTGAGATGTAGGAATGAGAGGTAAGGCTACGTAAAGACATGCATAGGAAATTACCATGATCTCAGTAGCTGGTTATCTTGGATACCTACAAGCTCACCTAATTAGCAGAACCAGATGCGGGAATAAAGGAAAGGTTATGCACAGCTGGTTATCTTTTAACCCATTGTTGGGATAATTGATCAGGCTCCCCCCATCTCTTGTATGTGCAGGCTGGCATCCCAGCTGAAACATGTCCAAGGACAAGGGAACTTCAAAGGCAACATTCCATCGCTGGCCGAGATAAAGGGAGTCTTCCAAAGAAACATTTCATCCCTGGCCGCGATATCTCTGACTGTGTAACTAATGATATAATCATGTGTAAAGTTTTGCTATGTATGAAATTGTAATTTTCCCTATGCTATTCCTTTGTTTGCCTTCCGTAACCACCCATTTTTGTAACCAATAAAAGAGAGTCACAGAGTCAGATCTGGGCTCTCATCCCGAGAAAGAAGCCTTGTGCGTCTTTCATGATTCGGCCCCTCATGAGAAGCCCACCAGACATTCGCAACTGGTGACCCCGACGTGATGGCCCCAAAGGCTGTACGTCCCTTGGACCTCCTTTACTCACCGCCTGGAAGAGGCCATAAGGACCCCAAAGCGCGCTTCGTCCTACGGGACCCCTCAGAAGTAAGTATGGGTTGCAATCTGTCTCACCAGCAGCAAAAAAGCTGGCTGGAGAGATAGGGACACCCCTCGGGGGAGCAACAGCCAACATACTTACCTCCTGTCTGGAACAGACCCCTCATGAGTATAGGGGGAGGGTTTTCTAAGGTGCAAGAACTTAGCGAACTAACCAAGTCCTCAATTATTATTTTAAAGATTTTACAAAACCAAGTGAATCTGATTTGGCCTTTTTACTTGCTTATATTTGGAAACAATGTCCAGCTTATCCGGAAAAGGGCTCTATAAAAACGTCTACGTGGAAAAGATTGGGAATTTACTTCCACGAGACACCAAGAGCCCCCGCAAAAGTGTTATCTATCAAGTAAAAATTCTTTCCCCAAAATCATCTTCAATTGGTCTTTCACTGCTCATGGAGAGGTTAAATTTTCTGCTCCTCCACGATTAGAGGAACAATTAGCAAAAGAGGAGGGGAATAATTATATGTTTTCTGTCTGTCCACCTAAATTGATTCCACAAGATCATGAAGTAATTAGCTTAAAGGATTGCTTTTTTTCTATTTTTCCTAAAGTTTGACTTTACTGTTGGTCAGGAAAAGTCCGTCTTCTGTGTGCCTGCTTCCCTCCCCCCACTTTCCCCTCTTTAGAAAGAGTTTGTGCCGACTTATGCCTGTTGCTTCCCTCCTCCCACTTTCCCCTTTTCAGAAAGAGTCTGTGCCGGTTTATGTTCCGTCCCCCCACCTCCCCCTTTTTAGGAAGAGCCTGTGTCGGTTTAACAGATTGCAGGATGTTTTAAAACAACAGATAGATAATTCTGAGGCTCAAATGAAGTTTTTGGTGAAATTAGCAAAGGGAAATGCTACTTTTGAGCGCCGGAGGGCAATTATTGGTCTTGGGAACGATCCTGATATGGTAGATATGATTATACATTTACTTAGTTCTTTTTTTATTTAGATTTATGTTGCAGAATTGAATTTTTTGTATAAGTGCTATTCATTGGCTTTGGTAAATCATTATATGGATGATATTTTAATTGGAGCCCCAATGATATAACCTAATTGGCTTTCAAAAATAAAAAATGATTTTTTACTGGAAGGAATGCAGAGAAGAGCAATGAAGATGATTGGGGGACTGGAGACTAGAGCATGTGGGGAACAGTTGCAAGAACTGGGTATGTTTGGCTTGAGATGGGGAAGGACTAGGGGAGACATGATGGTATTGTTCCGATATCTCGGGGGTTGCCGCGGAGAGGAGGGAGTCAGACTGTTCTCCAAGGCACCTGAGGGTGGAACAAGAGGCGATGGGTGGGGGCTGGTTGGGGAGGGAGGCAGCTTGGAACTGAGGAGAAATTTCCTGACAGTTGGAACAGTTGGCCAGTGGAACAGCTTGCCTCCAGGGGTTGTGAATGCCCCAACACTGGAAGTCTTTGAGAAGATGTTGGATGGTTGTTTGTCTGGAATGGTATAGGGTTTCCTGCCTAGGCAGGGGGTTGGACTGGAGGACCTCCAAGGTCCCTTCCAACTCTGCTATTGTATTGTATTGTATTGAATGAATTGCAGATTGCTCCAGAAAAAATATAACTGCATGAAATGTTACACTCTTTTCTGCTCCAATTTTTCTTTGTTTAAATGAACACGGAGGTATTTTGCTAATTAACTTATGGCAGCTGTTGGAGACCTTTATTTGGGTTCGTCCGTCTGCGCCTGCCTTTAAAGTTCTTTATTTGATTTATTTTTTTCTTTTTCATGCCCTTGCCACAGATGAAAAGTTTAATGAGATATTAAGCATTCCATTTGTGGATTGCGTAACTTGTCAGCTAACTCTTTTGATGTTTTTTAAGATAAATGTTAAAAATGTTTTGCCATTTTCTTAGGCAGTTGTTGAATTAATAACCTTGGGTTTGTTGTAGAAATTGGACTGACTTAATTAATATTAGTTTTCCTATTCCAAATTTTGATTTTTAATTTTATTTTCAGAAAAACTTATCTCTTCAGTGTGCTTTAACTGATTATGTGGTCTGTATTTCATATCATTTGCCTAAAGATCTTTGGCTTGCGTGTTTAATGACTTTACTCTTCCTACTCGTCTATTGCTTTCGTTTCTTTGTTTTTGTAACACTGTTTTTCAAGTGCAGGGTGAACGAGAGGAGTAATTGCTTATAAGGACTCTCATGAAAGTTTCCTACCTTGCAATACAGTTGTTCTTGCAACACTAAAATTGTTTGTTGCTATTTTAACTTTTCACATCTTTTTTCAACAAGCTTTTAAACTAAATTTCTGACTTTCATTATGTGTGTCAATTTATTTTTAATTTTCTGGGTATCTGTTTTAACTATGTTTTCTTCCAGATTTTTTTGATTATTTTTTTATCAAAATGCCAGGGGACTGGCACAATCTTGCCATATGCCAATCGACCTGGCCAAGCAGATTGTTTCATCTTGCCCCCAGTGTTCTGGGGCATCCCCCTCTGGGGACATGGAAGTTCATCCCGTGATTTGACCTCTAATCACTATGGCAAATGGATGTCACCTATGTTCCCTTTTTTGGCTCTGTTGGAAGGTTTCAAATCTTCCTTTGCTAAGTTCGATTTTCCCACCGGGAGCATGAAAAATAATTTGAGTGGAACAGCTGCATGGAAGCCAGGTATTTTATTTTTCAGGAAGGAGGTACAAGCAGCAAGGTACAAGCAGCAATGACATTGTTCCTGGGCTAGCTACTCAACTGGGATTGACTCAATATGTTATACTCTTTTTACCTTTTGAAGTCTGATACTAATGATTCTGGCTTTTGCGTGATTCCTGTGTTAATGGTTTCATTCCTGCTTTGCTCTTTGATTGGCAAGGAGGTGTTTGCTAGTTTGTGTTCATAATTTTAACTTTATTTGCCCCAAAACTGACACTATCTTTATAACCTGTCTTCAGCACCTTTTTTTCTTCCTTCCCTGTCATTCTGGCCTCTCTTTAGCACCTTTTGCTTCCCCCTTGTCACCTAGCCCGATCTCCTCTTGTAACCGCATTTTCCTGTTTTGTTTTCCTCCACTATATTGGAATTTTAATTACTTTGGTCTCCCTTCTTGGGCTATCTGTTTCTATGGGGGCTTTAGATGATTATCAATTCCAATGTTTCCTGTTTTTCCTACAAAGCTTCTAGTGGTGTCTTTGTTTCTGAATTTAGGAATTTACTCGTTTTTTTTTCTTTTAGTAGTGGTAATTTCCTCCCATTTCCTTCCTACAATCCCCCATTTTTTTTGTTCTTAGTGATTGTCTTTATTGTGTGTTTCCTCTAATTGGATGTCTGAATATACTTGGTATTCGTGGTCAATTTGAACCATCATTAGAGCTGCCTGTTTCCCTGGGATATTTGATTGAGGGGCAGGCCTACAGGCTCTTATGCAACTAAGGCAGAGAGGTATGAATTGACAGAGACAACACAGGAGAGCTCCCAGGACACAAATAGCAACTATGGTTGCTATGAGGACTTTGAGCCAATGAAAATCTGGTAGCCATGAGAAGAGCCAGGAAAAATCGAAGAATGATTGTTCATGGCCAATATTTTGGGCCAGCTCCTTCAGATGGTGGATGTCCCTCTCTACGAGTCCAGAAGTTCGGTCAATTTCAAAACAACACATCCCCTTGAATGCTTCGCAGCCATAGTTATGTTTCAATAATAGAAAAATCTATTGCTGCCCTATTCTCCAGGGTGGCTTCTCTGACCTCTCTCAGTTCTTTGTTGAGGGCATCCAGGGCATGGGAGGTCAAATTTAAACTTTTGGCTAGGGTACATGCTAGGCTATTCAAATTCCTGGAATTCCGTACTGCCAGCCCTGGCACTCCCACTAGCGATACTGCCAATGAAACATATTCAGCTTTTGTGAGTAGGGAGACTTTGGAGTCACAATCTGGGTCTAAAGTGTGAAAAGCTCTTCTGTGTCACCTCTGTAAGGAGGGCATAAGCACTGTCAATCTCCCTAAGGTACAGGGACCTCCTGTGGCATTTGCAGGGAGATATGAAAAGGCTTTTAACCCACACAAGAAGAACCATCCTGGTGGAAGCCTCAGGTAACTGTAAGAAAATGGGATAGTTTCTGTGTGATTGAATTGTAGATCTGTATTACTTAAGTTGATGCATTCTGTGACTTTTTCTGGCCTACACCCTGTGAGATTAAAGCACTGGTCAGAAGCAGTAACTGCAGCAATGTGTAGTGTGTACATAGTGCGGTCCTTAGTGTTTGAAGAATAACCCCAGTTGAAAATGCTTTTGTAGGAATCAGGAAGATCGAGGTCTCTAAGTGTAGTGTGGTTGAGGATACCCTGTGGTCTAGATGCTACTCCCATTAAACATGTGGTTAGAATATCCTTGACTGATTTTCCTCCTGCTAAGCAAAAGTTGGTGGTGTTGAGTATTTCCTTTGCTAAATATTCCCATATGTTTCCTTTCTCTGGGATAAGGTTTGGCTCTAAGAATGCTGTTACCTGTGTTACAACTAGTACAGATAATAATATACGATATAAGCTACACAGTGTGTTTACATTGAATTTTTTGTTTCCCATGGTTGGATCGATCCTTTTCCTCCCCCCACCTTTTTTTTAAGGTGAAAAAAAAAAGAGGGGTCAAGTCCGTTGGAGAGAAAGGGAAAGGAAAAAAAAATAATAATCAAAAAATATAAAACCAGTTATTTCCTCCTTACAACAAAAAAATTAAAGTTAACATTTAAAAAAAATATAAGGGAAATAAAATGAAAAGTTTTTGTTTTTCTTCTTTTTGAATTACAGTCCAGTGTTTATATCTTGGCATCCAGGTTCTATGTTGTCAAAAAATGTTTGCAATGTCCACTGGTCTGTCTCCGGATTTTTCCTCAACATGATCGTTGGAATTGATTGTGTCAGTGCTGACGGTGGGCTGTGGTCTACAACTGCAGGTTTGGCATGTGTCCAATGAATCCAGGAGTCCTTCTCAGCAACCCTGATGACTGTTTGAGTGGTCAGCAAGACTTGGTAGGGCCCTCTCCACTTAGGTTGTAGGGGCGATGTCCTCGTGAAGAATTTGATCCACACCCAATCTCCTGGTTCAAATGGGTGCAGGGCTTCCTCCAAGGGCAAGGTCTGTGTCAAGGCACTTTGAGTCCATAGGATCTGCAATCTTTTGTGTAATGCTGAAAGATAAGAAGAGAGAACCATATCCCCCTTTTCTAAACAGAGGGAATGTGGGTGCAGGCCTTTTAATGTATCTGGGGGTCAGCCAAAAAGGATCTCAAAGGGGGAGACTCCTATATCTCGTCTAGGTCTAGTTCTAATGTAAAAGAGTGCGATTGAGAGCACCTGTGGCCAGGAAAGGTGTGTCTCCTGGCAGAGTTTGCCCAGCAGGGTCTTCACCTCCCTGTTGGCCCATTCAGTCCCCCCTGAAGATGTGGGAGAATGCGGCACATGTAGGTTTTGTGTAATGCCCAAGGCTTGGAATATGTGTGTGAGGATCTGGGCAATGAATTGTTTGCCTCTATCCATGTCTAGGACACTGGGTACCCCAAATCTGGGTACTATATCCTTAAGAAGGTGTCTGGCTGTTTCAAGGGCTGTGGCATGTTGGCAAGGGAAGGCCTCTATCCAGTGAGTCAGTTGGTCCCTACATACAAGGACATATTGGTACCCGTTTGCCTTCGGGAGTTGTATGTAATCCATTTGTATTTTTTCAAAAGGCCGCTGTGCCCAGGGCCTTCCTCCCTCATGGATGGATTTTCTGGAGGTGGAGTTATTCGCTTGGCATGTTTGACAGGTGCTTGCCACTCTCATAGCCTCACTATAGGCACCCGGTGCATACCATTCTCTCCTGATAGCATCTACCATAGCTTGTGTTCCACAGTGTCCCTTGGCATGCAACCTTTGGCAAATTAACCTAAGGAGGCGGCGTGGGGCTATAGGCCTTCCATCAGGGACCCTCCAAAATTCCTCCTTAAAAATTGCTCCCAACTTTTCCTCCCATTGTTTCGCTTCCCCATTATCCAAAAATTCATTGTCGGATGCTTCAGGAATGATTGTTAATGCTGGTGTCATAAGATGGTGAGGTAATGGCTGGGTTGCTGCCCATTTGGCTGTGGTGTCTGCATACTGGTTCCCTTTTGTTATTAGAGAGTCATCCTTTTAGTGTGCTCTGCAATGTATGACTGCCAAAGCTTTTGGTAGTTGGATGGCATGTAATAATTGGGCTACCAGTGTTGCGTGTACAATTTGTTGTCCAGCAGATGTAAGGAACCCCCATTGCTTCCACAGTGCTCCTGTTGCATGGCAAACCCCAAAAGCATATTTGGAATCAGTATATATGTTGGTAGATTGGTTCTTTGCAGCTTCACAGGCTTTCGTTAAAGCTATAAGTTCAGCTGCTTGGGCGCTATGCGAAGGAGGGAGCGAGGATGCCCAAATGATCTCATGTAGGGAGACTACTGCAGCTCCCAACACCCTCCTTCCTCCGTGTATGTATGAGGAGCCGTCAGTAAAAAGTTCTATGTCTGGGTTTTCTAACGGGGTATCTGTCAGATCGGGTCGGGATAGTTCAGCATCGTGCACTAGATGGAGGCAGTCATGAAGACTTTCACCAGTTTGCTCTAATGGGAGTAATGTGGCAGGATTTAAAGTTGTGCATTTCTCAAAGGTGATATTTTCTGAAGTAAATAATTCAGCCTCATATTGAGCCAGTCACTGTTGAGTGAATGCTTGGGTCTGGGACTTTAAGAGTATTGCAAAAACCTCATGAGGGACCTTTAAGGTTAGAGGTTGCCCCAATACTAAATCCTTAGATTTCTTTACAATTTCTACTGTGGCTGTGACTGCTCTTAACTGCTCCTTTTGCTACTGGATCTAATGTGACAGAGTAATATGCCACTGGTCGGTTGGTGTGTCCAAATGGTTGAGTTAAGACACCTGAAGCAATGCCTGATTTTTCATGAACAAAAAGAGTGAAAGTTTTCTTGTAGTCGGGTAGCCCAAGGGTGGGGGCAGATGCTAGAGTTTGTTTTATTGTTTGAATGGTGTGATCTAGTGATTTAGACCACTCAATGGGATCAGGCATGTCCTTTTTAGTCAGTTGTATTAGAGGCCTGGCAAGTACCCCAAAAGAGGGGATCCATGGCCGGCAAAATCCCAAAACTCCCAGTAGGGCCCTTACTTGTCGTTTTGTTTTGGGGGGTTTCATGGCCAGGATGGTCTGTATTCGGCTAGGTGCCAGTTTCCTTATTCCTGGTGCGATGATGTAGCCTAGATATGTAATCTCTTGCCTTGGATATTGCATTTTCCCTGGGGAGGCTTTGTGACCCCTATCTGCCAATGCCTTTAGTAGGTGTAGGGTATCTATTTTACATGCTAACGTGGTGCTAGATGCAATTAACAAATCATCAACGTATTGAATTAAAGCTGACTGATTTGGTAAGGAAATGGAAGAGAGATCATCCTTCAAAATTTGGGAGAATAAAGTAGGAGACTCGGTATAGCCTTGAGGCAAGTGTGTCCACGTATATTGTTGGTCCTCCCAAGTAAAGGCAAAAAGATATTGGGATGCCTGGTCTACTGGGATACTGAAAAAAGCTGAGCATAGGTCTATGACTGAAAAAAATGTAGCAGAAGCCGGTACTTCAGTTATTATAGTTGCTGGATTTGGCACTATGGGGGCACGTGGGATCACATGGGAGTTAATGAGGCGAAGGTCATGAATGAGGCAGAAGATACAGTTATCTTCGCTATCTACCTTTGCCTTTTTTACTGGAAAGATGGGGGTGTTGCAAGGAGATGTGCATTTTCTGAGGACCCCCTGTTCTAAGTATGCTTTTATTAGTTTTATTATAGGTTGGACTGCCTCAGCTGAAATTTTATATTGTGGCACACATGGGGGTGGTCCCTTTCTTACTTGAATTGTGACTGGTGTTGCCCCTTTTAATAGTCCTACCTCTGTGCTATCCCATCCCCATAGAAAAGATGGTAATGTTCTGAGATCCTCATGTAATTGGTTAGCATTTACCACTGTTAACAGTAGGCGTTTGGCTGGGATATCGATGGTTAATCCAGCTTTGCTGCAAGTGATCTTGGCTCCTAATTTGCATAGCACATCCCTTTCCAGAAGGAAAAGAGGAGACTGGGGGCATATAATAAATGAATGATTCAGAGAAAAAGGACCAATTTCCACTCTCATGTCCTTGGTATGTGCCACGGGAATGACTGTCCCTCCTACCCCCATTATATTGTCCTTTGCCCCTGGCGTTACTGCACCTTTAAAGGGGGGGTTGGTAATAAGTGATGCTGTTGCCCCTGTGTCAATTAGACATTGATATGGTCTTCCTTCTATTAAAATTTGGAGCATGGGTTCACCTTCTGGGCCATTCTTTAAGGGAATGGCAAGACCACTGAAGGTAGCTTTAAAATCTATATCCTCCTGATCTAGTCACTGCTGTTGAGAATTGTTTGGGGCAGCTGAGATCTAAATGAGCATACGTTACTGCTGCTTCAGAAAGGCGGACCCAATACGCATCTGGGTTCTCTGTCTCTCTCTGTGTTGTCCTTTGGAACTCTCACCAATTCAAAGGTTTTTTTCCTATTTCATCCAAGGCTTCCAAGAGGTTTTCCTTTGCTCTAGTGTATGTGTCCCAATGGTTTGCATCATTATAATCCCAATTAGGACGTTCTAATGGCCAGGCAACTCGTGCAGGATTTCTGTGTCCTGGGACAGGTAGGATTGGCCATTTGGCTATATCCTCTGTTTTTTCAAACAGTTTAAGTTGCTCATCTTTTGTTTAAGTTTAAGTTGCTCATCTTTTGCTCATCTACTTGCAATAGTTGGGTCATGTCTTCCCAGGAAGGATTATGGCTATCTATTATGGTTTTTAGCGTCTGGATTACTGTTTGGGGATCAGACCTAAAGGTTGGGGTGTCCCGTTTCCAAATCACCAGGTCAGCTGGTGAGAATGGTGTATGAGTTACCACATATTCCAGCTTCCTGGAACTGGTTTTTTTAATAAGGGAGCTATGATTTTAGTGAGTTTCTTGTCTTCCCCAGGGGAAGAGTTCCCTGTGCTATCCAGTTCCTTTCTCTCTGTTGGATCTTTAGATCGGGATAGTTCAGCCCAGCAGTACCAGTATGGTATTTGGCTGGGCTTGATTTTAGATCTAAGTGCTTTTATGGTATGAAAGTTAAGAGTGAGGAGGCTAAAAAGTTTTGGAAAAAGATCAAAAATTGGCTGGAGGCAATAACGGGAGTTAAAATAGAATGGAAACCGGAAATCTTTTTATTAGGAATAATGTCTGCGAAATACAAAAAAGAAATCCAGTACTTAATACTACATATAATAACGGCAGCAAGGATTGCCTATGCCCAGAAATGGAAAAACAAACTAACTCCAAGTGAAGATGAAATAATAAGAAAGGTTATGGACTGTGCTGAAATGGACAAACTAACTAAAGAAATTCAGGGAAAAGAAGAATCGGAATTCTACCAGATATGGGATAAATGGTATAGGTGGATGGAGGAAAGAAACAAGAATCAATGAACGAATGTAACAAAACTTAAAAATAATAGTTATGGGTAAAATAAGAAAGTTAAGAATGGTGAAACCCAAATAAAACATAATTGAATGGGAAATTTTTTTTTGTCTAGATTTATTATAATATAAATATAAATGATTCTAGACAAAAGCACGTTTAAACAAATATAGTTAAATGAGAATGATGGTATATTGATGGTATAAAGATTTTTGATTTAAAATGTACAATTCAATATGAATGAAATATAAAGAATGATTGTAGTAACGCACGAAATTTAATTGTAACCAATCAACATGCTTTCTGGAAGATGTAATGAAGAATGTTTTTTTGTGTGTTTTTTGTTTAATTAAAACAATAAAAAAAAGAAAGAAAGTTAAGAGTACCATTTTCTGGCCAAATTTGTTTCCCTGTTTCATCTTTCAGCAAAGCCCATTCCCTGCATGTGTTTTTTGCTTTCTTCTTTTTCACACCAGCTAGGACTGGCATTTGCCGTTCGTCCCAGGCTTCTAATAACTCTCCCAGGGGGGTTCCATTCAGGACCTTTGAACTACCGCTTCCCATGTTTTTTTTCCCTTTCTGATGTGGGATTTTTTTTTTACACTTTGGCATAGTCAGGTCAGCAGGCTATCTGTTTGCAGACAAAAAAGGTGTCTGGAAGAGACTTTGATTCCCTGTCAAAGTAAGCGCACTCTTCTGCAGAGGGAATTATCAGGTCACGGTTTTCGGACTGAAAAAAAAGAACAGTCCGGGAGACTTTTCCGCCCCCAGCAGAAAAGTACTGACACTCCTCAGTTCAGGCCAAGGTTTTTGGATTTGGAAGAGTTCAAATCCAGGAGAACTTTTCTGCTTATTTGCAGACCAGTACTGGCGCTCCTATTAATTTAGTCTATTTTTTTCTAATTTCCTAGGGTTTAGGGCTTTGCTTCTTTGATAGTCACAGGGTTCCTTATAAGTCCTTAGTATAGCAATCGTGCCTCACTCGGCTCCTTTCCTTCAAACAGGAGGTTTCACATCTGGTGCGGCTGGGGATCAGTCAGAGAGGTGATAGCCCACTGTTATTCAGATTAAGCCCACAATCACACATACACACATGCACTTCCACACTCACTCCCCTTATTTCTACAAATTTAAATTTAGTATGGTACTCACCCGCTTTCAGGCAGCTGTCAGGAGGAAAAAAAATCCCGAAGACTCCCTTTATTACCCAATGCCCTGGGCAGGGTCAGTAAATATCTTCCCTGGACTAAAAAGAGTCCATGCCGGCTGGGATTTTATCTCCGGGCCCCGTTCGGTGGCTGGGTTGGCTGGGAATCCCGCTGGCTCACCAATTGTTGGAAGGTTTCAAATCTTCCTTTGCTAGGTTCAATTTTCCCACCGGGAGCGTGAAAAATAATTTGAGCAGAACAGCTGCATGGAAGCCAGGTATTTTATTTTTCAGGAAGGAGGTACAAGCAGCAAGGTACAAGCAGCAATGACATCGTTCCTGGGCTAGCTACTCAACTGGGATTGACTCAATATGTTATACTCTTTTTACCTTTTGAAGTCTGATACTAATGATTCTGGCTTTTGCGTGATCCCTGTGTTAATGGTTTCATTCCTGTTTTGCTCTTTGATTGGCAAGGAGGTGTTTGCTAGTTTGTGTTCGTAATTTTAACTTTATTTGCCCCAAGTATGTTTCCCAAAACTGACACTATCTTTATAACCTGTTTTCAGCACCTTTTTTTCCTCCTTCCCTGTCATTCTGGCCTCTCTTTAGCACCTTTTGCTTCCCCCTTGTCACCTAGCCCGATCTCCTCTTGTAACCGCATTTTCCTGTTTTGTTTTCCTCCACTATATTGGAATTTTAATTACTTTGGTCTCCCTTCTTGGGCTATCTGTTTCTATGGGGGCTTTAGATGATTATCAATTCCAATGTTTCCTGTTTTTCCTACAAAGCTTCTAGTGGTGCCTTTGTTTCTGAATTTAGGATTTTATTCCTTTTTTTTTCTTTTAGTAGTGGTAATTTCCTCCCTACAGCTCCTTAGAAGTAAATTCATTTATCTATTTTTATTTTTTGGCCACATTTCAACGAGGAGTAACAGCTAATTATGTTATTTCTCATCTTTTTTCATAGTGTGGTGACCAAAACTGAATGCAGTATTCTAGGTGTGGTCTTACTAAAGCTTGATAGAGTAGTATTAGTACCTCACTTGATTTTGATTGTATCCCTCTGTTAATGCAATTTAGCATTGCATTGCCTTTTTTGACTGCTGTTGCACACTGTTGGCTCATATTTAATTGCTTGTCCACTAAGGCTTCAAGATCCCTGTCACAGTTACTGGTATTAAGCCTGGTTTCACCCAGTCTATATGTGTACTTTTGGTTTTTCTTGCCTAAGTGTAAGATTTACTTTTCTCTAAATTGAATTTCATATTGCTAGATAGTGTCCAGTGTTCAAGTCTGTTTCTGCATGTTTAGCCTATCATCTAGGGCAGTGATGGTAAATCTTTTTTGGCTCCATGGCAAAAGCAAGAGGAGTGCTGGGGGGGGGGGTCGTGCGTGGGCGTGCCACACCCATAATGCTATGCACATGACCCCCCCACGGGTATGTACATGACCAGCACCCCACTGCTTTTGACGCAGTTTTTTCGCCCTCTCCAGGCTCCAGAGGCTTTCTAGGAGCCTGGGGAGGGTGAAAACAGCTTTCCTCCGCCTCTCGGAGGCCCTCCGGAGGCCTCAGGAGCTTCCCTGAAGCCTCCAGAGGGTGAAAAATGGACCTACGGGGAAAATGGACCTACGGGGAAACCAGAGGTTTGGGAATGGTGACTTCCTATTTGTTTGTAGAGCCGATTTTTGACCTCCGGAGCCTTCAGGAGGCTTCCCTGAAGGCTCCGGAGGGCAAAAAGTGGACCTACAGACAAACAGGAAGTCACTTCCGGTTTCCTCGTAGGGCTGGTTTTTGTCCTCCGGAACCTTCAGGGAAGCTTCCTGAAGGCCCCTGAAGGCTCTGGAGGGCAAAAAACAGCCTCCAAAGAAGGCCGAAGTCAGCTGGCCAGCTGACAGGGCAATGCCTCGCATGCCCTGACAAATGGCTCCATGTGCCACCTGTGGCACGCATGTCTAGCACCACAGATCTAGCATCCTCTGCAAATTTGGTAAGTTCCCATTCTATTCCCTCATCTAAGTTGTTTATGAAGATATTGAAGAATATTGGGCCTAAAATGGAACCATGTGGTACCCCACTGCTTACTTCCATACATGTAGATCGGTGGTGGGTTTCAAATTCTTTTGCCACCGGTTTGGTGGGCGTGGCTAGCTGACAGGGCAATGCCTCGTGTGACTGAATGGGCACCACCAACTTGACCTCACTCATGCACATGTAGTCACATGACCCCCCCCACCAAGCCACACCCACCACTGGTGGCAAATTTTTATGGGACTTTTTGATACTTTTGGGGGGGGGGAATCCAGTTGGCCCGGCTCAGTGCACCAGCTGTCAGAAGCGAGAAGGGGTGCTCCTCCTGTGGCCATCATAGAAGCTGCTCGGGCAAGCCACTCCCCAGGCTAGACCTGCAGCTCACGTCAGACAGAGGCCGCAGCTCACTTCCTTTGTTCAGTCAACTGGCAGGAGCGGCGCAACACCAGTCAGGCTCCTGGCTCTCAAAGAGGCAGCTGAGAGCACCTATTTCAGAAAAGTGAATTCATAAACTACTTAAAGTTGATCCTTCTTTAACTGATTCCCCCTCACTCACTCCATCTCCTCCGTGGGATTTGGGACAGGGCATTGGAGCAGCTCCTTTTCTGCCTCAACATACATTCATAGGATACCTAAAACTGCTAAGGAGAAGAGTCCAGGCACTTGAAGATTCTACAGCACTGGACTGAAGGTACATGAGTTGGGCTAGGATACCATGCAAGCTTAAAATGTGTGGCTTGGTTTCTAATGCAAATCCATTCCAGTGTGGTTAGCCTGTGGTTTGGTATCTTGACACAAACCTCAAACAATTCAGTTAATCCTGTGTAAATCAAAGCCGAGAGGGCCACAAATGTCACCACTGAAGTGCACATTCTCCATTACCGTACTTGACCCAAAAATGGGTGCATAAGTCTTCCCCAGGGGAAGGGACAGAGTGTTCCTCCTCCTCACCAGATTGGCAGATTGGCCCTCCCCCACTTTTGGTGTGCTCCGCTCCACGTCTTTTAGTGCTGGAGGATTGGAGGCTTCTTTTCCACCCAGCCACAGGATGCCGAAAAGTCCTCTAGCTGGTGAGAAGAAAGCTGCACATGCATAAAGATGGCGGCAGCATCCAGAGGACTTTTTGGCACCCTGCGGCTGGGTGGAAAAGAAGCCTCCGAACCTTCAGCACTCAAAAAGGTAGCTGAGAGGGTTCTTTGTCAGCCAGCAGCTTCCCACCTCTGGTCAGCTTGCTGTTTGATGGATGCATCGGTTGAACAGTGAACAGTGACTGGGGAACCAGTTCGGGGGTGTGGCCAGCCAGGTGTCCCTACTGGTTCAGCACCCTAGGCCCAATTGCCACTACTGGTTCGCCCGAACCAGTGTGAACTGGTAGGAGTCCACCTCTGATATAGAAGTAGTACCATTAAGGACTACTCATTGAGTACGGTTTGTCAGCTAGTTACAAAACCATCTGATGGTGATGCTCAGTGGTGGGCTTCAATTTTTTTTGCTATCGGTTTGGGGGACATGGCTAGGTGGGGCAGGTCATATGACTGAGTGGGCATGACCAACTTGATGTCACTCATGCCCACACCCACTCAGTCACATGACCCCCCCCTCCTACCAAGCCACAGAACCACTGAAAAAGGTAGGAATATTTTTTGAATTTCTACCTATCTACCTGCATGCCGCCTCACCCTCCCTTCACAGTTGCATGTATTGCCCCATTTCCCCTGCTTCAACGGTCCTGGCCCTAGCCCCACTTCGACCACCAAAACTGCCTCTTTGTTCGGGCTGCTTACTTTCCTCTCTCAATGGCTGGTCTAGACTCTAGAAGGTGAACTGTAGTTTTCAGCAGCCCCCAGCCAGCTCTCAAAGAGGCAGTAGCTGGATGCAAGCCATTGAAAACTACCAGAAGTTGCCAAAATAGCCACTGCTGTCACTGCTGTTCTTCACGCACGTGCATCCCATTGCCTTGCAAGTCCAGTGGAGTGACGCTGCAATGTGGCTCTTCAAGAGGCGGTGGCTGGGAGGCTTCTTTGTCATCTACTTTGCAGCACTGGTGGCTGGCTGGGGGTTACTGAAAACTACTGTTAGCCTTCTGGAGTTTGAACCAGCCATCGTGAGAGGAAGGAAAGAAGCTCGAACAAAGAGGTGGTTTTGGGAGAGGAAGCTGGACTGGGGTCGGGGCCGCTGAAGCAGGGGAAATTGGGTGATACGTGCAAATGGCGAAGGGAAGGTGGGGCAGCAAGTGAGCAGTGGCTCTGGGCCAAGGCCACAGCCAGGGAATGGCGCACTCCCCCAATCCAGCTGAGGAGGGTGGCGAGCAGATGGCAGCTCCGAGGCAAGTCCAGAGCCAGGGAATGGCACATTCCCTGATCCGGCCAAGATGGGCGGCAGCTCCCTTGGGGAATGGCATGTCCCTGGGGGATTGAAGGGCAAGCGGGTAGCATGCTTACTTACCTTTGGTGAGCTGAGCAGAGCGGGCACAGAGGCAACTGGCAAGGTCCGTAGGTGGGCTGCATGGCGAAGGCAAAATATGGCTGGGATGGGTGAGGTGAGCAAGCATCGAGCGGGTGGGCAGTGTGAGCGAGTGGTGAGTGGGTGGGCAGGATGAATGAGCAGCAAGCAGATGATCGGTTCGGGGGTGTGACCAGCCAGAGGTCGCTACCGATTCAGCGACCTATGCAAATTTCCGCTACCGGTTCACGGGAACCGGTGCAAACTGGCTGAATACCACCTTTGGTGATGCTATTTATCCCACTTTTTCTAGCTTACCAAGAGGTAGATTGTCCTCTACTTTGTTGAATGCCTTGCTGAAGTCTATGTATATTATATCCAGAGTATTTTGCTGGTTTATTAATTTGGTCACTA
The DNA here is from genome assembly GCF_964273705.1 of Natrix helvetica. Lineage (NCBI taxonomy): Eukaryota > Metazoa > Chordata > Lepidosauria > Squamata > Natricidae > Natrix > Natrix helvetica. The sequence goes on along the minus strand of NC_138552.1, from coordinate 119,516,333 downwards.
TGTTGAAGAATGAAATAAGATTGGTTTGGCATGATCTGTTTTTAACAAACTCATGCTAACTTCTAACTTCTAGATGTTGACAGATCTGTTTATTATCTTTTCCAGTATCTTCTGGGATAATGATGTTAGGCTGATTGGTCTGTAGTTTCCTGGGTCTGTTTCCCCCTCCTTTTTTAAAAAAATGGGAACCACATCAACTCTTTTCCAATTCTCTGGTAGTTCCTCGATGCTCCAGGATTTTTGAAAGATGTGATACAGGGGTTCTGAGATGACATCTGCCAGCTCCTTTAGAACTTGGATATAATCCATCAGGTCCCAGTGATTTGTATTAATCAACATCAGACAGGAGTTCTCTTACTTACTTTTTGCTTATTTCAACTTTTAAACACAAATTTAAATTTAAAACATAAATCCTGCAACCGTTCTCATGTTTTTGTCTCTAGGCCTTTAATCATCTTAGTTGCTCTTTACACTTTTTCCAAAATCTCAACATCTTTTTTGTGTGGTGACCAAAATTGGATGCAGTATTCCAGGTGTGGCCTTACTATACTAATACTTCACGTGATTTTGATTCTATGCCTCTACACTCAGGATTATATTAACTTTTTTTGCTGCTGCTGCACACTGCTAACTCATGTTTAAGTGATCATCCCTAACACTACAAGGTCCCTCTTACAGTTATTGTTTTTGAGCCAGGTTTTGCCTAATCTGTACTTGTACCTTTGGTTTTTCCTGCCCAGATATAAAACCTTGCTTTTCTGCACATTAAATTTTATGTTGTTGGATAGGCCCAGTGTTAAAGTCTGTCAAGTTCTTTTTGGATCCTGAGCTTTTCTTCCTGGGGTGTTGGGTATTCCTGCCAGCTTAGTGTCATCTACAAATTTAATAGTTCCCATTCTATTCCCTCATCTGAGTCATTTATGAAGATATTGAAGAGTACTTTGTGATACCCCACTACTTCCTTCCTTCCATGTAGACGTAGTACCATTGAGGACTACTCATTGAGTAAGTTACAAATCCATCTGGTGGTGATGCTGTCTATCCTACATTTTTCTAGCTTACCAAGTGGATTGTGGTCTACTTTGTCAAATGCCTTGCTGAAGGGTAGGTCATTTTCCTGACTAAAAAAATAATCCATTGTTCCAACTAATGTATTTAAACTGAATGAAATCCCCTTTAAAGATGATCAGCAACTAAGAAGGGCTCAGTATCTACATGTTTATATTGCTGACAGGAATGCCAGGTGGGATGCCATGATCTTAGCCCATTCCTGCCAGCCCTGGAGACTATATTTTTCTTTGGATCTTCAGGGCTGCCACACTTGGTGGATGGGCATGATGTGTGAAATGGGAGGGGGGTTGGATGGAGACAGGGTGAGATTTATAGCCATAACAACATTCTTTTCCCTGGGAGCCAAGGACATTCAGCCTGCACCTGGAGTGGTGTGACTGTGAAACAACTCCAGTTGGGACAGTGACCTGATTGGACCATGTGACGGACATGTTGATGCAGGGGAAGGGACTTTGACTTTCCTTTGTATGGGAAAAACCTGGGGGGGAACTTTCAGATTCGGGTTTTCTCAGATGTGCCAATATGACATCTCTAATAAAATGGAACTTTGAGGAAAATGTCTGCCTTGTAGTCTTACTTCTGTTGGGGGTGTTACTTGAAACCCTGACAATTCCTCTTGTTCCTGGACCACAAACAGAACCATACCCTGGACGAGGAATGCAACCATACTCAGTCTTGGTTACCCTGGCCAGCCTGTTCCGCATGGATTTCCTGGGCCAGTGGGGGATCCTCTCCAGAGTCCGCATCATCGCGGAAATCATCATGGATCTCATCCACCATCTGGTTTACCTGGAATACCCCCTGGAGGGCCTGGATACTACCCTCCTGCACCACCTCCAGGCTATCATCCCCCTGCAAGTCATCCCGGACATCACACAAAGAATAAGCATTATAAGCATTATAATGAAAAACATAGGAAACAAATAGAAATGAAACAGTTAATACAGAAGTTAAATAAAAAAGGAAAATAGATGCAAAATATCAACAATTGTAATAAGCTTTAATCATTTTTCCTTTCAGCATAGTCAGTGGCAGTTCCAGATGCAGCTCAGATTCAGACTGAAGAACTTTCACCCCAGCATGAGTACAGTTCTTCAGGAACTCTCATCAATCAAAAATATTTTAAAATTCTTCCATCCTTTTTACTGTATATTCTTATGCCCATGAATCATGAAACATGCAAGTTAGCTTATCCCAACTTGGTGAGCTCTAAATGTGTTGAACTTCAATGTAATTTATCCACACAGCAGAGCTTTTGAATTAAAGGCAACATCTAGATTCACTACACTGATATGATATATTGTTAAATTCATAACAATTCCTGGAAGAAATACTAATGAAAAATATTTTTGTATCAGCTATTCGGTTTATCATTTACAGATAGTAGAATTATTGAGAGACTGTCATTTAGTCCAAAGGTGTAGACTAGATGTCCAAGTCTAAAAATTTACACAACTAAATAAAGTGGCAGTAGCAAAATATTTCCATATTTTTCTCATAATATCAATGAAAAACATTCATATAGTAACCAGTAACTGAGCTGCACTTGAGGGAAGCATTATACAAGAGCAAAGACTGTAGTATACCATTTTGTGTCAATTTTAAAAAAGCTTTGAATTTAATAGGAAATTATGAATTAGAACTTATATTACATAAACATTAGCATTATATTCTTGTTTGATTATTAATTCTAATAATTAAAGAAATAATAAAACAAGCATATATGGTAAAAGAGCTATATTGGTTTTTCCAATTCTAAATTGCTATAAAAAGAATGACATTAATATTAGGATATTGTGAAAAAAGTTTTTATTCATCAGGAGTGTAATTTTGGCTCAAGTTATTCCAGAAATAGTATATCAGGAATACATTGACATTGGGTATTCATTGCTTATCAATTAGTATGGCTTTGCACAGTGGCCCTTGGGATAGTTCACACTATATTTCAGAGAAAATATAATCTATGATTTATGAAAGAAAGAGATTATTAGCAATTAGAAATAAAACCAAAGATATATTTTCACTAAAAGATTGAAAGCATATGTGGTGTCGAACAAAAAAAACCCCAAACAAACCACAAATTATTTGGAGTAGAGGTGTGCAAAGCAGTAAAATGTTCTCCATGTTAATAGTGCAGAATTCTAAATTACAACCGTGTTTGTAAAACCATGTTTTTGGTTTCATGTGTTCATAATTTATGGAATTTTTATAGTTATCATCTTTGTTATGTAACACTTCAATTACCCTTCCCCCCATCTCTTTAAATACGTAGTCATGCTTTCTTTCAATTTTACATGAACATTTGCAGGCTTTAAAAAAAATGGCTGTTATGCAATTTCCTTGATTGGGGAAAGCAATTTGATGGAACTGTTTATTCTAATGAAGACCTAATAAAAGCAGAATGCTCAAATACAGTTCCAATAGACTCCTTTATGCACATAGTAGTACACTTTAAATTGGGATTCAGTTCAATAGTGCTTATCATGATTATTGTGAAAAAAAATTAAAATGGTCTACTAAGTCAAGTCAGGGAAATTCCAGATGTATACATGGAACATTGAAAGCTGATGGCACTTGGTTTCAATTAAATGTAGCAGGAAATCCAGAAGAGAATCCAGCAGAATTTCTTTACATTATACTGACATCCATTTTTAGTGAGGATCCTTCCTTGGGAGTAGAACAGTACTGGCACAGGAAGACTGGATGCCATATCTTATCAGTACAAGTAATCCTCCACTTACAATCAATCAGTTAGTTACAACAGACTGCCCCAAAATGACTTATGACCCAGTTTCAAAGTTCAGTCTCACCCCCTTCCCTGGTGCTCGACAACCAATGTGCATTTATGGCTATTTGTAGTAATCTGCAATTTACATTTTTGCCAGAAATGGACTTTACTTCCAGTTTCCAACAAAAACTGCCTCATGGAGAACAGAGAGTTTGCTTAAAGACCATGGCAGTCACTTTATGACAGCTGTATTCACTTAATGGCTGCCATAAAAGGTAGTAAAAATGGGTGGATGATATAGTGAGTTGCTTTACTTGACCTACTTGATCACCTTATGAGAGAGAGAGAGATCAGATCAAGAAACTGACTCCATAGGAAGACTAGAACTACAAATTATTGGCATATGGTAGCAGAATATGCATACTTGAAAGGTAAAATATTTTATTTTTCCTCCCTTTTATAACCTCCAGCTTCCTGGAGCACTCTGGAGGCCCTATTTTGGGCCTGGAAGACCTCCTGGAGCACTCTGAAGGCCAAAAGCGGTTGCGGGGGGCATCCCCCACCTACACCCCATTTTTGCTAGCAGAAACACTGCAGGCCGGTCCTGTTATTTCCAGACTGGCCCCACGGGCCAGATATAAGCACCCCCTGGGCTGGATTCGGCCTGTGGACCTTGAGTTTGACACCCCTGCTGTATAGGAACAAAGCTTCTTTTCCTAGATCTTTCTAAGATGAAATAGCTACAGATATCTTTGTGAAGTCCATTTATTACATGCATAATCATAGAGGAGGGACCATCCAATGTTGCAACCCTGAAGCAAGTACATGGAAAGAAAGCAAGGAAGACTAGGTGTTTACAAATGGAATAGACCAAGTGCAAGACTCAGCACTGATAAAAAAATATTTCCTGTTATTGTTTCAACTGCAAAGTATCTCCTTGAAAACAGAGGAAATGTTAGCATCACCATCAAGGCACAATGGAATTACCCATCTACCAGTAAATGGATGAGTAGGAAATAATGAGAGAGGAGGGTTAAGATGGATCCTTGGGGCAACTGGAGATGATAGTTCTTTATGCTTTATGTTGAATGCAGAGTTCCTCTATTCAGCACCAAAAGTATTACAATATAAGGATCTTAAACAATGTTTTAAAGCATGAAAAATGATACGGTGGTGTTCTGTAGCTTCCTATTATTTTGTTTTTAATTAGCACCATAAACATTTGAAAGAAACCTACCAGTTTTGAATATAAAAATAAATTCCCTTGAAAATTTGTGCCTGCTACCTTCTGGCAGCATACTTTAGCTAAAAAAAAACCATGTAACAATATAGGAGTTTAAAAGCTTTGGCGTCTACCTCACAATTAACAGATCCACTTAACAAATCTATCAAAGAAGTCAGGCTGGGAGAGACTTAGGTAGTCCTTCTCCCGGAAAATGGCTGACCGGTCTCCTAGACTTATTTTCAGCAGGACATCCATGTCCACATCACTGCCTATGGCCACAGCTGTGGGCATAACATTCTGCTTCTTCATGGAATCAATTGCCTCTTCCAGGTTTTTGTTGCTTGTGATGCCATCTGTAATGAAGACAAAGGACAGCTCCGCATTACGCCGAGCTGCCTTCTGCCTGTCTTGTGTGTTGATGACAAGGTTGTTGACAGCATATATGATGGCAGACCCAATGTTGGAAGAGGAGTCCAAATATTTGATCTCAGCTAAACGATCTGTGATGTGAGTAATATTATATGTCAATGGGAAAACTATGTCATGTTCGTCCTCATTTCCATATTGTAGCAGGGCAATGCGTGCATTCATGTCATCACTGTCACTTCTGGCCAGGGTAAGACGCTCAGCCACTGCTTCTATGAAACCATGGGCCCTGCGAAAGTTCTGGCTGCCAATTCTTTCAGAGCCATCCAGGAGGAAGACAATGTCAACTGGACGTTGTGTGCACTGGGCAACAGAAAACTCTATGTGTAGGGAAAGAAAACAAAACAATTAGGACTCTAGAATACATAACTCAAAAAAGATGGGGAAAGGATTTCATTCCATTCTGAGATTCTAAGACTTGAGATCAGGTGGGGGAATGCTTACTCTTTTATCTTCTTCCCCCTATAACATAAACCCACTGAGACTTTAAACTCAGAGAATGGCAGAGTTTAAAAATCAAGTGCGGTGTGGAGTGGAAATCCATGCAAACAAAAAGAAAAGTACAAACAGAAAAAAGAAGTTGTATATTTAAAAAATTGAATGTCTTTGGTGGGCCATATGCCCTTAGACCCTTAGTAGTCAAGGTTTTAACTGAAGAACATTTTGACCAGTATATTTGTTTGAAAAGTTGGTATTATTATGGCATGGAATATATAAAACAATCCAAGTGGTATAAATACTTAATTTTGATTAATTTTGTGGTGTGTTGCATTTATTTTTAAAAGCATTTAAAATAGAGAAGGCAGGAAGACAGATGTAAATACCATTCAGCCATTAACTTCTTCACCAAAAACTCTGAACTCCCCTGGGTTTAAAGAGTAAAACATAGAAAAGGGGCATTGTTTAGGAGGGTTGTGACTATATTTTCCAAATGTTTCTTTAGTGCAAAGAATTTGAGGAACTTTGTAAGTTTCTCAAATTCTCAAATAAGAAAGGGATGTATTGGGAAAGCACTACAGATAGGCCTTGTTTGCTGATTGTTTGCAGTTACAATGGTAATGAAAAAGTAATCTTGAGACCAAGTCTCACATTTATGATCATAAATGTGGTGGTATAGGTCCGTAAAGCAGAGGAAAATTGAAGGAAGATCATAAGCATAGTCACAGTTTCACTTAGTGAAACTACTTCAGTTAATGGCTGTGTTGCTGGTCCCAATTGTGGTTGCTAAACAAGAATTATATTTACTTGGAATAAGGCCTAAACCTAGCTAGATTTTTGTTTGAAAACATATATTAAAGTTACAATAAATAATACTCTATTAGCCAAGATTTGCACTTTTTATTAAGATTTCATCTCTTTTGCTTTCACATATGAAAGCACATTGCACATATTGCTATTGGCATGATTAGCAAAATGACAATAACAAAAACAGAAAACATTATAAGCCATTTTATGGAGAATAAAACTTTTACTGGCTAAATAAATTAATTACAAACTTTTACCCAAAATAAAAGCATTTTTGTACACCAATGTCTCCTTGGGAAGAGCACTGTAAAAAGTCCCTAAATCTTTCATTTGTTTCCTGTTACATCACAACTAAAACAGATTTACACAGGGGATAGGGAGCTTTGTTGAGATTGCTTACCACTGGCCATGAATTGCCAAAAATTGTTTCAAATTATTTCTAAGGTCATGTAAGAGTGTGATTGAAGCCTATGTTAGTGGCAGTAAACAGAATAAAACCAGTGCATAACTCTACACACAATATGACAGCGGCCAGGCAAGTTCCTGAGCATGAAAACTAGTTTCTGAGTGGAATTTTCTTCAGATTGAGCCAGTTTATAAGGAGGGTACCAACATTTAACCAATTGATATAAACGATGGACAAACATTTACAAATTAATTATATTATGTACTTCTCCCTATACATTTTTTCCAATTATTACTATTTCTATGGATGCCAGGAAACATTATTAGGCATAGTCTGTACCAGCAAATTTATGCCAAAAGAGAGGTTCTATTGTTTTAGTGTATTTTGTTGTTCAACTGCCTGGATTATACTGTTCCAAGTCTTTCTTTAAAGTCACCTTTCACCATTACTCCCTGGCATTATTGCACATGTTGATTTGTAGCCTTTTTTGTTTTGGCCTGCTGGCTGAGTCAGGTGTTATTTGAAAAATGCAGGTCCAGAGGTAAAAGGGAAAACCTGTTAACGCATCTATCTCTAGGCTTTCCTCCAAAATAAGTGTGAGTTCATATTCTTTTCCTTCTATGTTTTGGTCCAGTCACACAGATTTCTTAAAAGTTGCCACCTGCATTTGTAAGACTAGCAAGCAATAAGAAATGCAATTAGCATAACATAAAATGTTAAAAGAGGAAGGTTAACTGGGAGACAATAAGAAACTGAACAAATAAAAAACAGAGAAAGATTGCATTAATATAGATTTCTTTTTAGCTTCACTATCCTACAGTTCATGCCTTGAAACTAGAATCCAATCAATTCCAATTATCTTCGCTATGGTCTTTAACAACTCCAGACTATAAATAAGGTCATTATATCAGTACATGTTCTGGTGGACCACGACTTAATTACGAGCCAGAGTGTACAATTAAATAATAAAATAGCTTGTCTCTTTGGATTGTGGATGATCTATCACTGGAGATTTTCAAGAATGGACTGGACAACTGTTTAACTGCTTTTGTGTAAGGCTCCTGCCTTCAGCAGGATGTTGGACTAGAAGACCTTCGAGGTCCTTTCCAGCCCTATGATTCTATGTACCTTACACAATTGTTGAGGGCTGTGAGAGTTTTCTGAATATAGTAACAGCTTTTCATGCCATATGGGAATGGTCTTCTGAAGTGAGAAAAAAAACTCCAAAGCCAGAGGTTTAACTTAATATCTCTCAGTCTCTACAATATATGGCTGGTGCCAGCAGCCATATAGACTGCCTCCAGCATACTATTGGAGGCTCTATATTTCTGGAATTTCTCAGAAAGGCAGTGAATCTTCAGTAGCTTCAGGTTTGGTGTGACACTGCTTGGTATCTAATATTAAAAATAATAATTTTGGGTCCTAGTCTTTCTTATTCTTAGCACAATTTTTTAACATGCTTAGAATAACTGCAGAGAGTCCTTGACGTACGACCAGAATTAAGGTCATAAGTAATGGCGGTTATTAAACGAGGCTGTCAATCCTGCTCTTCCCTTGCAGACATTAAGTAACCACATGGATCATTAACTGGAGCATGGGGTGCACTGCAGCACCTCCCAGTTTACACATAGCCTGCCCCAGTTCTTCCAGGGATTCTCCCACCCCAAGGGAGCCTTTGCATAGTTTCCATTCCTGCTGGGTCACGCACACTCTTGGGCCTCTTCTCCTCCATCATTCCTCACTCCACTTATTTTTTCCAAAAATTACCTTTGGGAAAGAGAAGCACCTGATCTGCTACATTTCCTTCCTATATAGAGTTGCATGGTGCTGTCCAGAAGTAGGTGCCATTTTGGTTGTGACTACAATTATTGGGTCATTTGTGGATGCTCCCAAAATGATATCTGCTTCTGAGGACCATCTGGGTAAGAGGAAGGCCCAAAAGACCCAAAGGTTACTTGACACAGTCCAGCAAATAACGGAAACCATTGTATGGGATTACCTACTAAATTATCTACCAAAGATCTTGGATGTAAAAGAAAGAGTCAGACAGATAGGCATTTACAGGTAATTAGTTGGCAGAAGAATGGACACAAGATATTCACCAGTTCTTAAAAGCAGTTAGGGTTAGACATATGATGGTCATGCCATGGTTTCAGTAGAGAAAGAGACACACATTGAACACTTAGAAACATTCCATATAGCAACTTAATTGTAAACATCATGTTATAAATACTATTTGGGAAGTCAAAGAGCAGAATGTTGTCACTCTTCTTAATTTGGATTTTTCAGAGTAAGGATGTTGAATGTTTTCTGGAGGGGAGCCACCATTGGTCTGTATTCCAAATATAGCAAGCATTTCATATGCCATATTAATTAAAATATAGGTTGCCCTTGCTTAACTTTGGTAATTGGGTCTGTTTTACATTTACAACCACATCATTTAGCGATGGTAATTGGGACTGGCAATTCCATTATTAAGTAATGTGGTTGTTAAGCATGACATCACATGACTGTGCCAACATCTGATGGCAGTTGCAACTGTCCCAATTGCTGTTGTTAGCCAAATCTTGCACAGTTGCTTGATTGTCATTTGCAATCTCCTGTCAGCTTTCCCATTGACTTTGCTTGTTGGAAACTGACAGTGAAGGTCACAAATGGAGAACTCATAACTATGGGATGTTGTGACATCATAATTGTGAACCAGTTACCAAGTACCTGAATCACAATCATGTGGCTGTGGGAAACACTGTAATGTTCGTAACTATAAGAATCTGTTGTAAATCCCTTTTGCGGTCATTCAGTGAGGACAACCTCTAAAACTTAATTTCTTTATTCTCTGGCCATCTCTTTAATGCTTCCCGTTTCTTACCAATTGATAACAATCTCTTGGGACTGACAAGAAGATTCTTGCAGGAGTGTGTGTGTGTGTGTGTGTGTGTGTGTGTGTGTGTACCATGATCTTAGAGTCTCTGCTTTAGCAAATATGCCAATCTTTCAGCCCAGACAGGTCTTAAGGTAAGGAATTAAAGGATTACACTCTCCTGCCTTCTGTGTGTTTTTGTCTGGAGATGCAGTGGCTGGAAACATTTCTTGGCCAGGGCCAGGGCCAGGACACTGGTTATTAAATAAAACTGCATGTAAGCCTTAGCCACGCCAGAGCAGACATTTGAGAACATTCCTATTCTAAAAGCTTCTTTGTTATAATCTGGAATTAATAAAAAGTAAATGAGAAATCCTTCAGCTAAAAGGGCTGTCCTTTTAAATATCTTAAGTTTTGTAGGCCAAACCATACATTTATTTTTGTCTTAGAGGCAAAATAATCATTTCAGCAAAGTCCTATTACAGTCTCTGGATCCCCCACAATTTCTTTGTGCACCATTTTAAAAGTATCAATGAACAAGTCCATCCACTCCTGCCGCTCATGTCCAGTGGCAAACTTGGCTTTTTCGGCGGTATAGGCCAAGGTGGCCACCAGTTGGGTATACATGCTGGGGTCCTGGATCTCCCTCGTGGAGTTCAGGAACTGGGCGATCATAGGTTTGGTGCTGGGCAAAGTTATCTCGACCTCCACAGGGCGGAAAGTAACTGGGTACCTCCCATCTGCAAGTGAGTGTCAAAAGAATATTTTCAAGGCTATGCTTTGATTTCAGATCCTGCTGGCTTTATATACTGATAATGGTGCTGAATTGCTGGCCAGTGAATTTTAATATGGTAGAGCCTGGACAATACCTTCCCCAGAGCCCCGTATGCTATAGTTTGTCACGGTCATAAAAAGTCCTTTTATATCTTCCAAGGCATTTTAAAATAACTTTAGTGCTTTTAAAACTTCATATTGTTTATTCTGCTGCTGGTTTTAATGTGATCTTATGTGCTGCAGCTATGATTTCTTTGAGATAATGCAATTATTGGGACATTTAAAAGTTAACAAGCAAAAATAAACATTTTAAAGTAGCCAAAATTTCTACTACTATTTAAACATGAGCACTACATATAGATATTTAGCCAGAAATCCAAATAGCAGAAAAGTTAGTCTGTTACAGCACAGGCAATGAAGAATATTCCTTAAATATTATCAAAAGAGTGTTGGAATTTTGTGGACCACAGTAAATGGACTCTAGCCCAACAGCACCCATGTCACAGGTAGGCAACATGGTGTCTATTGGTGCCAGGCTGCCTTTAAGACCCTTTAAGAGACCAGCAGACCCTGAATTTATAGTAAGTTCCAGAAAGTTCAGGTTCAATTCAGCTTCATTTGATTTTTACTATGGATATGTTAATATTGATTTGTTGTTATGTGTCTTTTTTAGTTATTGTATATTACAGAGTGTACATGTTTATGAAAGGCATTAATATGATGAGTAAACAAGGCTGAAAATGTGGTCCTTTGATCAGACTAATGTATTTGTCCCCCGCCCAGGCTGCTTTCTACTGAGCTCATACTTTATTTCGCTGTACAGTGCTGAATCCCTTGATCCAGATGGGGAGCACCTTACGCTTCTCCACTGATGCCCCATCAGTCTTTTCTATTCATTACAAAGAGATGGAGATCCAGTACTTTAGGACTAAGCTTACTATGTACAAGTTCTACCATTCCTTTAAATGAAGACATGAAGGAAATCTGTGTTCTCTTACGGTCTTTGAAATAATTACTCTTGAACAAAGGAAAATAGCAAAGGAGCAATATTAATGATTTATGGTGTATTATTAAAGGTTTCTGGCATGCAAACTCCAACTTTGAATATTTAGGGAAATGGGAGCTAACAAAACGTACAGCAAAGTCAATAAAAGGTGGAACATTTTCAGAGGCAGCAATGCTAAGATTGGTCTCTGGAAAGTTTAGGACAAATTCACTGGAATTCAGACAATAATGATATCATATCCCATTTTAAAGCAATAATTATAAGGACAGTAATCAGGCATTGTTGAAGAGATAATGCAAAACTGGAACAAAATCAGGTTGCATTGCTTGAGAAATCAATAACTTTGAAAATGTATTTTGAGCAGATACATAAGGTCTATACCATCCAACAAGACCAGGATTTATTACTATTTGGAGGAGAATGTGAAAACAAAGTCATGGTCAGATTTATACGAAAAATACCCAGAATGGAAGTACAGTAAGAGACTTGTATCCCAGCTTTAAACTGGGACTATCAAACTTTATTTCATTGAGGACTGCATCAGGGTTGTATTTCACCTCAGTGGGCTGGGTGGGCATGGCTGGGGTAGTGGTGGCCAGAGTGGGCATGGCCACTCAACATCACTTGTGTCGGGGGCACCTGTGATGGCCCGGGCAGAGCTGGGGGGGGATCAATTGTCTTCAGCTAGGAAAGCGAGACCAGGGAGATTGCCAAGCCCTTGTCCTCCAGAAGAGCCTTGCTGTCCCTTTCAGACCATGTGGAGAACCCCCGGAAGGGGATGCAAGCTGTCCAGAGCCTTAGGCAGCAGAGGGCAAGCACCCAGCCTGGTCCTCAAACTCCCAGGACACCAGGACCCCACAGCCCAGCCCAGCCTCACTTCCCTGAAGGGATGCCTGCCTGCATTTACCTCCTCCTGCTGCTGCTCTTCTCTCTCTCCTTGGCCAGGTTGCTCAAGGTGTGTGCAGGAGGGCAAAGTATGTGGGTCAGAGGGAGGCCAACTCCCTCTTCATACAAGGAGACTAGGTTTTGTAACCAAAACATCCTTGGCGATATGGTAGGAGACCACCAGGAGAGAAGGTGACAAGGGGATGGCAAAAGGGCAGCAGGGCTGCTGGTGGCCAAGTGCTAAGGCAGGACCTTCCTTCCTTCCTTCCTCCCTCCCTCCCTTCCGCATGCAGCCCCTCAAGCTCTGTTTTTTCTGGCAGAGGGCTGCAGGAGGCCATCACGGTCCAAAATGGAGCCTGGGAGGCCCATGTGCGCCCCCCCCCCAGCTCCATTTTCTTTGACAGAAGTACTTCTCTATTTCCAGGGTGGTCCTGTGGGCCAGATCTAAGCATCTCATGGGCCAGATCCAGCCCACAGGCCTTGAGTTTGACATCCCTGTCATAGAACATAAACTGCAGGATAGTAAGCAGAATAACTCTTTTAAATTGATTTTGGAAAAAATCACTGCTAAACACTGGAAAGCAATTCAAAGACATTTGTTCTAAACAGTGATATACAATTTGTGAGTGAAATTGAATTATAATTTTGAAGGGAAGATTTAAAGAGGTTGTACATCACTCCAGTATTAATATTTTTTATTTAATTATTTGAAGTCTTGATTATTTTTATTCTAATTTGTTGATAGCTGTGTAATTTTAAGGTCTATATTGATAAATAAGAAACTATTTTACCAAACTTAAAAAAGAACCAAATCACATACGTTTGAGGGCAGCTGTGCAATTTCTAAATCAACACTTGGAGGTTTCTTCCTTATTAATGTTGTTGAGAAAGAGAGACAGAGGAAGATGACATTGAAATAGAGACTCCTGTGCTGTTACCCAGCAGTGGAAAGGCAAACTCAATCAAGGTATCCTGCTGGGTGGATCTCACAGGGCATTAATTAATTAGGAGGCAATTTTTTGAGGAATGGAAGGATGGAAGGATGGATGGATGGTCAGATTGATGTATGTAGCAAGTTAAAACTGAATTCACATTAGAAATGCTTCAAATAAAGAGATCAATCAAAACTTTTCATACATATGGTAGCATTCTCTCTAACACACACAATTTACAAATTGGGAGCCCTTATGAAAGGAAAGATAATTGGTAACATTTTACCAATATAAATTAGTGTGTCACCTATCTGGAAAGAATAGATCTAAGTCACCCTTGCACTAGTGATATCCAAGTCAGAATCTGCAGCTTTTGCATGAAGACATCATAAGATATTGCTGGGAATTAGAGATTTACGCATATGATACATACATTGCCAAGTTGCAATGGTTAGCAATGTATCTCTGAATATAAATTAGAATGCATTTTTCACTTAGAAGTAATGAATGCTTCAGTTGAATTGATAACCTCAGCATTACAGCTGCATCACTTTACTACCTGCAGTAGAGGTACTTCTGTTTCTGACAGCAGTCAGAATGGTGAGTTGTGAGAGAAAGAGCCTTTTCTGCACATTTCTACAACATAATACCAATTGAAGTTATTAAGCCCCATCATTATCCTCATCCCTTAGGAGCTGCATTTTATGGAACAGCAAGTATTAAGTTGAAATGATATTTTATTATTAATTACTTTTACTGATTGCAATATTTAATGTTTCTATATTTTACCTTATGAGCCATTTTGGACTTTCTATCTTGGAAGATGACATGTTTATGTAAACTAATTTAGCTAATCATGTAGTAAGACAAAAAAGGATGGCATATTTCATGTACCAACAAGGGAGAAATGAAGAACATAATGTAAAAGTTATTGAGAATATTCCTGAAATAGCAGAAATTTGTCCTAAACTTTAGAGTTACTTTATATGTATTGATCAAGAGTTCAGTTTCTGCATTATGGTTACTGTTAGAATTGTCAGCATCAGGATTTCACCAGTTTTAAATGTGTCAAAACATAAACCAGCATTTGATCACTGATGATTAATGGCAAGATCACTTCCCCAAGTGCTTCTATTAAGACCTTTGCTTTCCTATGGTTAGTCTCTGGGCCAAGATTAGGTTGCTATTCTCAAAAGGGGCTTGTCAGAAGAGGTTTTTATGCTTTGACAAACTACTGTTTGAGAAAACGGGATATTTACAACATATCCGTATAGCAGGATAGCTATAATACAAGAATGCACCTACCTGTAGAATTAAACATTAAAAAGGAATAACATTTAGAAGTGATGTAAAATATGAGTTAGAACACCTATTCTTTGTTTAGCTCAGAATTTTTTTACATACTAGAGTTAAATTAGAATGGAAAGGGAAGGGGATCATAGTTCAAATCGTTTTTGTTTTACCTGTTTGGCAGGGTAGTTCAGGGCAGACAATCTGAGGATCTGAAAAAAGAATAAAAAATACTTGATGGACATCATTCAGATCACATTTAGCTTACAACTACAACAGTATGCTATGTATACATATCAACAATTAGGCGGGATATTGAAAATATTAAGTTTTAAACTAGTGCAACCAAGAGAAGCTAATTAATCCTTTTTTCTTGGGCCATTTATGATTCAAAATGATCTTCCATGCAGGGACAATGACATGACAGCCTAGGAACTTTTCCCCCTTTGGCATGAAAGTGAAGCAAAGGGATTAAGAGAATACTCCATCACTAACAACAAACCAATTGAACCTCATTTTCATTATGGATGATAGCCTAATCAAGTGTCAGTGTAGAACTGGTATTCAGACCCACTCTAAAATTGGCAATGACTACATTGATCAATCTTTGAAAACTGTCCTTTAAGACTTTACTAGTGGGTACAAAATATGGTGACTCTGTGCTTTGTGCTGCACAGGCCTTCTTAATTAAACTGCATTAGCAAATGCAGTATTCTTCATAGTGAACTATGAATGCAGTTGGGTATGAACATTATCTTATTAAAACAATGCAATTTTCTCCCACACAAACTATGATTTAAACTTTCAGTCAATATTTGAAAGCGAAAGCCTCAGTGCTGGACCAGAGCAATACCTACTGGCCATTCCTTCCAATTCTGAATATCACTAGACCAGTGATGGCGAACCTTTTTTGGCTTGCGTGCCAAAAGTGGGGGGAGCGCAGGGAGGTTGTGCACGGGCGTGCCACACCCATAATGCAAGGTACGACCCTGAGCACGCATGAACGCATAACCGTGCTCCCCCCATTTTTACATGCTTTTTTCACCCTCCCCAGGATCCAGAGGCTTTATAGGAGTCTGGGGAGGGTGAAAACAGCCCCCCCCGGAGGCCCTCGGGAAGCTTCTGAAGCCTCCGGAGGGCAAACAATGACCCTACAAGCAAACCAGAAGTCCTGGTTTGTCCATAGGGCCGTTTTTAGTCCTCCGGAGCCGTCAGGGACGCCTCCAGAAGGCCCCTGAAGGCTCCAGAGGGCTAAAATCGGCACTACGAGCAAACCGGATGTCTGTTCCTGAACTTCCGGTTTGCCCATAGGGCAGGTTTTTTGCACTCCGGAGGCTTCAGGGAGGCGGTTTTGCCGTTCCCAGGCTCATATAAAGCCTCTGGAGCCTGGGGAGGGTGAAACATGGCCTCAAAAAAAGGCTGAAGTCAGCTGGCCAGCTGACAGGGCAACGCCTTGCATGCCCTGACAAATGGCTCTGTGTGCCACCTGTGGCACGCGTGCCACAGGTTCACCATCCCAGCATTAGACCTTGACAGTTGCTACTTTTTAAAATGGCCATGAACATAATACTTAGCCCAAATGTATGAAAACTACGACATGCCATATTACTTTCTTGCAATTAGCTGTAGCGAAGCTTGCATTGACTGACCTGGACAGAGTTCAATCTCTATTTTGTCAAGGAACTCTTCAGCCACTAAATCAGTGAACACTTTCATTCTTTGGACTCTGTTCTTGTCATTACAAGCAATTGCTTTCAGAGTCTCCGATTCTTCATCTACATTGAACATGTCTCCAATCCCAATGGCATTGACCACAACATTTCCATCACAGAGGGCTTGTAAGTTTGAGTCTTTATCACGAGGGTCATGACGTCCATCAGTCACCACCACAGCAAACACCCGGGCTTTGTCTCTCCGGCTTTCTTTGATGAGTGTTTCATAGGCAAACTGAAGTGCAGAGGGAGTCCAGGTGCCCCCTGCAATCCACTCCAGCTTTTTCATTGCTTCTTTGAAACTAGAG
Organism: Natrix helvetica; assembly: GCF_964273705.1. Taxonomy (NCBI): domain Eukaryota; kingdom Metazoa; phylum Chordata; class Lepidosauria; order Squamata; family Natricidae; genus Natrix; species Natrix helvetica. Next base: position 119,499,465 of record NC_138552.1, on the reverse strand, counting down.
AGTGAGTCAATGCGCTTATCGTTGAGCTGGATGGCTTCAAAGGTTCCCTTATGACTGTATTGTACCACTCCAACACGGGCACCTGCCAGGAAAATAAGCTCAGTCATAATTCCTAGATTTTGATAATCTATTTTCCCTTCATCACAGTGATCTCTAACCCCCACCCTGTTTGAATGCAGATTCACATACGTACTGGGCCAATGATTTGAAATCATTTTTAGAGACCATTAATACAGTTACTGTAAAATAATGCTCAGAAAAAGTATCATTTTTGATCTTTAGGGAAAGGGATGGTTCCCAAGTCAAATAACAATTGACACTGACATAATCTCATATCTCATATGGCGACCACAAAGACATCAGTTGCCATTGATATTGCCCATTAGAACAGACCTAAAAGGACATTTTGGATCTTTTTTGTATTGATGACACCACTGGAGGCTCTTCTATTGTATCATCCTTCCCGTAAAAGCAGCACTAAGTAGAAAACCAACTACTCCAATGAAGCTTCCAATGCACATAGAGGTTGATCAGAAAGGTCTGTGGATATGTTAGAGAAAACTGAGTCCAAATGCAGATTTTTCTATATATCTTTTTTTAAAAATTAGATCAGTGTGGAATATTGGTGGGTCAAGATAGCAAATATTTGTAATAGTGACATGGATCAGATATTGCTTCCTATGTTGCAATTAATTAGTGAGTGAAAAAATGTATGTCATCATACAAGTATCGGAGACCATTGCAGCTATGGAGAATATTCAGCTGTAAAAAGAAATCGTCAGTCACTGACCTGTCTCAGATTTTGGATCTTTGGCAATGGACCCTAGCCTGCTCACCACATTGATAACAAAATTTTTCTCCAAGGAAAAGTTGGTATAGCCGATACTCTCTGAACTGTCTATGACGAAGACAATGTCCAATGGACCACACCGCTTCTCACAATCTATGAAAAAGGAAGACAAAATAGTAAGGAATACCACCATAAAATGAGTCCAGAATTATAACAACAATGCACTGCAAATAACTGAGAAGTATTTTAAAGTATGGAGCCTCCTGAAGCCTATTTGAATACTGCACATGTGAAAAAACCAGAGGCTAAAATTTTGAGTGGTTGCTAAACTAGCTTTCCCCAACCTGGCATTCTCTAAATATATTGGCCTGTTCCCCCTATTCCCCCCAGCCAACATGGCTAATACGAATGGTGAGAGATAGTGATGTGAGGGCACTAGAATACAAAATGCAGAAAGTCAGGCAATACCATAGATTATCCAGGCCATGTATCCCCAGGCAAAGCTGTGCTTCTAAACTGCCCCTTCCAACATAGTCTAAAGCTTGGCATTTGGAAGCTTAAGCTCCTGGTACAGCTAAATGCTGGATCGCATTAATTAAGCAGCTTGGTCAGCCATTGTTAGTTCAGAGTGAATAATGATGTCAGTTCAGATCCCAGAAAAAAAAGTAAAATTACATTCTTTCACTTCCAAATGCATCCAATTCTAAGTTAATGGTCAATAATTTTAAAGGAACCAACAAAACAAATAAATAATATCCTTCTGGGTTATTTCCTACATTAGTCAGACATCCATGGTAACTGTGACTATTTCTGCCTATTTGCAATGAATTTAAAACAAAACTACTGCTTAGAGTCATCTACAGTTCTGCAAATTCTTTTGATGTTAGGACTACTAGTCATACCCTAAACTGTCAAAAATTAGCCTAGCCATCAAATAACTGAAGAACACTATGATATGATGGCAACTTTCCCCTATAAAATGGTATAATTTCTCCCTTTTCAGAGAACCCTTCTGCTCTAAATGAAGATCATGCAAAGACTCCGAACAAACCACAGCAGCCACAGGTCTCTCTGATGTAGGTCATCACATCGCAGTCCTATCAACGACAACAACAGCAACTATTATACATGCAAGAGATACATGGACATCAGCAGATTATTATAAATATTATACTGTAATGTGCATTCCAATGTTCCATTATTGTAACACTATAAGTCCACAAATATCTGCCTATCTTCAACAAAACATGATCAGAGAGTACATGCATTAAGATATATATAAAACAAAATCAGCTTCTGATTATAATTTTTATTATGCCAAATAGTGTGAAGCAGCATTTGCTGTGCTTTTTCATAGCTCACAACAAATTATCACTGATACAAGAAAGGCAGCAAAGTGACCAAAGTGAGCATGCAGTATAAAAAATGTTCTTGACTTACAGTTAGGCCAGGATCTCCAGGAGGACCAGGGTCACCCTAGAAAAGAAGATGACAGTATCCACCTTTCAGAGATTTCAGGATGTAAGAAAAACAATAAATCCACTTGCAATATATTTTAATATTCACTAGCTTTTGGAAATATACGTGTTGCTTTAAATAAGTAGAATTAACGCAGGAGAGCATAGAAAATGCATCATGGCATCATTCAGAGGCTTAAGAATGATTGTGAATGTCACAGTTTGCTGATAAATAACTTAGGAAAAGGTTTATTTTTTTGAACACGAACATGTGGTTTAAGCATAAATCTATTTCTGTGTATATACATAGCAAACAGATAGATTTAAAAGTCTCACTGATTTGATTATTTTTTATACAAAGGCCTGAATGAGAGATAGTAGCAGATATGAGAGTAATGAGATGGTTCTGATTGAGGGACTGAATGTGTTTTGGTAGAGCCAAAAATAGTTGTTGGGAATAAATTAGATATAAATAGGAACAGAGTAATAGAAATATGACAAAATGTCAGAGTGCTTCTGATGCAACTTTGTGTTCAAAGGACAAGGGAATGGGGGAGGGGGGCTCAGCATACAAATTCTTCTCCTTGAAATCCTGAGGTAAGCACTACATTAAAGGGGAAAGGACATCTCTAACTGGTCTGCTTTTTTTACAGCCTACAGAAAATAATGGATGTTACTTGCGGTGCTGGCAGCACCATTACCAACCTCTCTGCAGACATAAAGTAAATGGACTGCTGTCAGAGCTTAGAAAGTGACATACTTTATTCCCATCTTAGGGACAAAGGCACATTACTGGGGGATATCAAGGTAGTCATTTCTTTTGCCTCCTGCTTCTCTTGGTTTGGGATTGCTCAAATGCCTCACCCCAAGGGAAGGGAGCCTTGCAATAATGTCCAACCTGATGCACAACTATAATACCTCGGGTCCAGGTTCACCATCTGATCCTCTGGATCCAGGCGGACCTGGAAGGCCGACACCTCCCTAGAGAGACAGAGGAATGCAGTTAAAGGCAGTGAATGAAGAAGGTTTTACTGAAGAGTACAGAAAATGAATGACAGCTCTTTGGATACAGATTATTGTTTCAAAGAGAGTTTAAAGGGGATTTATAACTCTCTGGGTATATAGTTATTTCTCTCTCTGCCCCTCCCCTCCATTCTCTCTCTCACACATACACATCATTTGCAGTGTTTTTAAAAACCCCTGTAAGATCATTTCAGCCATAAGCAGAAATAGAACCAAGAGGGAAACAGTTCCCAACCAGTACAACATTCAAATTAGGTTTCTAATCTTTAATTCATTAAAGAATTCTGAGAAAATTCAGCAGGCTTCAAATATTATTACCATTGCAGGAAACATATAATACATGGTACCCCAGTAAAATTTGCAACTGTATTTTAACCACAGGCCTGAGAAACCTGGAACCACAAGCTCTCTGGTGTTTAAATCTCCTTGTCATGTGTATGATATACATATTATCTACATACAATACAATAATTATAAATGTATATTCAATTATATATGAGATATAAGGGATGTTCTAATTCTTAAGATTACATGGGCAACAGTATAATTTAAAGCCTATGAGAGAAGCTGTAAGTTTATAAAAGATATGAGTTTACTATTAGCTAAACCCATGATAAGCCAAAGAGCAGTGGAAGAGCACACAGCAAATGCTTTTTAAATCAGAATATTAAATTAGACGTCAAATGGTGAAAGTTATTAAACAGTTTAGAGAATGTAAGATCAAGAGTCTACTTACATCATCACCTGGCCCTCCTTTTTTCCCTTTAAGTCCTTTTGGTCCAAGGTCACCTCTTGCACCCTTTCTCAAAAATGGCACAAAGAAGAGTTTGTTTTGTATTTTCCTCTATAGCTCACTATTTTCTTCTCAACACCTCATTTTCCTCTATTATTCCTTCAGAAAGAGGGTTCTGCCTGATTCAGTTAAGGGCTTAAGCTAAATGGAAATAAAACGAAGTTTGTGAGAAGAACATCTCAGCAGGAGGTGATTTCTGAAAGGTGAAGTCCACACCTCTTAAAGTTGCTGGGCAGAGAAATACTGGTATTAATCTTGTGGCTTGATTTGCTAGTGGCAACTCAAGAGACGCCAGAGCAATTCCACTATGGACGCTACCTATACCTTCCTCCTGCCAGTTCTCATAGCTGCTTCTGGGATCAGTTCCTCAACAAATGAAGGAAAATAACATGACATCACCTAATGTCCAATTTATTAGCAAAAGCAAGTACATAAGTATACAATACCTCTGGGCCTGGCTGTCCCTTTTCACCTTTGTCACCCTAGAAAGAGAAAAGTGTCCCAGTTTTCATTTTGTCTTGCCATAGATTTGTTCAAATATAAGAAAGTATAACATAAAATTTCATATGGTGATCAATAAATTAAATCATTAGATTAGTTGTTAGATTGGGTAGTGAGAAGGCAGACACTGGCTTAACGCAACAACAGCTCTTTATTTTAATGCAACAAGTCTGTACAATCCAGCAACTTCATGGTTTGACAGCAGCCCTTTTATAGGGAGCTGTCAGACCTCTTAACCAATAGGATTCAATCTCTGTTCCCGCCTGAACAGAGGACCTGTTTGGAAACTATAGCAGACAGAGAACTTAATCTGTATGATGTATGGCGAGAAAGATGTCCAGAGGGAAAGCAATATACCTTCTACTCGAATAGACACGAATCCTGGTCAAGGATAGATATGGTCTGGCTGCCGATGGAGTTAATTTCAGAAGTGAAGGAGATAGATATAGAACCCAATCTATGGGCTGACCACAATCCCATGAGGATTATTTGGAAAAAACAAAAGGCAGTTATCGTTGGTTACTCAATAGATCAATTCTAAAAGATCAGGAATATATTAAAAGAGTTAACCAAGAATTAAGATTTTTCTTCAAAGAAAACGAGCCAGGAGATACATCCATACAAAACTTATGGGATACAACTAAGGCATTTATAAGAGGGGTCACAGCCCTTTTATAGGGAGCTGTCAGACCTCTTAACAAATAGGATTCAATCTCTGTTCCCGCCTGAACAGAGGACATGTTTGGAAACTATAGCAGACAGAGTTAATATCTAACATTAGTTAACAGACAAACATAATTTTTAGAGGGCCAAAGGAATCAAGCAATTTCCCTTGGTTTCAATGGAGAATGAGAGTAGTAAAATATCTGATGAACAATATTCCAAAAAACTGAATCCATCACAACATATTAAATCATAGTTAATAATAATTGAATAAGACACAGTTTGCTTGGTTCACATAACATACAATGTACCTATTATGGCTAAATATGGTCTGTCAATGTTTTCTCTGTCAATGGACATTGAATTGAATGTATATGGGTTAAACATTCAAAAAATATATTCTTCACCTCACAATAAAAGTTTAAAGTATACTGTATGCTAGTTGTATATAAAACATTTTCTTAATTGTTCTTTCATTTAAGTATTAATTTTTTTGCATTTTTTAGAATGGATCTGCATTTAAAATAATCTGTTGCAAAGATAATTCCTTCATCTACTTGTAAAGGAAAATCATTGTAAAACTGCTTAGTTAGAAAATTATTTTCTGTTGTATGTTTTTAATCAATGCTTTGCTATATTTTTCACCTCATTTCTTTCACTTATCCATGACGTGAGCAAAAGAGATGGGAAAAGGAGATTAATTTCTTTAGAAAATATTGGAAGGCAGCGGGGAAGGGGTGGCTCTGTTTATTTTAGTAAATGTTAAAAGGAGGATAAGGGCTCTCTTGTGTTTTTATCTTTCACAATAAGTATGCTCACAAGGATATTGTTTTTACAGCTTTTAATTTGGCAGTATTTTCTGAAACAGTCAGAAAACCATGCATTTGCATGTTTGCAGGAACATTCTAAGAAGTTCAAAAGAGGAGGATGTAAATGTAAATGACTCTGCCTTTCCAAAGAGAGAGATTTTTGGTTTCTAAATCAGCCAGGAAATTGCTGTTCTTGGAAGGATTAAAAATATAAGTAGGTGAATAAAAGACAGAGAAGAGACTTTCTCATGGATTGTTCCACAAATGAACTTTTCTAATAGTGCTTCTGCTTTGTTCTGGGAAGCTCTTTATGTTAAGAATTAATATAAATATACCACACCATAAAAACATACCCGGGATCCCCTGGGACCAGGTGCACTTAATCCAGGTCTTCCCCTATCACCCTACGATTAAAACAAGAAAATAAAGATACAATTCAAACATTTCATATAAAAGATTCCAGAAGTTTGCTTCTTACTAATCTGAATGACAATTGAGCTTAGCTCTTATTATTTATATATTACAATTATTTGTATACCACCAACTTTAATGACTCTGGACAGCTTACATAGATTTAATTATATTGCAACATCCATAAAATCACCAATTCCATAAAATTTACCCCAAGCTTTCTTTTATAATCTTAAAGAAAGTTAGTACCAAATGTTTTATACATGGTATACAATGCCATCAATAATTTCCACGATAAAGAAAACATACTATAATAGACAATTGAAATGCCTGGAAACAGAAGAAAAAATTACCAAAAGTGGTAGACACATTTAAAAAAAATCAAAAGTACTGGAAAGATATGCATGGTACAATGCAGAAAACTTAATTCAAAATGAAATCACAACCTTCTTACTAGGTATAATCTCAAAAAAAACTCAATAAGAAATATAAAATCTAACCAACTTTATGTTTATCAACAATAATATTTTAGAAATCATAGTTAATGTTGATTTAAACTTTTTTAAAACTGAAAAGTATGTTCATGACCGCCATTAAAAAATAATTGACTGACCTTTGTCTGTGTGTGTGTGCGTGTGCGTGCGTGCGCGTGCGTGCCTGCGCATGCTCTGGACAAGTCTCTGCAGGTTTCTTGGCAAGGTTTTTGAGAAGTGGTTTGCTATTGCCATTGCCTCTTTCTTCCTAGGCTTCTCATTCCGAAGGCTAGGAGAGAGTGACTACCCCAAAGCTCTCAGATGACTTCATGCCTAAGACAGGACTGGAATTCACAGTCTCTTGTTTCTATCCTCAATCATTATACCAAACTGACTTTCCTTTTTAAGTTTAATATGCCTTTAATGAGCAAACAGTATAGAAGAACCCAATTCAGTTGGCAAGAAACACCGACTGAAAGGTAATGAACAATTTATTAAAAATGCTATGAATCTGAATTTTCAAGAAAGACATGGTGAATGACAAAAACATCCCCTCTGTCTTGAACATAGTCTTAAAACAAGGCTGTCTTAGCTGATTAAATCAAGTTAATATTACAAAACAAACCAGAGCAAACCTGTTCCTGGTAGCTACAGGCCTTACCTTGGGTCCTTTAGGCCCCATGTCACCCATTTCACCCTCTCTCCCAGGACCTCCAGGTGAGCCCTGCAAACAGGAAGTGGGGAGAAAACAAAGAGATGGAATATAGAAATGAATGATCAGGTGTAGCATTTAGAATGCCATGATCAACATCCTTTTTTCCACTTACAAAGGGTTCTCTATATTACCTTTTTTCAACTATAGTCAGTCATGTTTTTCCTTCCATCTTGTCTCTGCCAATCCATGACAGGCAACAGAATTGAGATGCAGTCACTCTAGATTTTCAGGCACTGCTTCTTTGTCCATTTAGAGACCATAGTTTAGTATAGTGTAGTGTTAAATTTTATGCTAAACTCCCTGGCTAAATTATTGATCTTTTCTGATTGTTTCAATCCCTTGCTATCTGCAGCACTTTTTCTAGTAAAGACTGCATTACTTATAATATTATGTAATAATTAAAATTATAATCAAATTATACTCAAATCCCAAGCGAGAGAGAAAAATACACATTAATAAAAATTCAAAAAACACTTTTCCCAAAGTTGAAATGCAGGTACAACACATCATTTGAAGTGCTATTAGTGTTTATTCTCTTAGGCTACTATGGACAATTCTAATAAATAACAAAAGAAGAGTAATAGATTTTGGATCCTCCCAGAGATGTTGTGAACAGGGAAAATAGGGAAAACTGGACAAGTGAAATCTATAGCAAGAAACAAAGAATAAGGCTTTTAATCTTGACTGAAATAATTTGCATGGGAAAGAAAATGTATTTTTTAATATTTGCTGCTTGTTGGAAAGCAACAACACAAGGAGTAAGTTAATAGCTGTATCCTGTAAATATGCTTAGATAAACTTACAGGGTTGCCTTTTTCTCCCACGGAACCTGGTGAACCACGCTGGCCTGGTGATCCTTGATCTCCCTATGAAACAAAATGTGAGATGAACAGTCAGAGCTATCCCTCACATCAGATACCACTTCAGATAGACATATAGACTGGGTGAAACCAGGCTTAATAGCAGTAACTGTGAGAGGGATCTTGGAGTTTTGGTGGACAGTCAATGCAAAGTCAATGCAATCCTAAATTGCATTAACAGAGGGATACAATCAAGATCAAGTAAGGTTTAGTGCCACTCTATAAAGCCTTAGTAAAACCATACCTAGAATACTGGATCCAGTTTTGGTCACCACACTATAAAAATATGTTGAGACTCTAGAAAGAGTGCAAAGGAACCAAGCAACCGGTAGTGGAAATCACGGGTGGGCCTGCCCACCTGCCCTGGCTCCATGCCGTCCTATTTAGGCATGTTTTTGAGGCCGGGCACAGGTGTGGAAGGCATGTGTGCGAGCAAAGCACATGCAATGGAAGGCCAGATACATACTTGGAAGGGGGGCTTGAGCTGGCGAAGGGGGTGGACATGCGGCGAATTGGTGATAACAAAATGTGAAACCCATCACTGGTTATAACATGTGAAAATGAGCCTATTTATTTATTATATATAGGCAGTCCTTACAACCACAGTCCTTACAACCACAATGAAGCCCCAAATTTTTGTTACTAAGCAAATGAATTGTGCTCCATTTTACAACCTTTTTTGCCACAGTGAATGTGAAGCGAATCACTGCAATTAAGTGAAACGTAAGTGAATTGTTAAGTGAATCTGGCTTCTCCGTTGACTTTGAATGTTGGAAACCAGTTGGGAAGGTTGCAAATTGTGATCTCAGGAACCAGGGTCAGTGCAACTGTCATAAATACATGCCAGGTGTCAAGTGCTCGAATTTTGATCACATGACCATGGGGATGCTATAATGGTCATAAGTTGAAGACTGATCATAATTTACTTTTTTCAGTACCGCTGTAACTTTGAATGGTCACTAAATTTCATTGCAACAACAAATTAGGAAGAACAATTTCTATTAGATAACTTTGCAGTCTTTAGACTATATTTCCTTAAATACACACTATGAAAGATGTGTTAACAATTATCAAAGACTATCAGGATTCTTTATTTTAAGGTTCCTTAATCATATGGAATGTATACCTCACAATGAAGTATATTGTTTCATTAAACTGTGTTAAAAGATAGTTTCTTTTAAAGTTAACTCTTAAACTGTAAGCTACTTAAGAGCCTCAAAATTGAAATATTAAACATTAATATTAACCCAGTTGGAAAGGAGACCCAGTGTCAGAAAGTTGTGTGAACAAGGAGCAAAACGTTCGGGGTGAAAGTGAAGAATCCATAGAGGACAATTTTTAGAACACAAAAGTTATCCAGACAATTAAAAATTAAAAGTTAACCATAAAATTTTAGAGGACAAAAATTATCCAGAGAAAGCTCCAGATTTTTGTTTCCCATCAACTCTATTAAATAGTATAATTAATAGTGGATATCTTTATTTTCTTCTGTCAGGAATTGAGCATCAAAGTTTTTTAAAATTTAACATAATAAAGTGCCATTTTGCCAGGATATTTTAGCAGTCTCGCACATTCTAGTAGTATATGTAAACCAATAATATGTAAATATCTATAATAACAGGGAAACCTTTTTCAATCTACTTTTAAAGTAGTGACTAGAGAAGTCTAAATGGGGTGCGGAGTGACATTGACTGATATTCTATCATACATTTCTTCCTTTCTCTCCAACTTCTCCTGGTAGACCCCTTTGTCCCTCAGAACCAGGATCTCCCTATGAATAAAGAAATAATTCATATTAGTTATTGTTTTCAACTCTATTGTAGCTTACTATGTATAATAACTGGATGTATGAAAGAAAACTCCAGAAAGACATCCATCCATCCATAAATTTAATATTTAAACCTTGATGTAAGGTAAACATTGGGGACCTGGATTAATATTTCACTACTTTCTTATTGATCTCTAAATCTGTTTATTGCCCTATTTATTGCAACAGGTAATCATAACTAAAAATAGCAATAGCAATAGCACTTAAACATATACCATTTCACAATGCTTTACAGCCTTCTCTAAGTGGTTTACAGAATCTGCATATTGCCCCCAACAATCTTGGTCCTTATTTCACCAACCTCGGAAGGATGGAAGGCTGAGTCAACTTTGAGTCAGTCAGAGTAGAGTCAGCCTCTACTTTGTTTGCTTGCTATCGGCTGCCATAGAAATGGGGAGGGTGGGGGCTTGTGGTATTTGGGGAGGGGAATTGCTGGTACTGGAGGAGTTATCATGAAGGAAGTTTTGTTCTCACTATCTTCTGTGCATGCTGATGGCTCGTGTTTGGGCTTGGTCAAGGTCAACCGTCTCTGCATACCAACTGAATGATGCCTTTTGAAGATGCACCCCACATGACCCCTCTGGGAGTTGCAGATTGGATATTGGGTTGGGGCAATTGGGGGGGAGGGGCCTGGGTAAATGTTTGATATGTTCACGTTCGTGCCTTTTTGACTCAGATCTCTTGCTTTTCTTTCGCTGCTTTCATTTCATATCCAGTAAAAGTACTTTTATCTCTACTCAAATGGAGTTGGGGGTTTTCTTTCTTTGGTTATTGAAGGCGGCACACCTGACACAAACTGCCAAACTGCTGGCAGCCGGCAGTCAGCAGAAGTAGCTTGTAGTACTGTTTTCTAACCACTGTACCACCATGGCTCTTAAAAATAAAGACAAAAGCCTAAAAAGGGCTTACAGTCATTTGAGTCAATGGATGTCCTTAAATCTTTCAGAAGATATAATGGGACTTGTGAAACACAGTGGGCATGGCCAAGTATAAAATGCTAATTTGCCAGAAGGAAAGAGATGCTACCTCTTTCTCCTGTCTCCCATTGGATTCTTCTTATCTATCCTTTTCTTATTTTGTGGACCAGCTGCCACCATGCTCCATTTTTATTTTCAAAGAATGCTCATGGAACTCAGATAATTTTGGAGGCTGGAACTTTGCTTTGCAGTATGTCACTTTCCCAATATTATTTTGTTAAACTTTAAAAGTCAAATCAAGCAGGCAGCTGCCAAGAAATACACTGGTGAACTGACTGAAGTCTATCAGCACCATGTTAAGAATTCCAGCTAAGAAATACAATTCACCAATGTGCCCTGGAAAATTAATAAAGGCAAAATATCATAAGTAACAGCTCCCTTTATCTTCCTAGAATCACAGTTGGGAGACCCAGCAAGGACTGGGAATCAAACAAGTCTCTTTAGGAAGCAAGGAAAAACTTTTCTCAGACAACCTTTGGTTCTTTTTTTATAGCTTATTCATTTCAACTAGAAATCTACATGTATCATTCCCTTTCCCAAGAGATTTTTTTAAGCACTAGCATTGAAAAGGTTTATATCAGTTGTTTTGGATACTTGTTGAACTTACTTTTTCCCCCTTGGATCCTTGGTTTCCAGGTGTTCCTATGTCTCCAGGATCACCACGACGACCCTAAGCAAAACAGAGTAAAATTATTTTTAAAAAATTATTTAAAAAATAAAATTATTTTTAAAAAATAAAAATTCAAATGTGGATTACTTCACTGAAATGCTAAACAGCTGCACAAAGAGTACCTATTCCATTTTAAGACATGAAGATACTACCAGGAAAGGAAAGACAAATAAAAGAATTTGCTTATTAATGAATTAGAGCAAAATTCAGACCAATGAAACCTTTCAAATTTAAATTTTCTGCACTTAATATATAACTTTTGGTGGATTAGTTCTCAAAGAGGAAGAAGACAATGTATTTATTTTAAAATTAAAACAATTAAAAATTAAAACAATTCCTATTTGTTTTTTCTGTGCATTTCATCCACTAATATGTGCCAAGAGGAGACATTTTATTAAAATTTAAATATTAAGGCAGAAAACTAAAGATCAGACACTATAGTACATTTTTACATGATTACATTTGAATGTCATAAAAAGAAAGAAATTGGAAGCTCCAAATTTTCTATGATTGATACCATAAATTGTTTCACAAGGTATTATATAAAGAAAATCGACCCCAAAGTCTGGCACCAGCATCTGAGTGTCTTTTAAGACTGCCTCTGAAAAGCATTAAAAAAAAGCAAAGCTAGAAAGCATCAATGGTCTTACAGCTTCTCCTTTTGGTCCCCCAAGTCCTTTGGCGCCTGGACTTCCCTTGGGACCGGGAAGACCAGGTTCTCCTTTGTATCCTTTTGGTCCCTTTGAAAATAAAAGAAAAACAATAGAAACAAAACATGTTAGAAAAGGCTTTTGGACAACAAAAGGTAGTGCTCCAGAGGATTATCTGATTTGATCACACTGATCCACACTTCCAAATGTTAGGTTTTTGCAAAATTGTTTCCTGTCTCTTGTAATACAGATCATTAATTAATCTTCATCTGGATGGAAGGACAACATTTTAAGGGGTCTATCTAGATTTCTTTAACCAGTTGTTTATTTTTCTTTTTAGTTCTGCTAAATGCAGCTCTGAAAATAGTGGGTTAGAAGAAAGTCTCTCCAAGAAAAGCATTGCTGGAAAATGCTTACCTTCAGACCATCTGCCTACAGATAGTTTCAAAATTTGTACTGGGGGTAGTGCAAATGTTGCAGTTTGGAAGCACATATTCTCTTAGGTACTTCATTTCAATCATACTTCCAATAAGTAGTTGTCCCCAAATACAAATATAAATGAATGTTCCGCTTAACATTTGGGGGTTTAATAGAGGAGTTTAGTTTAGGTTTCGTTCAGTCTAACCAAGGCTCCTATTTTCCTAACTTTTTACAGTTGCTATAAAAGGAGCATATATATATATGCTGGTTTTGTTGTATTCGGGTCTTTTCCCGTGTAAGGTTGAGATTGTCTTTGCAACGTTTCGGCAGGATCACACCTGCCATCTTCAAGCTGTGGGCTTAAAATGGGAACGGAGCTGCCGTCTTTCTGTAAGTCTTGGTGGGAGGGGATGGGGTGGTGGCTTTGTTTCAGTAAGTGGAATGATTGGTTGTGTGGTTGTATCATGATTGGTAGATTGGTGCTGATTGGTGCAGGTTGTGTGTGCATTGTTGTTTTGTATTTTAACGGCTTGGGTGGTGGGTGGTGTTCGTTTGTTGGCTAGGGCTGGTTTCCAGATGTTTGGTAGGCGGGAGGTATCATCACGTTTGTTCATGCTGTGGGGGTGTTTCTCTATTTCGATGGCTTCCATGATTATTCTCTTGTGGAGGTGTTCTGTTTTGGAGATTAACCTGGCTCCTTCAAAGTTGATTTCGTGTCCTGTAGCTTTAAGGTGCTGGAAAAGGGAAGAAGTTTTTTCTTTTTTTCTTACTGCATTTTTGTGTTCTGTGATGCGTGCATTTATTCTCCTGTTTGTTTGTCCTATGTATATTGCTGGGCAGATTTTGCATGGTATTTCGTAGACTCCTTGGTTTTCTAGCTGGATTTTGTCTTTGGGGTTTCTTAAGATGTTGGCTATTTTTTGGTCAGTGGTGAAGGCTGTCCTGATATTGTGCTTGTGGAGAATTTTGCTGATTTTATCTGTGGTGCCTTTGATGTAAGGGAGGAGGGCGATGCCATTTTCCTGTTCTGTATCTTGGTTTTTTTGGGGAGTCTCCTTTTGGATTAGGTTGGTGATTGTTTTTCTTTGGAATCCATTGGAGATTAATACATTTGTGAGTTTGTGTAATTCAGTTTTCAGGTGGTCTTTGTCGGCTAGGCGTTTGGTTCTGGAGATGAGGGTCTTGGCTACAGAGTTGATCTGTGCAGGGTGGTGATGGGATTGTGCATTTAAGTAGCGGTTGGTGTGTGTTTTTTTCTGGTAGATGGTGTGAAAAAACTTCTTCCTTTTTCCAGCGCCTTAAAGCTACAGGACACGAAATCAACTTTGAAGGAGCCAGGTTAATCTCCAAAACAGAACACCTCCACAAGAGAATAATCATGGAAGCCATCAAAATAGAGAAACACCCCCACAGCATGAACAAACGTGATGATACCTCCCGCCTACCAAACATCTGGAAACCAGCCCTAGCCAACAAACGAACACCACCCACCACCCAAGCCGTTAAAATACAAAACAACAATGCACACACAACCTGCACCAATCAGCACCAATCTACCAATCATGATACAACCACACAACCAATCATTCCACTTACTGAAACAAAGCCACCACCCCATCCCCTCCCACCAAGACTTACAGAAAGACGGCAGCTCCGTTCCCATTTTAAGCCCACAGCTTGAAGATGGCAGGTGTGATCCTGCCGAAACGTTGCAAAGACAATCTCAACCTTACACGGGAAAAGACCCGAATACAACAAAACCAGCATACCTACACCTGTGAAAATCTACGAAAACAAATATATATATATATATATAATCATATATAGATAGATGATAGATAGATAGATAGATAGATAGATAGATAGAGATAGATAGATAGATAGATAGATAGATAGATAGATAGATAGATAGATAGATAGATATCATATATATAGATAGATATATCATATCCGTATTTTGAAATCATGTACATTCTGAGAGTGGCTCTGTAGTTCAAAGAATTTAATTATTTCAGAAAAGTCACAGGGTTACATACAGAACCTCCGAGTTCCCCACCGGGACCAGGTGGGCCATGTCTGCCAGGCCGGCCAGGATCTCCCTGAAACAAGATGTACATAAGTTACAATTTAATTATAGTTGTTACAGTTACAGTTGTTATAGTTATAGTTGTTTTAGTTACATATGCATGCATGAATGCATACACATATACTGGAATCAGAATGAAATTATTTCCAATCAAACATTGCTATGGTCACACCAGCAGAAGGATGTATGGTGGAAGATGAGAAGGAAATTGAAAGTGTGGAGAAAAGGGAAGTTAAGTCAAAAATTAGATGGAAGAGAAGAGAAAGAGAGGAGCAGAAGGGGCTGGCATGGGACACACCAGATTCAGAGGTCCAGGGGCAGGCAAAGGAGCACCAGATGGGAAGAGATGGTTAGGAAAGGGGCAACTGGCAAGGAACAAATGATTGGAACATGGACCAGCAGCCAGTGAAACCCAGCAGTAAAAGAGATGCTCCAGCATGACTTGGTCAGAAGGAAGCAAAGATGTAATAAGTAACTCCTACCTACAATTGATACAGTAAGGGTTAATCCATCTAGCCTGATCTGAGAAAAGTGGCTGGAGCAGCGGTGTACTTTGAAGGGGGCAAAGCTGTCTCTAAAAACTAGGCTGAAAGGGAAGCAACTGTAACTTGATCCTCTCAAATAGACAAGGACTGTACAAGTTAGCGGAACTATATTTACCAAAAAGGTAAGGAGGTACGGCAAAGGCAGTGTTATTCTGGAATAGATACAGTATGTTTCTCAGAAGAAGGCCTCCCAGGTAAACCTATTTATCCTGGAAGTCATAGATTAGGGGTGGGGGAAAACCTTTTAATTTTACTTTTACGCTACAAAAGAGAGAGAACAAAAAGAAGAATTTGCAATTGATCAACCAGAATAGTTTGGTTTATAGTGAGCCCAAATTTTACCAGTCAATGCAATTTTCCCCAAGCCACAATCTATGGCCTGAGACATCCATCAGAAAATTAGCAATTATCAACAGAGGAACATAGAGATAGAAGACCACAGAGATAAGAAAAAATAGAGCAGAATTAGGATTAGGCTAATAGAGATATACGTAAGTATAGAAACAAAATAGGTAATAAGATTCCTCTCCCATTTCAGATTCTGGAAAACTTAATTTTGTGCAATAAAACATTCCCTGATAGGAAAAAAAATCAGCCAAACTTTGTGCCTTGGCTCATGCCACCCTCAAGGAACTCATTAGAGATGTTTAGTGGAAGCCTGTTTTATTTCTCTTGCCCCTTTCCTAAGCAGCCAGAATTACTGAGATGCATCTAAAGCAGCTTTTCCCAATTTCAGGTCATGCAGAGGGCCAGGGAAGTAGGAAAATTGCAGGCTTTGTGCAGGAACATTCAGATCCAACTTTGCTTACAGTGCAACCCTTTGACTTTAGTAAAAGTGAACCTTTCACTTCAAACATGGAGTCGAGGGTACCCTAATCCTAACCCT
This sequence comes from Natrix helvetica, assembly GCF_964273705.1. NCBI lineage: Eukaryota > Metazoa > Chordata > Lepidosauria > Squamata > Natricidae > Natrix > Natrix helvetica. Next base: position 119,482,908 of record NC_138552.1, on the reverse strand, counting down.
AAATGCTCAAATCAGGACAAGTCTGACATTAAGATGGATTTGAATTCCCAATTAAACAGTTCACTCATGGGAAAATTAGCAACTGGGAAATGGAAAAAGACATGCAAGAAAAATGTTCTCTAAATGGCTCTTAGCTCTCTTCCTACTGATAACAGCATTTCCCTTACCTTACTGTTCAGAATTTGCAGCTCCCTTTACATATTAAAACTCATCATAAGATTTGTTTTAATATAAAGGTAAAATCAACTGAACAGAGCAAACATGCAATTACTTTGTGACGCTGCAGAGAAGCTGCCTGTCTTCTCACCTTCTTGCCCTCTGAAGGTGCTCTGCAGTCGAAGAAAAGTGTAGAGCTCCTTTAAGAGGCTGCAAAAGGACCATTGGTATTCCCACACTTTGAGAAGCACCTTTTGGAGGTCCATTCCAAATCTCAGAAGAGCCCTAGGATTCCCTGAGTGAAGAGCAACTTCCTTTTGCTTTCCTACTTTGTAACCCAAAGTTCTAAAACATATTTTTAAACAAATCTCTACCATGTTCATTTCCTTTCACTATCCTTTTTCTAAACTAAATATCTTGAGAAAGTTTTTCAACTGAGACATTACCCAGATTCACGTACTGCCCATTTTTGAATTTACTCTTCCTGACTCTGTCGCCTTTAGCCTCTGCCAGTATGGAATAGTACAGACCTTTATTCCTTCCTCTCCTGGTAGTCCTTGATCACCAGGTTTTCCTGGGTAGCCATCAGGACCCTAAAAGAAAGAGCAGGTGTGTGTGTATGTGTGTGCGGGAGAACTTAATCAGAAGCTATTTCATTTAGGAAAGTAGAATGTAAACAACAGGAAAATGTTCTGTGACTGTAGATATCGTAATGGTGAAAATACATACTTGCACTGTTATGGTACAAGCAGTTTGACTAATGTTACTAAGTGTGTTGTATACAGATGTGATTATTGGAAGATGTTAAAGTATTATGATTGAATGATTACAGGCAACCAGACATAAGCATAATCTAACTATATATCCATGGTGCATTAACTATTACTGAATAATTTTTCCTAAAGGATTTCTATTGGTCAGTCTTTTTTCCTCTTTCTGCTATTAATTCATTGACTGATTTACTGAAAGTGCTCTTTCAAAACACTTTGCATCACTGTACTTTATTATTCACCTTGAAGAGGTGTACAGAATTTGTTAATAAAAGTCACCTTCCTGTTTCAGGTTTTTATTTGTTTTATTGATAAACAATCCAATGACATTTGTTTAATTTATTTTCAAGGTATGTTTTTATAAAGTTCTCTCTCTCTCTCTCTCATTTGTGCTGATAAATAAATAAAGGGAGACTAGTATAGATCTGTTTCAAGCTATTTAGCTCTCATCAGCTAGCCATACTCTTACTGGGAATCGAACCAGGGCTGTATTGCATATTAAGGGCATACCAAGGGTTGTAACATACATACATACATACATACATACATACATACATACATACACACACACACACACACACACACACACACACACAATATATATATATATAATCTATATCTATATCTATTTTCAGAAAGAAGCATGCCAAATGATCATGGATCAGCTAGCAAAACAACAAGGTGGTATCACTTTCCTTGACGCTTCTGGGGGCAACTAATTTAATTGTTGCCGAAATCAGGGCTTTTCATGTGTAATACAGGATTAGGAGAAATAAATATCCAGACAATGCTGGGTTATCAGATAGTCATCCATAAAATTTCCAAGACACTTTGAATATAATAATCTCCTTTGCATAAATTTTATAAGAGTATGAAAAAAGAGTTGATATTGTTAGAGAAAGCACTCCTACCCTTTCACCTGGGTCACCCTTGCAGCCAGGAGGTCCAATCCGCCCCATCTTCCCCTGAAAGCATTAGATATAAAAGGAGAGGTTGTGAGGTACATTAAACAAGAGTGGGGTGGAAGAATCTAGTCCAACCCTCTGTGCATGGCAGGAGAACCTATATCAGCATTTCTATTCTTCATCCTCCCAGGGGTTACATAAGTGTAAAACATTTATATTAAATCTTAATTCATTTTCAGAGTTTTTTTTTAAATATCATCGTAATAGAATTTGTCAGTTTTCCACTGAATGTTAATAGTGTTATCCTGGTAAGCTGCAAAAAGTAAGGCTGAGAAGTTGTCTAAAGCCTGTTTTCCAGGTAATGCCCTACTTGGATTTACAATAGCAGCAAATGATTACAGGCCAAATGCCAAGAGAAGAGCAGTAACTCAAGGCTAAAAATGTTGTGGGTGATAAGGTGGTAACTCATGGGGCTCTACTAATTTTGGATGCATCTGAACTATTCCGGATTAATACACAACATGGTGTTGACAAATTTTCAGACAGATCAAATGACTGTTTCTTTAAATTAAACAGTTATTTTCTTCCAATTAAATTAAATTAAATGAGGATGTGGATATTAGGGAACTTCAGGAATGAGACAGAAGAACTTGCCAACAAGCAATGAATATTCAGTTACAAAATGAAAGGGAAAACTAATGATCTGTCTGGGCCACTCTCCTGTTTTAGATTGCTAATTAAAGCTTATATTTAGGGAGCCCATTCTCCTTTAAAAAGGCATTTTAACAATATAAACAAAAGACTAACATTATAGTGCTAAAAACAACACTACCTTCTGTCCATCAGTGCCATTTCTTCCAGCAGTACCACTAGCTCCCTGAAATCAAAGACCAAAAGCATTAGAGACAGCTTTTTCCATAAGACCAATAGTGAAATAGTGTCTTAAGTTCTTCTGTCAAACCTTACCTTTCGTCCATCTGTTCCAAACTCTCCCTACAAAGGATGTAAGAAAACAAGATGAGTCAAGCCCTGATTCCTTTAAAAACAGCCACAACAATGTGGCAGCTAGTTAAGAAATTATTTGGGACAGAGTGAAATAATTCTGTGTCACTAAATATTATCCTAGAACAAATGACATGGAAGGTCTTCCCCACTCCTATGCCCACCACAAGACTTCTGTTGCAATGTTAAGTCCTGTCTGGCCAATTGGGTGAAAAAGAATTTTTTTAGGGATAGAAGTTTTACAAAGGTGGCTCACAATAAGGAAGTCACAAATGATAATATAAGTAACATCCCAGCAATTAGCCAGACAATATTAAAAGCAAAACACAACTGCAGTATCAGAGCATTTCAGTAAAGCACAGGACCACTGCTTATTGGGTAGTGATTAGGACTGAACATGGGGGACACGGTGGCTCAGTGGCTAAAATGAGATAAGCTTGTTGATTAGAAAGGTCAGCAGTTCGGTGGTTCGAATCCCTAGTGCAGTGTAATGGAGTGAGTTCCTGTTACTTGTCCCAGCTTCTGCCAATCTAGCAGTTTGAAAGCATTTAAAAATGCAAATAGAAAAATAGGAACCACATTTGGTGGGAAGGTAACAGCGTTCCGTGCTCCTTTGGCGTTTAGTCATGCCAGCCACATGACTACAGAGTCATCTTTGGACAGCACTGGCTCTTCGGCTTTGAAACGGAAATGAGCACTGCCCCCTAGAGTCGGGAACGACTAGCACATATGTGCGAGGGGAACTTTTACCTTTTACTTTTAGGACAAAACAGTACGTCCAACATGAAAACCGAAAGTGCTTCAGGCATATGGGGGGGATCTTAAGAGCACCTCTTTGCCACTGCTTCAGTAGCTACTTCTTTTCCTAGGAGCTCCATAGCGCAAACTAGTAACAGCTCAACCCAGAAAAAGCTGCTTTGGGTTGAAAGAGCTGTAGAGAATATATTTCTGCTTCCCAATCCAAAGCATTGCTCTGTCCTAGTAGCAGAGGTTCTCCTGCATTCCAGGAGCTTGTTTCAGCCCAACCCAGGATTACATGTTCTGCATGCAGGCGAAGGCCTTTTGCCTCTATCTCCAGGAACGGTGACAGGGGACCTATTGCACAGGACTCTCCTTGAAATGCAGAATTATAATAAATAAAGCATTCCGATTATAAAGCACACTTCCCAAAGTTTTCTGAATGTGTAAAATTACCTTACCTTTTCTCCTTTTAGACCAGGAATACCCTGGAAAAGAAACAAAATGTGTTTATGGATATAGTATAGTCTTAGTTCTGATATGCTATTCTGACTAGAGTGAATTGACTTAGATTTGTTAATTAGTTGATTTAAACAAATACATTTAAGTAAATGATTAGTTTGGAATTTATGCTCTCCCAACATGCCTCAACATATCTTCTCCTATGTCTTGCCCTCCTGTTTGGTCCCTGGCTTAGACTATACACTTAAGGCTGCTTCTGCAGGCTATCAGTTACTATGGAAGAGTCATGCTTTGCAAATGATTCCCATCTGATTTCCACCAGATTTTCACATTTTCATTTTTTGTTTATATATAATCTCCCCCCCCTCTCTCTCTCCCCCTCCCTCCCTCCCTCTTCCCCTGCCCTGCTCCTTCTATCCTGCTCTCTGGAACCATCTTATTTGGTCAAGTTCTAAGCACAAGAACAAATACTTAAAAGTGAGACCCAAAATTATTTACCTTAGGTCCAGGGTGTCCAATTGGACCTTCAATTCCTGGATCACCCTATATGTAAAAAGAAAATGCCATTATTAGTTGACATAATCTGCAAAATATGTTCATTTACCCTAGGCAGGAAATAATATGTATTGCTTACATTAATTTGAACAAGGCGATAATTGCATTATGCAATATTATTAATTATACCAATTTTATCAATTTACATTATTGTTGCAATATTATATATATATACTTGTGAATTTAATATGATTAACCTATGGCAGCTACATTTGGAATAGCAATATATTAGTGATTATTTCTGTTTCTAGACTGAATAAACATATATGATGAGAATACAAACATATTTTTAAAGAGTTGAAAGAATTGTGTTATAGTCTTTAGATGCATTGATGAATATATTTCTTTTGCCCTATCATTGCATTCAACTACATCAAAGGTTTTGTTTATTAGAGGTCAGTGTGGAATGAAAGCAAGCAGCATGAACAAACTATGAAAACTGCTTTCACACATTGTAAAAAAGATATAGGCTTGGTTCTGGTATATTGTTAAGCTGTGCTGAGGTACATTAGCAAGTTGGAGAGTCAAATATACACTTTCTCCTCATCTTCCCTTTCCATTCACGAGTTCTGATTGCCAGAATTATCAACCAATGATAAACTGCATGAGACTGAGGTTTATTCAAGGAAAGTCACACCACATTACAGTATAACATCTGGGTCAAGCCTATTCTTCATTCTGATCCTAACAGAAGGTAGATATGGATGGAAAGCTAATGTATGTGTGGAGGGTACAAACATTTCTTTAGATTCCAGTTGCCTTCTACATGCACACATAATATATACCATATTTTTTGGAGTATAAGACGCACGGGAGTATAAAACACACCCAGATTTTGAAGAAGCAAATTGGAAAAAAAAGTTTTTGCATTCTGCAGACCTCCCAAAAACAGCCTGTTTTTCGTGAAAACAGGCCCATTTATTTTTCAAAAAAAAGAGGCAAGAATAGCCTTTAGGAGGCTTATAGTGCGCTCCTGGAGGCTGGGGAGGGGGCAAAATTGAGCAAAAAATGGCCCATTTTTCGTTCATTTCTGCCCTCCCCATCCCCCAGGAACACTCTGGAAGCTTCCTAAAAGCTATGCACAGCCATTTTGGTGAAAGGGGTGGGGTTTTGGGAGGCAAAAAATGTTGTATTCAGTGTATAAGATGTACCCAGATTTTCAGCCTCTTGTTTGATAATAAAGACATACATATCTTCAGTATCCGTACTAACATTGCCCCATATAGGACAGGCATATTTTTGCATTGAGTGGAAATGTTCTGTTAGAGCACACAGACTGTAGGCTGACATCAATATAATAACATGCCTATCTCACTATTGAAGTGATTCTGGAAGGCTTACAAAATGATAAACAGAAAATATAAAAAAATTAAAATCAACAAAGATTAAATAGAGACTGTTAGATTGAGTAATGGATACGTTTCCACGAAAATAAGACAGGGTGTTATATTTTTTTGACCCATGAAATATGGCCTTGGACTTATTAAAGGGGGAGGCCTTATTATTTTTCAGGTGCAGGAAGCCGCAAGCCCACCAGCCCCACCCTCCCGGTCCCACCACCTGCTTGCCTGCGGCCACAATGACCCAAGTTCTCCTTGCATCCTGGCCTTCACCTGCCCTGCTTGCTGGCTGCCGAACAGCTGACTGTGCTGCTCTGGCCTTGTGGGGGAGGGCTTTTCCTGGCAGAACGAACAAACACGCACACACACACACACACACACACACACACACACACTCCCCCTCCAAAGCAGCCACATCCCTTCACTAACTTGCTTTCCAGCTCCATTCTCCATTCCATGTGCAGGACAAGAAAAGTAGACTGTGTGACTATGGTAAAAAAATACCAGAAAATACCTTCCAAGTTCTCGCAAAAAAAAAAAAAAAAATCTCGCAAAGTTGGAAGTAGTCCCACAAACTACTTTTCTTGCCCTGTATGTGGCAGTGGAGAATGGAGCAGGAAAGCAGGTTAGTGGAGGGATGCGGCTGCTTTGGGAGGGGGGGGGGATTGGGGATTTCTTTCTCACACACACATACACACCATCCTTTCCTTGGGAGCTCTGCACAGATGCAGAGAAGGCTTCAGATAGAGCATTTGGGGGGATGTGCGTCTGTGCTGAGATCCCAAGGAAAGAACGATTGCCAGGAAAAAAAGGGGGGGCAGATTTTGCCTCTGAGTCTGTGCTGAGCTTCAGAACAGGGTAAGAGGAACGAAAATCTCCCCTCCCCATTTTCAAGCCGTTTGCAAAAATGCCTCATTCTGAGCTTCAATCCTGCAATCCTGGAATATGCTGAAGGCTCGAAATGGAATGTTTTTCCAAACCGTTTGAAAATATGGAGGGGGATATTCCTGGCTCTCCCCGTTCTGAAGGTCACAGACTGAAAATAGAATAAGAGACAAAATCCTCCCTCCCGCATGCCTTCAATCCTGCAATCCTGGATAATGTGAAGGCTTGGAATGTGGCGTTTTTCAAACCTCTTGAAAATGGGGAGTGGGGATTTCGTCTCTTATCTTGTTCTCAGTCTGTGCTGACCTTCAGAACAGGGGGAGAGGCAGGAATATCTCCCTTCCCATTTTCAAGCCATTTGCAAAAACGCCCCATTTTGAGCCTTCAATGTGAATATGCAGATGAGAAGCGACCTCTTGTAGGCATTAAAATCCACATACTTGGGACATTGGAAGAAGCCCTGCGAGGAGACGCTGCTGCCGAAGTGAAGGAAATCTCCCCCCCACCAACCTGCAGATCGTCCTTTCAAAGAGGAGTTTCACCAGGACGAAGAGGTGGCTGAAGGTGGCGTTTGTGTCGCCTTTATCCTGGTGAAACTCCTCTTTGAAAGGACGATCTGCAGGTGGGGGGGGGAGATTTCTTGCACTTCGGCAGCAGCGTCTCCTCGCATGGCTTCTTCCGATGTCCCAGGTATATTGATTTCCATGCCTTCTGTTCCTGTTCTGTGGACGGAATTGCGAACTTTGACTGTCACCGTTAGGCAAGGAGGGTTGGGTTATGTTACTTGGCCTCCGGCTTCTTTTGTAGCCGCAATTGGCTGCAAAAGCGACCGGCATTTGCTGGCGGCAGAGGCCTGAGCGGCACCCACAAATCAGCTGTTTTGTGAACAGAGTGGCCCAGCTGATCCGATTAAGGGGCCAAGAAGCCCTGAGGTGACCAGGGAAGGGAAGGGCTGCCCCCTGTTCTGGCTAAACCCACCCCTTCACTGGGGCTTATTTTCGGCGGAGGGTTTATATTTTTGCCCACTGTGAAAATCTGGCGTGGCCTTAGTTTCAAGACATATCGTATTTTCAGGGAAACACGGTAGGCACACACAGGCTTTATGGTAACAACAGCTCTTTATTAAGTACAACAAGTGAGAACAATCCAGCAAAGGTTGAGTCTGAGAGCAGCCCTTTTATAGGGAACTGTCAGACCCTTCGACAATAGGATTAAACCTCTCTTCCTGCCAGAACAGAGGACCTTGGTGGAAACCACTGTAGTTAGAACAAATATCTAACACTCTTGGATGGAACAATCCTACTTGTTACGTAGTCACGCAGGTAGACGGGCTTTTGGGTAGCTCTGCCTGACGTGCGCAGTTCAGTAGGAGGGGTTTCCTTGGACAGGTCGGACGGACCTGTTTGCTCTGCAGCTCCGCTTGGTGGAAGCTCCTGGAACCTTTCACAGACTGCGGCTGGAGCTTCTAGAGCTGGTTAGCTCAGAGCTTGCTGCGGGCCTGCAACAAAACCAGATGAGTTTCCCGGTACCCTCAGGCTTGAGCTGGCCATGGAAGGAGTGAGTATTTGCTCCATTTGGGTAGGGCTTTGGCTAACTCGTGCAGGAGTTACCTCTGGTTGCCTAAGAGTGGAGTTGGAGAGGCTGTCACGGAGTTGGTAAATATGCCTTCTCCAATTCCTACCGTCCTCGAGCTCTAGGAGGTAATAACGAGGGCCAGTGATGCCTATCATTGTGGCAGGAATCCACAGAGTTCCCCCGGCGTAGTTGTGGGCGGATACCGAATCCCCTACTCTAAATGTCTGAATCTTGCTTGTGTAGTCTGGGGATGATGAGGCAGTCTGGGGATGATGTCTGGGGATGATGATAGCCTGCTTTAGGGTAGACCATGGTACGATGGTCAGTGATGACCCGGTGTCAATCTCCATCTCACATGGAGAGTCCTTGATGAGGACTGTGACCTTCAGCTTTTTTGGCCGTCTGGTGCGGACTTGGCCGATTGACATGTGGTAGGTGACTCTATTGTCGCCCTCTGAGTGCCGTGGTGGCTTCTGCCAGGCCCCTTGGCTGGGTCTCTGCTGGCGGTGTGATGTGCTTCTAGGCTGCCAGGCCATGGCAGGGAATTCGCTCCACCACACCTTGGCGATGTGCCCTGTCCGTCCGCAGCGCTGGTAGGTTGCGTCACGGAAATGGCAAGCCAATTTGGTATGGTCTCCTCCGCAGCTAGTGCAAGGTGGGAGACACGGTTTGAATTTGCGTGCCGGCTAGGCATCCGGCAGCTGTCATCTTCTTCGCCTTCTGAGCTGTCGGGCTCTGCAGCGTCGCGATGTACATGTGTATTGTTTTGCGCGTCTTGTGGAGCGCTTTGGCGCTGCAGAGTCTCCGTAGATTTGATGGCGGATTCAGATGCCCTGGCTTCGTCCAAGGCGATCTGCAGATTGAGGTTAGATTTAGCAAGTAACCTCCTCTGTAGGTTAATGTCCCGTACGCTGCAAATTACGCGGTCCGGAATCAGCTCGTCCAGGTCACGGAATTTGCAGTACGCCGCGGTCTTGTGGAGCACCGCAACGTACTCGTTAATTGACGCCCTCCTTTTTGGTTTCTGATGTTAAACTCATGCCGGCGAACATGCTTGGATGGCTTGGGTGCATAGTGGGTCCTCAGCGTCTGCTGAAGCATGGACCCGGTGACTAATTGTAGCGGTGTCAGCTCAGAGAGGTCTTTCACCATCTCGAACACTTCCCGGCCACAGTACCCGAGGAACATGTTCTTCTTGTGGCCTTCAGTCAGGCCCATGAGGTCGTTTGCCTCGAGGAAGCAGTCAAATCGTAGCATGTACGAGTCCCAGTGCTTGGTGACTGGGTCATACGGAGTCAGTGGGGCGTGCATGGACATTTTGTGTTCAGAGGGTGTTTTGAATTTGCCACTCAAAAATGGCTGCTCTCAGGGCTGGATGTACTTGCTGGATTGCTACGCTCTTCGGTTCGCCTAGTTGCCTTCCAATCCCACCTTCGTCGCCAGTGTTAGATTGGATAATGGATAGGCACACACAGGCTTAAAGGAAACAACAGCTCTTTATTAAGTACAACAAGTGAGAACAATCCAGCAAAGGTTGAGTCTGACAGGAGCCCTTTTATAGGGAGCTGTCAGACCCTTCGACCAATAGGATTAAACCTCTGTTCCCACCGGAACAGAGGACCTTGGTGGAAACCACTGTAATTAGAACAAATATCTAACAGAAACTAAAAGCCAAGAGGATGGATGACACAAGATTGAGGATTTTCTCTCTACTCCTTCAGCCACTCCCAGCATAGACCATTCCCAGCAAAGTCTTTAACAACAATGATATGAATCTAATTTAAAGTGTGTGGGGAATCCTAATCTGGAAAGCGCCTTGGCCAGCATGGCTAAAATGGACTTTAATACTTTGACCCCTAATGAGGATCTAATCTGTATTTAGAAATCTGATGCATTCCACTTAAACTTCTATTATTAAAAGAAAAAAGGAGAGAGAGAATCTGTTTCATGATCTAAAAGAAAAATTAAATGGAAGCTTTTGATTTTCTTTTTGAAGGGGATTAGAGCAGCGTGATAAATGGATGTACACAGATTATTTAAATAAGTAAATTCTCATTAAAGAGAGTTGAAAATCTTATGACCAAAATAATATACTCACTGAACATTCTCAAACGAATTCAGATACTGATTGATTATCATAGGCTAATTTTAGAATTAAATGCCATCCAAAAACTGGTGTGTAGGTGAGAGTCTGATTCAATATGACCTGGTGTACTCCATGTTCAAAGAAACAGCAATTGTATAGTACTTAGTAGAATTCTCCCTTTTTCCGGTTACTTACTTGTCGTCCTTTTTGCCCAAGAAAGCCTGGAATCCCCATGTTCCCTTTTGCACCCTAAAAGTAAAAAAAAAAGAAAATAATTAATTCAGAGATTTCCCATAAAATAAAAAGCTGAATGAACTTCTACGCTCACACATCATTTCATGTGGCTTGTTGGCTCAGGCTTTTCATATTGTATTCAATACCGTGCTTCTTGTCCAACCTACAAATCTGGAAGAAATCCCATCCAAATCTAAAGGCTAAGCTACTGATAGCAATGATTGCCATTCAAACAAGGGATCAACCCTGAAAACAGGAGATTACTGAACCAGGTTGCTGCTATCAAGGAACCATAATTGCCAAAGTACCTGGTTAGAAAATAGAGGTAGAAACTAGGAGTTTAATATTGTTATGTAAACAAACTGATTCAGACAGTACGCTGTTCACTAAGCACTTGTTGTATACAAAAAGAATGTGTGTGTAGAAACTAGGAGTGTATATATATATGTATGTATGTATGTATGTATGTATGTATGTATGTATGTATGTATACATACGTGTATGTATGCATAATTGCTAAGGTTCCATGTGCCTGCTGTTATTTTGTAAGTGAGTCCAAAGTTTTCTGGCCAATTTCCTAAACTTCTTGAAATGTCTTGGCAGATTGATCCTTCAAGAGCATTTCTAATTTTTAATTTAAAAAATGCCAAAGAACATAGATAAGATGTCAGCCTTTGGAATCAAAGTTCAAGGTCACTGTTAGATCAGGGCAATGAGAGGACAGACTCAGGTTCAAGGCAACAACAGCTCTTTATTCACAGACAAGTATGTACAATCCAGCAATTGTTAGGTCTGACAGCTCTCCTTTTATAGGAAGCTGTCAGACCTCTCAACCAATCAGATTGAACCTCTGTTCCCGCCTAAACAGAGGACTGGAGTGGAAACCACAGCAGCTTGTGTGGATATCTAACACCCCTTCCCTCTTAGTTGGAGTGTTCCAATTAGTGACGTAGTCTTTTAGGTAGGTGGGTCTCTGCTTAACTCTGGCAGACCTGTGCAGTTCATTTTGAACTGGTTCATGGAGCAGATCGGAGGGACCTGTGTGCTCCTCAGCTCCTCTCGGTGGAAGCTGCTGGAACTTACCCCAGGCTGCGGCTGGAGTCCTTTGAGTTTGTTCACTCGGGGCTCGCTGTGGGCTTGCAACAAACTCAGGTAAGTCTGCCGGTTCTTTCGGGATTGAGAAGTCTGTGGAAGGAGTGAATGTTTGCTCCTTTTGGGTAGGGCCTTGGTCGGTTGGCGTCAAGAGTTTCGTCTGGTGTCCTAAGATTGAAGTGGGTTAAGCGACCACGGAGTTGGTCAATGTGCCTTCTCTACCATCCTCCAGCTCTAATAGGTAAGAGCGAGGCCCGGTGATGCCTATCACCGTGGCAGGAATCCACAGAATTGATCCCCCCTGCATAGTTGTGGTCGTATACTGAATCTCCTATGCTAAAGTTCCGAATTTTGCTAGTGGAGTCTGGGGGCGATGTGGCAGAATAGTTTGGGTGTAGCCGGTCTAGGTGGGACCTTAGACGGCGACCCATTAGAAGCTCGGCGGGGCTTCTCCCGGAGGTGGCGCTAGGAGTAATATGTTGTATTAGTAAAAGTGATCAACCCATGTTTGCCAATCACCCGGGCCCATCCTGGCGAGGGCCTCTTTTGCAGATCGCACCATTCTCTCCACCTGATCATTGGAAGCCGGGTGGAATGGCGCGACCAGGGCATGCCGAATTCCCTGGCTAGCTAGCTAGGTCTCGAAGTGCATGGCCGTAAATTGGGGCCCATTGTCGGAGACCAAGACGTCAGGCAGGCCGTGCGTGGAGAAAAGTCTCTGTAGCACCTTGATGACCACCTCTGCTGTGGTAGAGGTCATTGGGGCTACCTCTAACCATTTCGAATATGTGTCCACAACTATTAGGAACGTTTGGCCATGAACGAGGCCTGCAAAATCTATGTGCGCCCTAGACCAGGGTGCCTGAGGGTGCTCCCACTCCTTAGCGGGCGCCTCTGGGGGAGCTGGTCTGGATTCCTGACAAGGAGTGCAAGTGGCCACCCACTCTTCAATTTCCCTGTCCATGTTAGGCCACCAGACGTAGCTCCTAGCCAATGCCTTCATCCTGATGATGCCAGGATGCCCCACATGCAATGCATCTAATACTGCTTGTTGCAGTCTGTTTGGAACAATGACCCTGTCCCCCCACAGTAAGCATCCCTTAAGGACCAACAGTTCGTCATGCTTTGCATAAAACATTTTAAATTCAACCCCAACAGGCACCCAGTTAAGCACTTGCTTGATTACATTGTCCTTCGCGGAAAAGCGGGCAACATCAGCAGAGGAGACTGGTCCAGAGTCCAAACTGTCAATCAAAAGGACCAGAGTCTCAGGAGTGGGGTCGGCCAACAGTTCGGGTAGGGGACAGCGGCTCAAAGCGTCGGCGTGTCCCAGCATGGAGCCTGGTCAGTGTACCAGTTTGCATGTGTAGGCAGCCAGGAAAACAGTCCACCTGGTCATGCATGGGGAAAGGGATACCGGGGTGGGTCGGTCCCCAGCCAACAGCCCCAGCAACGGCTTGTGGTCCATCACAAGTTCAAAGTCGCGGCCATAGAGGTACAAGAGGTACTCATGGAAATGCTTGACTCCCGCTACAGCAGCCAAGGCTTCTCTGTCCAGTTGGTTATAGTTCCGTTCAGCGGGAGACAAGGTTCTCGAGTAGAAGGCGATGGGGGCTTCAGTGCCGTTGGGCATATGGTGGCTGAGGACTGCACCGACGCCGAAGGGGGAAGCGTCGCATGTTAAAACCAGCGGCAGGGTTTGGCTGTACTGGACCAGCAGGGAGTCAGCAGTGAGTAGGCGCTTTACACCGGCGAACACGGTGGCCTCGGCTCTTCCCAAAGTCCATTTAGCATTTTTGGCTAGAAGTCGATGCAAGGGCTCAGCAACGGTTGCTTTCTGCCTGAGGAAGACGCTGTAGAAGTTAAGGAACCCGAGCAAAGCTTGCAACTCGGTCTGATTGCGAGGTGTAGGGGCATCCTGGATTGCTTTAACTTTTTGGGATGTTGGGTGGATCCCAGAACCCTCAATCATGTACTCTAGGAATTCTACCCTGGGCACATTAATTTTGCATTTTTCTTTTTTGAGGCAGAGGCCTTTTTCCCGAATTCTAGTCAAAATGGCCCTGACACGTTTTAAAAGTTGTGCCTCATTTGCAGCCGATACCAAGATGTTGTCGAAATAGGGGACGACTCCTGGTATCCCCTGCAAAAGCCGTTCCATGATGCTTTGGAACAATCCAGGGGTGATACTAACATCAAATTGTAGGCGGTTGCATTTGAATGCACCCCTATGCGTCACAATGGTCTGGGCCTCTGCTGTGGCGCCATCTACAGGCAACTGTTGGTATGCCTGCACCATATCTAATTTAGCAAAAAAAATTTCCTGGCCCTAGCGAATGTAATAAGTGCTATACAATGGGCACAGTGTAGGCGCTTTGTTGTAGCGTGTTGTTTATTGTACATTTATAGTCTGCGCAGATGAGGACTGACCCATCCGGCTTGACCGGGGTCACTATTGGAGTCTCCCAGAGAGCATGGTCGACTAGTTCTAGGATCCCCTGGCTCACCAGCTTGTCAATTTCCCTATCAATTTTAGGACGGAGGGCAAAACGCACTCTCCTGGGTTTGAGCCTGATAGGCGTGATGTTGGGGTCCAAATTAAATGAAATTGGCGTTCTCACATACTTACCGAGGCCGGAGCTGAAGACGTCCTTGAACTCCTTAAATATTGCCTCGGCGCTGCCGTTTACGATGGCGTTGATGCCGGTAACTTCCAAGCCCAGGGCTTCGAACCAGTCTAACCCCAGGAGGCTTTGCAGTGGTGCGCTGGCCACAGTCACGAGAAGCTGGGTGGTGATGCCCTTGAATTGGACTCGGAAGGTGCCCTGGCCCATGATGGGGACTCGGTTCCCCTGGTAGTTGCACAGCATGATGTCTGGCGTGCGAAGCTGCCGTTTTTTGAGGCTTGGGAAAGCCTGTTTTAGGATTGACCAGGATATGATCGTGAGTGATGATGCAGTGTCAACTTCAAGCTCAAAGGGAGCGTCCTCAATGAGGACCGTGAGCTATAGCTTCTTTGGCTGCCGTGTGCGGACTTGACCTATCGTTGTGTGATAGGTTTTCAGCGGTTCTCTCTGAGTGTACTCTCTCTGGGTGTACTCTCTCTGGGCTGTCTCCCTTGGTTCTCTCTCTGGGCACCCTTGGTTCTTTCGCCAGGCCCCTGGGATGGGCCTCTGTTGCCGGTATGTTTGTGGCTGCCAAGTGGGGGCGGGGACTTCTCTCCGGCACACTTTTGCGATGTGCCCTTTCTTATAGCAATGCTGGCAGGTTGCGTTCCCGAATCTGCAGGTAGACCAGGGATGGTTCCCTCCGCAACTTGCGCAGGGCGGCAAACGGGAGTTGAATTTTCACGCCGGCTTCGTGCGGCTACTGCACATGCGGTAGCTGTCATCGCACTTGCTGTCATCTGTGTCCTGGTCTGTGGCCTCGTGGTGGATGCACGCCTGCTTAATGATGGATTGGGGTGCGTTGTGCTGGCGGTGCAGAGCTTCCGTGGACCTGTCGGCTGACTCTGATGCCCTGGCCTTGTCGAGTGTGATCTGCAGAGACATGTTGGATTTTGCTAGCAGGCGTTTCTGCAAATGAATGTCCCGCACTCCGCAGATCAGACGATCCAGGATTTGGTCGTCCAGGTCACGGAAGTTGCAATACGTTGCCGCTTTTCATAAGGCTGCAACGTATTGATTGATGGATTCATCGGCCTTTTGGTTCCGCATGTAGAACTTGTGTCGGCAGACATGACGGGACGGCTTGGGCGCGTAGTGTGTTCGAAGCGTCTGCTGAAAGGCCTCCCATGTAACTGCTTGGATCGGAGTTGGCTCTGATAGGTCTTTGGCCATCTCGAAAACCTCATGGCCGCAGTATCCCAGGAACAGGTTCTTTTTTCGGGAGTCCGGTACTCCCATGAGGTCGTTTGCCTCGAGGAAGCATTTGAACCTCAGCATATAGGATTCCCAATGTTCGGCCACTGGGTCGTACAGAGTTGGCAGAGCGTGCATGGCCATTTTGTTTTGTGCGGTTTGAATTTGTCGCTTTAAAATGGCTGCTCGAAGCCGCGCCGATGCTCCGGGCTGGATTCACTTGCTGGATTGTCTGGTTGTTCGTTCTTTGCCTTATCTGCCTCTCGATCCCACCTTCATCACCAGTGTTAGATCAGGGCAATGAGAGGACAGTTCAAGGCAACAACAGCTCTTTATTCACAGACAAGTATGTACAATCCAGCAATTGTTAAGTCTGACAGCTCTCCTTTTATAGGGAGCTGTCAGACCTCTCAACCAATCAGATTGAACCTCTGTTCCCACCTAAATAGAGGACTGGAGTGGAAACCACAGCAGCTTGTGTGGATATCTAACAGTCACTTGTTTCAGAAAAGAGAATATAGGATTCTAGGCTAGGGCTAGGAGACTTACTTTTGCTTTTTTACGTACTTCTCTTTGCAAATACGTAAGAAGCTGAATTGTCAATGAATGGCTTATATTCTAAATACATGTCTTCAAATACTAGAGAACTATGTAGCTGTATAGTTCTCAACTATGCAGATTTATAGGGTATAGACTGCAATTCTCAGTTATGCAACTGTCTAAATTATGAATGTAATCATCTGGCACAATCATAGCAGTGGTGGGTTTCAAATTTTTTTAGAACCTATTCTGTAGGTGTGGCCTGTTTTGTGTGACTGGCTCCGTGGTCATGTGACCAGGTGGGCATGGCCAACTAGGAAAATGTGGTGAAACTCACTCAATGACACTCTTGCTTAGCAACCAAAATTTTGGGCTCAATTGTGGTCATAAGTTCTCTTTCTTTCTTTCTTTCTTTCTTTCTTTCTTCTTTCTTTCTTTCTTTCTTTCTTTCTTTCTTTCTTTCTTCCTTTCTTTCTCTTTCTCCCTCTCTTTCTGTCTCTCTCTCTCTTTCTGTGTCTCTCTGTCTGTCTCACTTTGTCCCTCTCTCCCTCCCTCCCCCTCTGTCTCTGTCATCCTCTCTGTGTGTCTGTGTGTCTGTCTGTCTGTATCTCTTTCTCTCTCTCTCCTCCCTCTTCCATCTGTCACTTTGTATGTGTGTGTCTGTCTGTCTCTCACTCACTCTCTCTCTCTCTGTGTCTCCCTGTCTGTCTCTGTCTCTCTC
Organism: Natrix helvetica; assembly: GCF_964273705.1. NCBI lineage: Eukaryota > Metazoa > Chordata > Lepidosauria > Squamata > Natricidae > Natrix > Natrix helvetica. The sequence continues at coordinate 119,465,987 of NC_138552.1, read as the reverse complement.
CCTCCCTCTATCTCTATCTTTGTGTCTCTCTCCCCTCCCTTCTTCTCTGTCTGTCACTCTGTGTGTATATGTATGTGTGTGGGTCTCTCTCTCTCTCTCTCTCTCTCTCTATCTCACTCACTTAATCACTCACTCTCTGTGTGTGTCTGTGTGTGTGTGTGTGTGTGTCTGCCTGTCTGTCCGTCTATCCCTCCCAACTCGCGGATGGGCTCCGGACCAGCGGAGCCTCATCCTTCTTTTTAACCAGGCAGCTATCAGAGAGAAGAAGGCAGCGCGTGCCCGTGGGCTTGTGCAGCAGCCGAAGATTGCCTGGTTAAATATCACCTAGCTAAAAAGAAGGACGAAGCTCCACTGGTCTGGACCCCATCCACGGGGGGAGGGATCCCCCTTGCGTTCCTTATCTTCCCGGATGGGCTGGTAAGGGGACAGAAAAGGTTGTTCTCCAGTCCCAGGTTTCAGCTGCCTGGCTTCAGCATCTCTTTCCAGCTTCTTTTGTTGAGTCTGCAATTAAGGTTCTTTTTTATGTCTTAGGAAAGATTGCCTGGTTAAAAAGAAGGAGGAGGCTTCGCTGGTATGGAGCCAATCCAGGAAGACGAGGAACGCGAGGGGGATCCCCCCGACGGATGGGCTCCGGACCAGCGGAGCCTCCTCCTTCCAATTGGGGGGATCCATGCAGAGGATTTCTCCCCCACTCCCCAATTGGAAATGAGGTGGCGGTCAAAGGCAGCTCCCCCCACAGAAGAAGGAACAGGAGGGGGGTTTGTGCCAGCTGCCGGTCAGGCCAGGGCAACCCTCTGGCCACCTGCCCGCCAAGCGGTGGCTGGGTGGGTGCCGGGCTAGGCCCGCTGTCCTGGGCAAGTGGCGCCTGTGGCTGCCACTTACCTTGAAGGTGACATCGTGGAACTCGCCACTGAGGGAGGGCTGGCTGGCCAGCGCCCCCCCCCCCCGCTGTTGGCTGCTCCCTCCTGGGCCATGCCCGCACCCCTGCCCGGGCCGCCTGCTGAGGAGAAGAAGGCGGGGGCGCATTGCTGAGCAGTGGGCAGGGTGGAGGTGGGTGCAGCACTGCTGCCCTTGCCCTTGGGGCTCTTCTTAAGGGACATGCTGGCTGGTGCTGCTTTAGGGCACCCTGGCCGCCAGCTCCTCCATGTGCAGCCCATTCCCCCCCCCAAAAAAGACCATTTTCTTTTTTAATATGCCTCTGCAGATGATCTTGAAAACCTGCAACATTGCTTTGAGAGGGGACAGACGGGCAGCATCCCCCCCCATCCCTAAGTACCTGCAGCCTCAGAGCCTGCAGCAACTTGCACAGTAAAGACAATTAAGAACTTCTCACGGTCGTGAAAATATTTTCTTTACTGTGCAAAGGCTTGTTTAAAGCTGCAGGCTCCAAGGCTGCAGGTGCCCGGGGGGGGGGGGAATGCTCCCAAAGCAACCTTCCAGGTTTTCAAGATTGTTCGGAGAGACGTTCTTTTAAAAAGATAACCCTGAAAAAGCCGCAAGATCTGGAGAGATGGGCGGGCAGTCTCTTGGGGAGGGGGAAATCCCCAGAACCAAGTTGCCCAGCCAGCACCTTGAAGAGATCTGTGCGGGGCTCTGGCAGCTGCAAAGCACGTCATGAGGGGCAGAAGTCCCCGAACCCAGCAGGGAGCTTAAGCAAAGGAGGAGGCGGAGAGCTGGGCGGAGGAAGGGGGAAACTACTGCTACTGTTGGAGCTGTGTTGCCCTGCTGGGTTCAGGGACTTCTGCCTCTCGTGCCACGCTTTGCAGCCACCGTAGCCTTGCACTGACCTCTTTGGACAACCTGTTCTGGGGGGGAGGGATTCCTCCCAGCACCACAAAGAGGTCTGTGCAAGGAACCAGTGGGGAGGGGCACCCTGGAATGCCCCTGTGCTTTGCTGGCAGCCACGCCTCCTAGGCAAGTTCGGGGAGGTCCTAGGAGGCCAGCCACGCCGCACAAGCTACTGCCCATGAGTGGCAACAGAACGGGCAGGGGAAGTGAGTGAGGGGGCGGGGCAGGCATTCCGTGATGAACCTCTTCTAACCGGTTCAGTAGATTTCTGGAACCTTCTCTACTGAAGAGGTAAGAACCGGCAGAAACCCACCCCTGAATCATAGCAAAAGTTGACTCATCAATTGTGGCATAAGTACTTCATTCAAGAATTTCATGTAAAACTTATGGAACAACATATACAGTATTATAGAAAGTTGTATATTAGAAGAATGATCATTATATAAATTTGTCTACTAATCCTTTCCCTACAACCCAAAAAGCAAAAATTAATATTGGAAGTAGTAGCATTAAATGAAATATAATCAGAAAATGTTCATACAGAATCATACATCTTTGTGTCATATATCAGATTCATAAAAATGCTGATATTAAAGGAATATATATTTAAAAAACCCAAATGTATATTTTCCCTGCAATTTTTAGGATAGAATTCAGGTTAATCTGTATGTACATAGTCTAAAGATAAGTGACTGTGCTGAATTATTAATGAAATGTGATTACTGTGTAGACTGAAGCATTACATCACTTCCTCACTTCGTTTCCCCAAAGCTACAACCAATGGATGCATAATAGTCACACTCTTGAAATTGAATCTTTGATATTTTTGAGCCATTAATGTGGGATTTCTGTTGAAAACCTTTTATTGTATAATACACAATCTGTTCTGTCTTCTTACATATTTATTGTCCCCTTTGCCCTTATATCTTTACCTTTTGTCCTTGAAATCCCTTTGGACCACGTGGACCTTGAATTTCAAGGCAGCTCATTTTATAGCACTAAAAGAAAAAGAAAATATAAGTGAAGTTTTCATAATGAATTATATGCTTTCTGTCCCTCCTCTACAAGGATATCTTGGAGTTGTGGGGCAAAGTTATATTTACAAGGAGGACCACCAAGTTTAATCAGCGTCACTAAATAATTCCATAATTCCATAAAAGCATCTTTTCTACTCCCCTTTTATAATATTTCTTGAAGGAAGGCTGCCTAATCCGATATCATATACTGTGAGTCTGGATATGTGAATTGCACATCCTGTTCTAACGATTTTGCAATAGGAAAAATAATTCAATTTCTGCATATTTTGTACTCTATCCCTTTGTTAGTATTTCTGAAGACAAATCCATAAAAGAATTAAGCTGGATTGGATAGATTTCTATGACACTGCAAATCAGCGCAGAATTTATTTTCTGAGAAAGAAGTCTCACTGCACCGGAAGGGGTCTTCTTCTAAACCAGTGGTTCTCAATCTTCCTAATGCCGTGACCCTTTAATACAGTTCCTCATGTTGTGGTGACCCCCAACCATAAAATTATTTTCGTTGCTACTATGTAACTGTAAATTTGCTACTGTTACGAATTGTAATGTAAATATCTGATATGCAGGATGTATTTTTATTGTTATAAATTGAATATAATTAAAGCATAGTGATTAATCACAAAAACAATATGTAATTATATATTGTAAAATATTTATTTCTAATTACAAGTAAATGAAATTTTGTCTTGAAGCATGGTGTAGTACAGGGGTCGGCAATCTTAAACACTCAAAGAGCCATTTGGATCCATTTCCCACAGAAAAGAAAACACCGGGAGCCACAAAACCTGGGTGGGTGTTGCCAACTCAACATCACTCCCATCCAGTCACATGACATCCCCCCCGCCCCAGACATGCCTACCCAGGTTTCATGGCTCAGTGTTTTCTATGGGAATAGAGTCTCTCTCTCTCTTCTCTCCCCCTCCCTCTCATTTCTGTTTTTCTCTATTTTTCCTCTCCCTTTCTCTTCTCCCTTTCTTTCTTTCTTTCTTTCCTTCCCTTTCTCTCTTTCTTTTTCTTTCTTTCTCCTTGAATACGATAGCAAATCCAAAATAAAGTTATTAATTGTAGGAAATTGCTTCTCTGTAGTCTTTTCATAGTAAACTCTAAGTTGATAGAAGCTGGCAAGATTGTACTAACAGCAATAGGACATACAGTATAATAATAATAATAATAATAATAATAATAATAATAATAATAATAATAATAATAATAATAATAATAATAATAACAACAACTTTTATTTCTAGACCGCACCCTTTCCTAGGCAGGACTCGGGGCGGTGTACAGTCATGTTAAAACCATATACAAATACATAGACATGAACATAGACATAGACATAGACGTGGACGTAGACGGAGGAGGTAAAAAATATACTGTACAATTCTTAGTTAAAATACAAATATTAAAATATTAAAATTCCCTTAAAAATTCCCCAATAAAATGTTTGCCAGGAGGTAGAAGATGGAACTGTCAATCAGCTAAGCCAGCTAGTCGGAACAGGTGAGTCTTGAGTATATTTTGATTTCTTTTGAGTTTGACAATATAATACGTTATCCAAAATTATAAATAATCTTATTTTCAGCTGCATTTTTTTTGCCATCTCTGTTATTTTCTTTAAAAAATATCAGACTTGCTTCCAATTTGTGCCTTCTGGCAAACTGCAGTTTTCTTGGCAAGAGATCTAGCTTGCCATTGCTTTCATCATAGGTCTGAGAAAGTTAGTTTCTTTCTTTCTTTCTTTCTTCTTTCTTTTGTTCTTCTTTCTTTCTTTTTTTCTTTCTTTCTCCTCCTTTCTCTCCCCATGATTTTTCCCTCTCTTTTCCCTCTCTCATTCTCTCCCTTCAGCTCTTTCATTTCTTTCTCCCTCTCCCCCTTCTCCCTCTAATTTGTTTCCATTTCCCCTCTCTCCCATTCTCTCCTTCCAGCTCTCTTTCATTTATCTCTCTCTCTCTCTTTCTCCCCTTTTCTCTTTCATCTCTTTCTTGCACGTACAAGCAAAATACGCCCCTGGGCCAGGATCACAGCGGCAGGGACAGTGACTCCTTCCGCTGCCGCACTGAGAGTAGCTGGCTGCGCTGCGCAGGAGAGCCACGCTGTGCAAGAGACTCCTCAGCGCCAGACTCAGGTCAGCGCCAGCGGCGGTCCCCTTCGTGTTGGCTCAGGAAAGAGCTGGAGCAGCCGTCTCTGGATGCAGAGAGGGAACAGTTCCAGAGCCCTGCGCAAGGAGAGTCCTGTGCAGCGCAGGAGAACTGGAGCTCTTCTCTCCCTGCACCCAACCAGCTACTGCTGCTGCTCCCCATTTCCATCCTTCCTGAGCCAACATGAAGGGGACAGCGGCTCGCGCTTACCTGAGTCTGGCACTGAGGAGTCTCCTGCGCAGCGTGGCTCCCCTGCGCTGCATACCCAGTTACTCACCTCATTGTGCAGTGGCGACAGCGGGAGGAGAGTCGTTGTCCCCTCCGCCTTGATCCTGGCCCAGGAGGGTATTTTGCTTGGGCACACGCAAGATATAAGTGCAAGAAAAGAGCTGGAGCTCTTCCCGACACTGAGTTGCCTGCGAAGGAAGTGGAATCGCAAAAACAGGCAAGAGGCTCGTGCCTTCTCAGGGTGGAGAGCGGATTGGGTCAGCAGGGAGCCGCAGGAGAGGGGCCAAAGAGCCGCATGTGGCTTGCAAGCCGGGGTTTGCCGACCACTGTAGCATGGTAACAGTCTTAATAGGGAATCTCAGCGTATGCACATCCCACGTTCCTTTATTTTATTTTCCCCGCCTTGTTTAATGCCTCAGAAATGGTATATCTTGGCTTCCGTAGCTCTGCCCATCAACCTCCATCACTAGGAGCGACCTGCTTTCCTAGTGTGCTCTGTGCTGCGCACGTCTCTCTTTTCCCCCTCCTCGCCTCCATTCCGGCTCCTACCTTTCCCCCACCCACCACGCTCACACACACACGCACACTCTGATCTTGGGCGCTCGGCCACCTTCGGCGAGAAGAGCAGCAGAAGCCCCTCCCCTACCGGTGCAAGGTTTTATTCTTTCCTCCTCCGGCCGTGTGCGCGGTGATCCCACCTCGCAGACTTCCAACCAGTAACCCCCTCCTCCCCCTCCTGCATCCCCAATCCGGTCTCCCTTCCCTTCTTCTTTGTTCAGTTTCCAGCTAACAGTCTCCCCCTCATATCCCGGTGGAACTAAGCAGAGCCGGCTCAGCGGAGCCAGGCCTGTGCTGGGGGGAGGGGGGGAAAGCGATGTCAGGTGGAGACTTGGCGGCCGCCGCAGCCTCTTCTCAGCCGTTGGCCTTCTTGCTGCCCAAGCCTCCCCTTTTGATGCAGCTCAACCCCGGTGAAGGCGTGCGCCCTGTCGGAGTTCCCAGGCAGGAACAGTCACTGAAAAACGCCCGCATGGGAGGCTGGCCAGACTGGCCTGCTGGGAAGCCCGTCAGTCTTCTGGCACCTCTCCTTCCGCCGCGCGGGGAACCCGAGCTGCTCCTTCCCTTCGGGCCGGCTTCTCGCCAGTCTCTCCATGGGAGGCTCCTCGGCAACCCCTGTGAAAAGGTCATTCAACCCCCAAAGGTGTCATGACCCACAGGTTGAGAACCGCTGTTCTAAACAGAATGCACAGTTGGCAGTGATTCGAAACCTGCAGCTGAGTATGGCTTCCAAAAGTTCCTATTCATAATATTGTTGTATGGACACAAATTGTACACTTACCTTTACAAAGGCATCATGTTTCTGTCAGGGAATGAACAAAAATAAAAGAAAATTATAAAACTGACAAAAGAAACCAGCATAGCTTTTTTTTTTTTTGAATCTGCTTGTTTAAGCACGTACCACCAATATACTCCATGCAAAGTTTGGTTTTTCTCATCCCATTTTAAGGGAGATATGCAGATTTTATCTGTGAGAATTCCTGAATTATCAAACAAAGCAGATGGAGTAGGGCTATTTTAGCAATAATGACTGGTATTCTGCTTAACTTTGTTTTTCCTGCTTGACCCTACTTGCGATCAAACCTCAGGCTTCAGATTTTTCATTTTGCCTTTGACATAGAAATCCTAATGCTTTCAAAACTGTGGATTTTAGAAGCAGAGAAAATGATACAAAATATAAAGAAGACATAATTTTGTGAAAGAAGTCCATTTGAAGAAGAATTTGATTCTGTGGCAGACTATGCATGGAAATACTAAAGGGCTCAAAATACCTGTACAGCAGTGTGCAGAGCATGGGAACAAACAGAGAGAAATTAAAATCTAGTACAGAGCAGGGGGGAAATATGACATTGCTAGTATTACTTATTCTTGGTGGGATGGGACTTAGGAATGGAAGGTTATGATTTGTTCAAACGAAGCAGATCCAACAAAAGGGAAGAGAGAAGTCACATTATTCATAAAGAATTACTATATCTATATAGAAATGTATGACACCAAGGTAAAAATCCTTCTGAAAGCATCTGAGTTAATACTAAGGAGAAAAGAAACAATGATACTGGGACAGGCCAACCCATCAGGCAGAAGCTATAGATAAAATGCCAAACAAATAGCTAAGATGCCCAGGAAACACATTACAGTACTACGATAATTGGGAATGTTATGGGTATAATATACCATACTTAAATTTTAAATAAGGCACTTACTTAATTTTGACCACAAATTCCTACTTGATAAAATGAACAATGTCACAAGGACGGTCCCACTACCAGATGGTTTTGCATTTGGTTGAACAACTCTCTTCAATTCCTAATCCTTAATGGGTCTATTTCTATACAGGGGAGGGAGGAATCAGGGGAATCATTTAGTGTTCTGTCTTAGGCCAAGTACTCTTCAACATTTGGAGTACTGCCCAGTTTTGGTCAATATAATGCAAGAAAGAGGCTGAGGATGTGGAAAGAGTACGGAGAACAGCAAGAAAGGTGGTGAGAGGCTTAGAGGCTAAATTTATGAAGAATTTAGAAGAACTGTGTATGATTAGCCTAAATAAGGGAAGGCTAAGGAAAGGCATAATAACAGTGTTTCAATAGCTGAAGGGCTCTCACAGGGAAAAGTTGGTAGATTTTTTCTTTGCAACATCCCAAGGATCAAAGGATGTAAACTTTACAAAGAGAGAGCCAAACTTGAAATAAAGAGGAATTTCCTGTCAGTGAGAACTATTGAGGAGTGGAGTAGCTGGACTTTTAGAACTGCAGATGCACCATCACCTGGTATTATCAAACTAGGGTTGGGCAGCTAATTTTCTGGGATGGTTTGAGGATTCTTGCCCTGGGTAGGAGGTTGGACTAGAAGACCTCCAGAGTTCCTTCCAATCTTATGTGTCTATGCTTAAATCCTATCAGGTGCTTTTGCTTGATTTGTATTGCTCCCATGATAGACATAATTGATTGTATCAAACTAAGCATATTCATACATGGTGTTACGTATACATTGATTATATTATTTATATTATTTTAACTTTGCACAAGTTTATAGTAATATCTAGTATTATTCCATCACATTCATTAAAAAATGAAATTTTTAGATCTGTGTGAGGCAGGGGTGGATTCCGGCAGAGACTACTGCCTGTTTGCTCAGGGACGTGATGTGTGAGCTTATGCTTGAGGTGCGCTTGCACGCATCCACAGTACAACCTGGGTCGCTGCCTGTTCCAGTGACCCAGGCTGCCAAGCTACTACCGGTTCGGCCGAACCAGTCCAAACTGGTAGGAACCCATCACTGGTGTGAGGCCAACTATCCCTCTGTTAGCTCTCTCTCTCCCCCCCTCTAGTGCTGTGAAGAACCTTCCCCTAATTATATGCTTTTATCTTATATTAGAAGGGGGCATCACATCCAGCTATAAAAGGATACAAAGGATAAAAAGATAAATACTAAGGAGTGGCTTCTATTCCATAATTTTCAAACAATTGAATACTAGAGTCTGAGAAATGTGATTTCAGTGCAGAAAAGATGCTTTGAACTTTTTCCAATCTATTGATAAGTTCTGGTTCTGGTTCCAATTGAACTGCCCAACTTGGATCACCTTCAATAGGAAGTGAGGTCTCTCTTCATGAAATGCATTTGCAGTAAAATTAATCCATAATATTAGAAATATTCCTAACAGAAAAAGAGGAAAGCCCACATTTTACTCGATTTGGCAGAACCTGGCCACATGACTTAGTTCTCGTAAGAGAACAAAGTTGATGGCTTTAGAAGGCTTCTAAGGTGTGACTGTTGTAAAGATAGAAAGAACCCATTTGTTAAGCAAAATATTTCCTATAGTTCTCGAGGCAGTAGGTTTATGGGGAAGAAAAGAGAAATTGGAAGACATCAATACACATGGCAACAGTGTAAATCCATATATGATGCTTTCAAGACAGATTTTTTAAAAATCCACTGGTATCTATTGGAAACTAAAGCAATCAAGCGTTCTCTCTCTATACCATTATATAGTGTACATATAAGATTGCTGGAAGTGATGCACAACAATCGGACAATAAATCTTTATTTTGGTCAAAAATCTGCACAATATTCCACCTATTGGTTGCAATTATTTGTAAACATCTTAGGAACAACAGGCACTACTATTAGAATCACAGATCTGGAAAGAACCAGAATGAACATGTTGAAACCATGATAACCAATGGCTTTCCTCCAACAATTATAAAGATATTTGAAATGCCATTTCTTCTACTTCTGAGAAGTAGGGAGAGCTACCTGCTCAATTTCCTCAAGGAGATTGTAGTCAGAGTTTGGAAAAACAAAAGGAATTTGGGGCAGAGTTTATGCACAAAATCTGGGATGGCCACTTCATTTTGGGGTGGGGGGGTATTATCTAAGAACAAAGTCAAGCATCATTTTAAATGCTGGAGCAGGACCTGGAATCCTGCATAGGAAATGCCTCCTTAAAGGTCTTTTCAGGTAGCAGGAATAGGAATAAATCTCCTTTGGGATTATTCATGTTCATTTCTTCTCTAAAATATTTTGTTTCTAATGATGAGCTGAAATATTTTCATGCAAATTAAGCCATTTAGTGCTTGGTTTTAGAAAACCACACCTTGCAACTTCCACCTTATTAGACAGTCAATCTACCCAATGATCCAGTAAAACAATATTCTAACACAATTCTTAGGTATCAATTCTTACCATAACTTGGATGATCTTATCCATGGTCTCAGTATCTTCGTCAACACTGCCTTTCTTTAGAGTGGCATAGTTGTTCCGGAAAAGTTCATGTGGAAGGCTGGCAATTTCCTGGAGACCTTGCTCATAGATTTTCTGGCTGGGGGCCACTGCAAAGAGCTTGATCTCTGCATCTCGTGCTCGATCAGCTTGCTGCTTTATCCCTCCACAGGGACTCCCTGTCACATGGCCATCAGTGATCACAATGGCATAATTTGCCCCCAGCGTATTGAGAGGCATCTGAGCCGTCATATTGGAGAGAGCACAATCTGTGAAAGTGCCCCGACCAATGTAACGGATTTTTTCCAACTTATCATTGAATAGCACCTTGTCTTGGGTTACAGAACTAAAGATTACCACTATATCTGAAAAATGAAGTCCCCCAATTTGCCAATTTATGGATATTTGTTGTTGGTAGACCTCATTGGCCAGCTTATTAACGAACTGAGCAACAAACTTCTTGCTATGGTTCACTAAACTCTCAATAGGGTCAGTCTGAAGGGCAATGCTCTCAGATGTGTCAATGACAAAGTACACCATGATAGGACACTCAGCTTTATCTGTATAAAAAGAAAAGGAGAAATAATGTGGTAAGGAGACTAGATATATACCCATATAGAGGCTTGCCAGGTGTTCTTGGGGAATGAAACCCTTTGAGTTTGTGTAGTTTTTAATTCCCATGGTGCAGTAGCTGAGTTAAGGATCAGTTCCTGAATTGACTCTTATAGCTTCATGAAGACATGAGGTATCTCCCGCCCTTTTTCCCAAGCCACATTCTCCCAGAAGAGATTATCATTCTGATCTCCATTACAGGGTAGCATCAATATATAACATATAGAATATTGCATGAGCCTTATTTATTTCCACTTAGAACATGCATCCCTTAAACCAATGTGGCTAATCTAAATTTACAGACAGTGAGTACCATAAATGACAGCTTTGGTCAATACAGTTTTTCAGCCTAAAGTAATCACATAAATAAACCTCAGGAATTAACAGAATTATCAGAAACATAGTCACCCTTAAGCAAATATTTACTGAATTTATTAAGCCAAAATTCCTAGATGTGATGTCCCTCTTTTTAAGCAGGGATCCAGTGTCTGAAGCAGTGACGTGCGGTGAAGTTTATGGCTGGTGAGGCTGGTGAGGTCAACAGCGCGACCCGCGGTCCCCTTCATGTTGACTCAGGGAGGCGGGGAATGGGACCACGTGTGCAGGAGGCTGAAGCTGCCTCAGCCTCCTGCACACGTGGTCCCATTCCCCTCCTTCCTGACTCCTGAGTCAACATGAAGAGGACTATGAAGCATGCTCCGCGGGACCGCGGCTCACGCTCCGCGGTCTCATTCATGTTGACTCAAGAAGGTGGGGAATGGGACCACGTGTGCAGGAGGGAGGCTGAGGCTAGAGGAGCCTCCTGCACATGTGGTCCCATTACTGGATCACATGTGCAGAAGGCTCCTCAGCGCCTTTTCCCTTTTTTTTATTTTCATGATGAGAGCGGTGAGGCACTGCTTCCCCTGCTTCCTCTGACAGCATGTCCCTGGTCTGAAGCATACTGAAACTGCATTAATATGATACACATGCAGCCACATCATGATGTAAATCCTGCCCTTTTGCCATTGTATGCGATGCAAACATGCGATGCAAGTATAGAAGTCAATTATTTCATCATGGCATCATAATGCATGCTTCTTCTTTCCCCAAAGCCTACAAATGCAGTCTAAAGGTAGCCTATTCTGCTTTCAGTAACAACTCCTTGCTCCATCTTTGGAGGACAAGTTTCAGATATGATCAGAATTCAAGCTACAAAGATATTGACTGCATAATGCTAATCTTCATCTTTACACTTCTTAATTTGAGAGGAGCTACATAAAGTTCCTTGGATGCACAGACGTACTTAGAAGTGGCCATCTGCACATAAGTGCTTGTCCATATTAACAGCAGTGTACAGCTAGTCCTTGACAATTGAGGACCACAATTGAGTCCAACATTTCTGTTGCTAAGTGAGACATTTGTTAAATGAGTTTTGCCCCATTTTATGACCTACCTTGCTACAGTTGTTAAATGAATCATTGCAGTTGTTAAGTTAGTAACATAGAATCTGGCTTCCTCATTGAGTTTGCTTGTCAGAAGGTCACAAAAGGTGACCATATAACCCAGGGGAAACTGCAACTGTCATAAATATGAGTCAATTACCAACCATCCGAATTGGATCATGTGACCATTGGGATGCTGCAAAGGTCGCAAGTGTGAAAAATGGTCCTAAATCACTTCTTCTAGTGCTGTTGTAACTTTGAACAGTCATCAAGCAAACTGTTGTAAGTTGAGGACTAGCTGTATTGCCTTCAGCTCACTAATTTATCAAGGTCTTGTTGCCACAATGGCTTTCATGAATTTGTAAAAGTAAGAAATGGATAATCTCTACATTTATCTCATGCTACCTCCCAGATTGTGGAATTCAGTGCAGCATGAAGAATGTCTCAAAGTGATCCCCACTGGACACAACACTATTTTCTGGAATATGCCTGAGGCACTGCATGCAAGCAACATCCCTTTTCCAACAGCATCCCCCTTTGCTCTTGTCCCTCTTTGTATCTTTTCTGCCAAGTCACAAGAATCCAAAGGTACGATGACTCTCAGCTTGGAAAGTCTGTGCAGGAAATCCTAGTAGCATATCCCTCCATAACCTTTCAGAAACCCACGAAAACCACTTGGTGCTAATCCATTTGCTGAATGATATTCAGTTCTAGTACCACGAGGGAGGGAAGTAGAAAAAAATCACTAGGTGTTTTTTTAGTATTACTTATATTTTCCCCAAATTAAGAAACAACTCTTTTCATAGGGAAAACATTTTTCTCAAATTCAGAAATAACTTTGTGTATAGAGAAACTATCCAATGATTTACAGACTACCAGAGTTGGAAGGGACTTTGGAAGTCCTCTAGTCCAATCCCTTGCTTAAGCTGGAAACCTTATACCATTTCAGACAAATAGTTGTCCAATCTCTTTTAAAAACTTCCAATGTTGGAGTATCCACAACTTCTGAAGGCAAATTGTTCCACACCTCCAATATTGGCAGCACCTCCAATATTGGAACAATGATATTTTTGGTAGTGCTTTTCTGCATTTCCCCTACCTTTTAAAGCTGAGAGATAACACAAATGCATAAACTCCAGCTGAAGTATGTGTGTGTGTCTGTATGTGTGTGAGTCTGTACCATTTTCATTGGAGTTTTATGGCTGCCGCAGATGACAGTCACAGAATTCTAGAAAAAATGTAGCTGCTTTAAAGAATTAGAGATATATGAGTACACTGTATGATTGATAATGCCATTTTGCCTTCAGACTCAAAGTACTGCAGAATCCTAGATATTCAAATATATGATTTTGGACATGGATTGTAATCATAGAACATCTTCACTATAAGATTTTTAATTATTTCTTATATTAAACTTACAACTTTACATATTTTCAGAAGGCATGACAGAAAGAAAAACCACAAAGAAAGAACTAAAGTAAATTGAGAAACTATGTTTTTTACCTGCACAGGAAGTTCCTTCATCATTTTGAGCATTGAGGGGGACGACAGCTGTGCAGAGCAGAACAGCTAAAAAGGCTTGTGAGAACATCCCCACAATTCTCCTGTCTGCTTCACCTGCTGCTAGAATAGAGTCAGCACAAAAGTTTTAAAAAAATAATTGACTAAGACACAAAGTATTGGATGCTGAGAAAGTGCCCTTACACAGAGTGAAATTTTTAGTCCTAGTCCAGCAGAATTCATATGACAACTAAAGCTGGAGAGACAAAAGCTGAATAGGGCTGCCAGTTTACTTCTGACTCCAATTCAAGTTACTGGTTTTGACCTTTAAAGTATTTCATGGCATTGGATCAAGCTATCTGAGAGACCAACTCAGCCTGCCCCACTAGATCTGGTAAAGAAGGTATGCTGTTGGGATCAGTTAGAGATCTACATTTGGTGGGTCACAGGAGTCAAGCTTTTTCTGCTGTGGCACCACCTTATGGAGTCCCCTTCATTTTAAATCTCCTACCATAGAGTTTGTCTTGTTACTCATCCAAGTAACATCTTCAGTCAAAATGACAATTTTTGGTTAGGCATAGAGTCAGAGTCGTTGGAATGAACTCTCTCTTGCAGGGGGCTCTCCCCAAAATGAAATGCAATATGTAAAGGTAGACTAAATCATTCAGGCCAAAAGCATGTAAAAGGTTAAATCGTGGCAACTGAACCAAAGTTTATTAAACATATATGTTTTGTTACTCATCCAAGTAACTTCTTTAGTCAAAATGACCTTTTACATGCTTTTGGCCTGGATGATTGAGTCTACATTTACATACCTCCACAAAAGTTCTATGTGGCAGTGAGAGAGTCTGACTTAATTCACTGACATTGTAACATACTCATTGGCATCGACATGTGTACCATCTCAGCATGCAGGGCTTATTTTCATAAGTAGTATTAAATAAAGTCCCCCCTCCCCAGAGAGCAATGCTCTTTGTACGTTAATGGAAGGAATGGCATTTGTTTGGAAGAGCATCCCATCATGCAAGCAATCTCCCTGCTCACACTGAAACACAATCAGGGATTTCCCCAACTTCCCTGTGGCCCCAGCCTCATCAAGAATCAGCCCAATGACTTGCCCCAGACCATCAATGAAGTCTGGAGATGAGCAGAACCTTCCAACAGCACACCCCCTGCATCACTGCCCAGGCCACATCCTGTTCAAGAAGAACCTCACAAGGTTGTTTTAAAAGAGGAGTAGACACCCAGGATAGAGGAGGTGGAACCACGTATTTTCCAGGAGGTTTAAAAGTGCAGTTTTCATCAGTTATTAGGAGTTTCACAGGTTGATTTTGGTTTTTTTGGTTTTTTTGCTTCCACATAGTCAGTTACGTTTAAGAAAAAATAACTTTAAAATCTATATCTGGATTTTTAAAAGCACTGAATGTTCCTGAAGTATTTTATGTAACAAAAATAATGAGGTCATAAATGAATGTTTACCTGTTAGAAACTCGGGTTTGGTCTATATCAATGCAATAGGTTCTGATGGTGAACCTATGGCATGCTTGCCACAGGTGGCATGCGGAGCCATTTCTGAGGGCACGCAAGGTCAGCCCTGTCAGCTCCAGCGCACATGTGTGCGCTGGCCAGCTGATTTTTGGCCTTGATTTTCGACCATTTTTCTCCCTCCGGAGGCTTCAGGGAAAGCCTCTAAAGGGAGAAAAACGACCCAAAGGGCAACCTGGAAATCCGTTCCCGAATTTCCGGTTTGTGTGTTGGGCTGTTTTTCGCCCTCCCCAGGCTCCTAGAAAGCCTCTGGAGCCTGGGAGGGTGAAAAACAGACCTACCGGGCCCACTGGAGGTCGGAAAACAGGCCGTTCTTGGCCTCTGAATGGGCAGCGGAGGCTGTTTTCACCCTCCCCAGACTCCTAGAAAGCCCCTGGAGCTTTCTCTTTTCTCTTCTCTTCTATTCCGATTGCTTTGCTTGCATTTTCTCACTGTACTTCATGTTGTTGTACTAATGCTCTCTTGAACCATATGACATTCAACCTTAACTAAAAACCTGGATATAACTTTCCTTGCAACATCCAGATCATTCAGCAGAGTAGCCTTATGCAGAAGAAAAGCATGGTAGGTCTAGACATTTTCCAATCAAATCAAATCCAAGACATTGATCAGATCAGAGTCCCTTCTAAAGAACCATGCAAGACTGGGCCTCTCCTGGCACTTTGGCTGCTTGTGGTGATACCTTTGTGAAAGGAGCTGGTTTTGGACAGAAACATGTTCTCAACTAATAGCTGAAGAGAAATTCTTGATATGTAACTTCAGAATGTTCTTCCTCCCTGCATTAAGTTCTGCTTTGCATTCACGTCCTTCCACAAAGCAGAAGGCTGGGCTGGGCTAACGACTGTAAGCTTAGAGACCAAGGTCTGAACTCTGAACAGCAAAACCAAGAACCAAGCATGTTATTTGCTAAAGATGCAACTACTTTTGTGTCAAATGATACAAAACAGACGGACAAACAGTGTTGATAAGAAAATTATTGTTCTATCAAGTTCTAGATACATACACACACAGAAATTCCAATTTGTCAATCAAACTCACTAGTGAGTATAACTCGTAAATCTGGAATTAAGGCAGAATTTAAAATAGTGAATTCTGCACTTTCCTTTGTGACACAGTGAAAGAAATATGTCTAGAATGGCAGGATTAAAGGAGAGTAAACTAGCCAGCTTTTAAAAGTTAAAATCATTGCAGCATCTAACTGTATTTCTAGATTATTAGAAGATGAAAAGTCCTTACAAATAGTACAGACCAAATATTCTACTGTTTCTTAAGCAGAGTTAAACCAGAGATAAGTTTTTAACAATCCAAAAGTGATTAAAAATAACCCAATGCTAATTTGTGCTGATATGACCCCACAAACAATACATATTCTGATTAATTACCGCTCTATGTTACACCCCATCCCCCAGCTTTGGTGACTAAAAGAAGAGTACAATTGTTTTCTGAAGTCATTTTCCTGCAGGCATAAGAACAACTTTTGCTAAGAAAAAGGCTTTGTGAAAGCAAAGAGGGTGCACAGAGGATTAGCTTTGCCTCCCTATAACTGAACATCCAAGCAAACTTTCCCATCTGTTTGTGTTGAAATAAAATTTGCTTCTCTTGATAAACGTATTTCTAAACTTGCTTGTCCTCTGATAATTATTAAGATAAAATCACAAAATGGGCAGGAATACACAGTTGTATTCAGCTTACCTGCAAAACACAGAGATCAATACACTTTTAGAGTGAAAAGGGTAAAATGAAGATTGTTATCCTTTGGTTTCAAGAGGGGGTCTGCATCTTCAGGGAGAAAGGGTTTCTTTCTGTTTCTCCGTTTTTGAGTGAAGGGAAGGAGCCAATCGGGTGTGGCGGCGCTTTTTTCAGCTCCAGACTGTAACTTCTCTGATGGAAAGTAACAGCCTACTTCTTAATTCTCCTCCTTCGAGTTTTCCCTTGAAAGAAAGCTCCGAGCAGCATAGTCACTTATCCGTTATCCACCAGGTGGCGCTGTGAGTCTATCAATCGGGAAAGGGCGGGGTGCGCAGTTCCTCTCTCCTCTTCAGAGCAGGAGTTGGTGGGACGGGAATGAAGGCAGACGGTGGTGGAGGAGGGCTGAATTTTTGGGTGAGTTACAAAGCCACGACAAGAGGAGTGACCGCCTTTGGATGACAGACCCTTGTGAAAGAGTGGGTTATGTTGCTCTCGTTAACTTGCTTGCTTCCTGCTATGTCTGTACTGTTACTGTACACAGTATTCCGACCCCCCGACTCCCCCCGCTGAATTTACTGGGGGGGGGGGAGATTTTGTAAAATTGCTCAAAACGAAGCCTCAGACTTCAACGGCAGCCTAACTGCTATTTTCAAATCAATTCTTCTGATTCTTTCTGATTCTAGAGTTTAACTGGTGTAAAAGGGGCATGAGACAAGCAAAATAAAAATTAACATCATCAACAATAAAGAATAATAAGTGTGCAGGAAAAATGAACGGTTCTTTGCAGGCACAACCTTAAACAATGAGTCCAATCCAATAAGGCGGAAACCAAGCCTCTGTCTCAAATTAGTGAAATGGTTGGCAATCGACCCTCCTCTTTTCCATTTCCCTGCCATAAATTCTGTGGTGCAATTGTTGTTTCCCTGCACTCTTTGTTTGATAACCTATTTCTAAAATATACCATCCAGTTTTCAATTTCAACTGAAATTATTTCAGTCTTTAATTTGTTTTGCTGGAATCTCTTTAGCGCTCTTCAACCACTGTCAAAAC
Organism: Natrix helvetica; assembly: GCF_964273705.1. Classification (NCBI taxonomy): domain Eukaryota; kingdom Metazoa; phylum Chordata; class Lepidosauria; order Squamata; family Natricidae; genus Natrix; species Natrix helvetica. The sequence goes on along the minus strand of NC_138552.1, from coordinate 119,448,203 downwards.
AATGCAATAGTTTAACAGAGTAACAAGAATTGGAAGGGACCTTGGAGGTCTTCTAGTTCAACCGGCCTGTTCAAGCAGAAGACCCTCTATGGGGGGGGGGGGGGAACTGAATTTCTTCAAGGGCTGGATCAACATTGTAGTTCTCCTCTGCAGGTGTGGGGGGGAAGAGCAGGTAGAGACAGGACAGATGCCTCCTGCAGCACTTTACTGGCCAAAATGGGGCATGGGGGCGCAATGCGTCCCCCACCTCATTTGTGCCCTCCATGACCTCCTGCAGCACTGCCGGCTGAAAATGGGCCACATTGAGGCCTCCGGAGGCCCCCTGCAACCTGTTTTTGGCCTCCCTGGCCTCCAGGAACATTTGGCTGGCTAAATGGCTTCTCACTATTAAGAAAACAATTTCATTAAAAGCACTCTGCATTTTCTCTGCCTTTTAACACCTTAGCCATTTCTTTAGCTATTGACCACATTCCTTTTTCTGACTGAGTATTTTATACAGTATCTTTCTTTCAGACTTTTTTTTTTTGCAGCAGTCACTCTATCCTGTCCAAAAAGTAAAGATAGGGACAAAGGTGTGATCAAATTCTTTCTATGTTTGTCGGATCACAAAGGCATACTTACTATCTTGGCTTTTTGCCTGCTCCCTGAAAATGCCCTTGATACACAGGTACAATGCTAACACTAAGCATCATCAAATAGCAATACACTTGGGCGTCTTGAGAAGTTTGCTCAGAGATGACAGTCTCTTTGTACAATACCAACCTCTGCAAATGGATCCTTCAAGAGACAATACATGTCAAAAGCACTGTACATTTTTACCATAACCAACTCTGTCCTGTTTCTTACTAAAAATTGCTCGCAGCCATTTATATATTACTAAAACTCTTGTAGATGTTTGTCTGCTTGTAATCTTCAATTGGATAAAACGGTGCATCACAAAGCAACAATTTTTGAATGAAGATAAATTGGCTAACCCCCATTTATGGGAAGAGTGCATGGGGTGCATGAGAGGTGTTTGTGGGTCAGAGGGTGTGCAGGGATGCTAGGTGGTATGCGAGAGATACTGCTTCATGAGAGACACTGCATGGGTCAGGGAAAGTACATGAGGAATAACTTGGGATGGAGCTGCCCTATATATGAATTAAGGCAGAGGTAGCTTGTCTGCATTTTGACACTTCACCACATTTTAGCAAACATCTAAGAAATGCAATCTATCTAAATATTATTGAGGTACTAAATTGTATGAATTGTATCTTCTTTGGTTTACAAACAAGGGATTAAGAAGTTGATAATGTTTCCCTGCAAATATATATATATTAAAATAGTCTTTATACTAAGGTCATTCCATTGGGACACAAAAGCAACTGAATCCTTAGAAGTGACCTAACAGGCAATATAAAGTCATGGGGATTCTTTTGAAATAGTTTTGAATTACCTTGCTTGGAAATTTTAAATATGAAATCTTTAAGCCATTAATGTACAATTTATTAATTAAAATAAGCAAACATGTTCTGCACAGATGATACCACTGTAGACACATTTTGAGATTTCCAATATTTATATGAATATAAGATACTTTACATCTATATGTACTGTTCACTTAGATATTTCTCATTTTGTAGAATTCTTTATTGCCTGGAATCCCATTTAGATTAATTTTTTTAGTTTTTCAGGCCAGAGTGAACATCTGAATTTCTCTACAGTATGGGTATCAAACTCGATTACATCACATGACATCACGTGATGTATCACAACTTATGTCTTTGCACAGCTGAGTGGGCATGGCCTGTGCATGATGCATCCATTCCGTGGGCCGCCAGTTTGACATCCCTGCTCTACAGGCTTATTTAAGCAGTTAGGTCTTTGTTTCTTCCCCTACTTACTGTATTGCTTCCCTCAGTGTTCTGTGCACCTTCGGCATTTAGTCATGCCAGTCACATGACCACGGAGACGTCTTCGGACAGTGCTGGCCCTTCAGCTTTGAAACGGAGATGAGCATTGCCCTGTAGAGTCGGGAATGACTAGCACATATATGCAAGGGGAACTTTTACCTTTACTTTATCTGCCACTTTGCCAATGGAAGACCTTACCTAACCAGGTGCGATTAATCAGGTGTCAAGACTTGTGATATCCTGCAGGTCAAGGACTTTTAAATTGATTTCTCCTCTTACCTTAACACTGATTGGAAACTCACAAACTCCCACTAAGAATTCAAAGAAAACGGTCGCGGCATTGGGAAGGTTGAGAACCACCAAGATAAAGCCTTAGAAACATTTTCTTCTTTTATCTTAAGAGAATCAGTTTTATCACTCAGAATTGATTATTGGTCTGGTCCTAGAATAAGATAAGAAAGTTAATTATTCTTCCAGAATATATATATTAAAAAAACCCAGAATGGTTAACACTGATGCTCTTTCTACCTTTTCCATTGCCATGCAGTAAAAGAAGAGTAGAGAAAATTAATACAAGCTATACGTTTAATACATTCTTGTGCTTTTCCACATAATATTACTATGGTTTGTGGGATGTGGTCAGGAGTCAGCATTGGAAAATCCAGCTGTATTTGCTTATTGTTTTCTAGTCACCAGAGTAACCAGAAGGGATTAGTCTCTCAAGCAATCCAGCTGAGTGTAAGCAGCAAACATGGATTCTCCTTATGCCTTGTTCAAAGATGCCCTGACACAGGAACATTTTCCTTAAATAGCCTCTTTGGGCAACTCAGACTTGGTGCATCATCCTTTCAAAATATACTTTTTACACATTTTGCATATTTTTCCTTTATCCAAACATCTTATTTTGTTCTGCATGACTCAAATAATATTCCCTGGAAAAAACTTCTTGGCAAAGAAAAGGCAATTATGTTCTATGTTAAACTTTATTGGTTGAATGAGTAATGTTACTTTAGTACACAGTAGTCTCTGGCATGCATTTATTTATTTTATTTTATTTATATTTCATGTTTCTTAACTGCCTCAGAGAGAGCTCTGGGGAATCTGTATGTGATCTGTGTGTTGGGTGACATCTCAATGAACAAATTGTCATAGCTGAAGGAATCTCTCTCTCTCTCTCTCTCTCTCTCTCTCTCTCACACACACACACACACACACACACACACACACACAGGCTGTGTGTGTGTGTATTCATAGATCAAGGAATATGACATAGAGTGACCAAGAACCAATGGTCACTCTGACTCAGCTCCACAATCTTGTGTGGAGATGGACAGAATGTCAACTGTCCAACCAGTGAACCCAAAATAAGGAAACACTCTTGGGACCTTTGAATTCTCAAAAGTAAAACTTTATTGGATACACCATATTGATACTGAAGAAACAAAACTAGCTCTGGTTTTCCCATGCAAATGCTTGCCTAGTTAAACAATAGTTTCCTCTTCTCCCCTGGCCCACTAAAGGAAAAGGACACCTGGAAAATATTGAGCATAGTGTCAAGGCTCTGACTAATGAACCCAAGGAAATCTGAGACTTGGCTCCTTCTCAAAGGTATTCTTTATTGAGTACATCATATCAGCACAGCTTCAATGGAAAACTAATTTTAAATCTTTGCCGCAGTTTCAGTATAATTAAACTAGGAAATAATCTCTTCCCTAAGTGTCACAGGTCACGTTGGCCAATTGGGTTAATTGGTGAGCTCTTAGGGCACTCCTTCCCCAACCTTATCTGTTGCTAGTAGAGATGATCTTGGTTCTCACAAGGAAGCTCTTTGTTGTGCCTAGTAATGCATTCCAACCTCCTTTCCCCCTTCCTTCTCTGTGGCAACTGAGGAAGAGAAATATGGCTATGGCCAAGGTTTAGTTCAAAGTTAACACATAGATTAATATTGTTATTTAGGTAGTCTTAGCCTTCACGAAACTCTTCAGTCGCTGAGGGTGTTTTATATAGAACTTTTTTACTAACTTTCCTGCACTAACATTGTGGGGCCTACCCACTCGGCATCAGCTGAGGGATATCCTTTCTACTGCACTAAGTATTGTAATTTCTCCTTAAAGTACATTGAGTCCAGTATCTCTTTTATCTTATAGTGTTTCTCCCCACTACCCAAATGTCAGATGGCCTTCGACTGGCCTTAACTTGAAGCTTCAGAAGTGTTTCAATAAGCTACAGTGGAACACCGGGTGGACTCATCTGAGTACCTGGGTAACTGTAATTTCACTGTAAGTGGGTTTATAATTTGAACAATTGGGAATGGACCTATGTACTTACAAAGTTGGTTCAGCAAATATTTAGTAGACAGGTATATTTTCTCCCGAATCCTGAACTCCTTCTGGAGGGCTCTTTTCAGATCTGCCCTGTTTCTTTTCCCTGGTTTTATTCAAATGTGCTTTCTGCACATTTCCCCAAGCAGCTTTCAGGTTCCATTCAGCTAATGTTACTGAGGGAGTGCTGGCATTGGTACAAACTCAACTCCCTCTGTCACTTTAAAGGGGGTGAATCCAGTGCTACTATGTACCGAATTATTATAAGCCACTTCTGCAAAAGGTCTCCGGCCAATTGGTTGCTGATAGTTTACATAGCAATGTATTGCTCCACTATTATGGTTAGTTCATTCTGCCACCTTATTGGTGCTTGGATGGAACCCTGAACTAAGTCCCTGAGCTAAACCTATTTGCTTTATGAACTCCCACCAGAGCTTTGCTGTAAACTGCACTTCCCCAGTCTGAAATGATGCACCTTGGAACTCCATGCAGCCAGTAGATGCGCTGCATGAATATTTTGGCCAGACTCCAGGCTGAGGGAAGCTTCAGTTACACAATGAAGTGTGATTGCTTTGAAAACAGATCAATCACAGTCCAAAATATGGTACTCCCATTACTCTCAGACAATTCCAATATAAAGTCCATGGCAATTTCATCCCATAGCCTGCTGGGATTGACCCCCTGCTGTAGTAACCCAGGAGTCTTCCCTGGCAATTGCTTCATGGGCACTCACACCGGGTATTTGGTTACATAGTTTTCTATGTCTTTCTTCATCTTGGGCCACCAGAACTGTCTTTTTGCCAAGTGAAGGGTCTTTACAAATCCAAAATGACCAGTTGATCATAGTTTCTTTATAGGATCTGGCTCCTGACTGACTGGTTTGTCTCCCTTCCATGCCAGGTCCTCCCTCATTGTCAAATCATCCTCCTTCAGGGCTTCCTTTAGCTGTTGGGTCAGCCGACTGATGAGACCTGCACTGCCAGTTATCGGAAGGGGATAATGGAATTAACTATTTCCTCTCAGGTGCTTTTGATTGGGGCATCCAAGAAAGTGCATCAACAAGGAAACCCCCCCCCCCCAGCAAGTATCGAAGAGTGAAATTGAACCGATTAAAGTACTGAGCCCATTGGACTTGTTTAGGGGGATAGCTTCCTTGGGGTCCTTAAATATTCTAAATTCTGAGAGGAGCTGGAAGTTCCTCAATGAGACAGACAGAAAATCCATGGGCTCTGAAGAGCCTCACATAAATTCTGGCTGACAAACTGATGCCAGGGATTTTCGGACCAGAACTTTCCTGAAGGGAAAGTGAAGAAGGAGCTAAATCTCAATAGACCTAGAGGAACGCAACTGGTTCCTTGCAGATCAGAGATTAGCTCTCTGAATCAGTGTCGGGGGAGGTGGCATTGTAAAATGGTTGCTACAAACTGAAGCTTCTGGACTAAGCATTAAGCAGGAGCGGTGACTGGAAGGAGTGTTGAGACCTGGTGAGAAGGTAACCAACTAATACAAATCAGAATTTGGAAAAAGTAAATAATCTTGTGAGTAGAAAATAATATTAATGGACAGATTGGGAATTTGGCAGAAGAAAAGAAAGAGAGAGAAGAAAAAAATGTGAGCTCAAAGAAAACTGCGTGCTTTAAACAACTTGGAGACAGAAATGAGAATTGGCTAACCCATTGAAATACAAGCTTTGAATTTGGATCTGAAAAGACTGTTTCTTTAAAAGAGATTAACTGACAATTGGGAACCTCACAGGAAAAGAAGGGTTAACCGGAAGCTTAAAATTTCTGATACTAAGGAGACTTGCTTTGTTCTAGCTTGTTCTTATTTACACATCTTAAGCAAAATAACAAGAGGAAAAATTAAGAAGTGTTGTTTCTCCCTTTGTAATTTTATCTTTCTTGGATTTAAAACTACCAAGCTGTACCGTTGAAAATCATCAAGTTGAAAGAATAGAGAAATGGAGCCATTGTCGGAGGGAAGAACAAAAAAAGTGAAGCGTTTAAGGAGGTTTTGAATTTGCATAGATTGTTTGATTTTGTACTTGGATAGCTGTGGAAGAAAAGAAGAATGTCTTCTCCCTTTTTTTCTTTATTTTAGCTGAACTGGAATATTGGAGCAGGGTCAGAATTGGAAAATAAGAAGAAACTGTGGAACTTAGATTATAATTAACTGTAACATTTGAACAGGACACTATGGAAAGTTGGGAATTTGAAGAAATACATGAAATTATTAAAAATATGCATGAGTCATTAAAATTAAATAGAATTTTGAAGTTAGAAATCAAGAAGAAACAAGAAGCGAGGGAAGAAGAAGGGAAAGGAAGTGGAATTACAGAAAAAGCAATAGAAAATAAAAAAGCAAGCAAAAGATTTCACTGCGTTTGACAGTGGCACCGGGAAAATTGAAAAGGGGGTATGTCCCAACAAAGGGAAAGAGATTATAGCTGCAGAAAGGAAAGGAAATGGATAGACAGGCATAGAGAAGAAAGAAAGGAGTGATAAGAGAAAAGAGGAAGAGAAGACAGACAGAGGATACGTCGAATGACATAGCAAAGAGGAATGGAAAAGTCAGGGAATGAAGAATATATACCCAGTAGAAAGAAAGAGCAGGAGCTTAGAGTTTGGAATAAAAGGCTCATTAGGAAGAAATGGAAAGGATAAGACAAAAAAAGTGAAAATTGACAGGAGAGAGGAAGAAGGAAAACACACACACACAAACACACACACACATGCATATATATTAATATGAATGACTAGCTAATTGGATATTTAGAATTACTATGTGGAGAATATAAATGAGAGGTATGTTATCTGCTCTTTTACATGATAGTTAAACTGAGTTGCTAATTGATTGAATAACAAGGATGATAATGAAAAGATAATTAAATGTAAGTTAAAATATTTGGAATATGGATACATATAGAACTTTTAAGAAGATGAATATACACGAGGTGCACATTGCTTGTCATGTTATATAGCAGATTAATGAAATTGTAATAAGCATTGAATAGCAAGGATTGAAATTAAAAGATAATTAAATTTTCTTTTAAATTTTGGGAGGGTGATAAATGTAATAAATGTAATAAATCAGACTCCTTTCTACATGATGTATGGCTACAAGCCCGATCTCAAGAACCTCCACATTTTTGGTTCATACGCTATGGTGAACATTCCCTTAGCTCAAAGAAGAAAAGGAGGTCCAGCAGCAAAGAGACTGAGATTTATGGGTATTGATGATAATTCAAAATGGAGCAAATTTATTGAACCTAAACATGTAATTGTGATTTCTCAATCTGCTAATTTTGAGGAAGATATTGACTGGTCCAGGATTCATTCCAATGATTCTGGAGTTTATTTTCCTAGAGATGATGTTGCAGATGCCACACAGCCTGATGACCAAGATTCACAGGGAGATATTCTATCTACCAGTTCTTCACAACCTGATGTTCCATCTTCGCAAGCCGCACATGCTGATGCTAGCGATGAATGTGAGGACAAGGAAGAAGAAGAAGAAGAAGAAGAAGAAGAAGAAGAAGAAGAAGAAGAAGAAGAAGAATGGACTATTGTTCCGAGACGTTCCAAAAGGAATCCCTCCAAAACGATATTCGTGGCAACTGACAAAAACACCCTTGCCTTTGATTTGCAATGTTACACTTCCTCCTGATACATTCACACAAATCAAGCAGCTTCCTGATTCAGAGCAAGAAAAATGGTATGAAGCAATGCAGGATGAAATGGACAGTATAAAGAAACTTAATGTATTTACACCTGCAAAACCTCCAGCAAACAAAAAAGGCATTGGTACTCGATGGGTCTACAGAATCAAGAAGAAACCGAATGGTACAAAGCCAGACTTGTAGCTCAGGGTTTCACTCAATGTTATCCTGAGGACTACACAAACACTTATTCACCAACAGTCAGAACTGAAAGTGTAAAAATTGCTTTAACCACTGCAACTATTCTTGGTTTAGAAGTTTTCCAGTTTGATGTGGACACGACTTATCTACATGCTGACCTAGATGAAGAGATCTACGTGAGAGGACCTCCAGGATTCCGACAGCAAGAAGGGGATACCTGGTTCCTAAACAAAAGTCTTTATGGTCTGAAACAGTCAGGTTTAATGTGGTACTTATGTCTTACTGACAAACTAAATTCAATAGGCTTTATTAAGTCCGAAACTGACACAACTTAACACATGAACCAAGTCCTGGGTTTGAGGACCAAACACTTTATCGTTCAGTCATTGGGTCACTGTTGTACATTAGTAGTTGGACCAGACCCGACATTGCACTTAGTGTTAATCTCTTATCACGACACGTAGGTAAGGCAAAACAATTTCATTGGACATGCGTTAAGAAGTTATTGAAATACCTGAAACACACTAAACACATGAAGTTATTGCTAGAACCAACACATACTGATTATGCAGAATTATGTTGTTATGCAGATTCTGATTGGGCAAGTGATAAGAAATCACGCAAAAGTATTTCAGATTACATGATGTTCCTGAATGGTTGTCCTGTTTACTGGCAAGTGAGAAAACAGAGTTTTGTTTCTTGTTCATCTACTGAAGCTGAATATGCTTGTGTTTCGGATGCATGTAATTCTCTAACATGGTTTGATGCTTTGATCGCAGATATCTGGACACGTCCGATTTGACCAGTCACCATGATGGAAGACAATGAATCGATTTATATTTCGGAGTCACATTTCACAGGTTCTAGGTCCAGACACATTGACATTCATTATCAAAACACAAAGCAATTAGTTAAACAAGGTTTTGTTGAATTGCCATATGTATCTACACATGATCAAATTGCTGACATGCTCAACAAACCGCTTCCAGCAGCTCAACACGAGTATCTGCGAAAGAAGTTGTGCCTTATTTGATGATTTGATGACATCAGCTCAACTAGCAAAAGAAAGGGTGTCACTGCGTTAATTGGTTTGCTAGCTGTGCTGAGGTTTACTGCGCAGGTCACAGTTCTTATCTGCAAGTGATTTAGTACGCATGCTCCTTCACATTCCTTAACTTTCTCTTCTGATCTTCCGTTCGCATGCCAGGAGGCAGGCACATAGCTCTTGCCAAAATGTAGTTAATTGAGTTAGCACTTTTGTATTTTTATTTTCTTTTATATTAAAAATGTTTTTATTAGAAGATGCTTTGGGTTTATTTTCGCTTATTCAAAAGTATGTTGTTAGCGTTCTAAATACCATGTATGAAATAAATCATTGTCCAAGGCAGAATCATCCTTAAAGTTCCCATTTATTCATACAGGCAAGTTAGCACGTCTATGGAAAATTCCAACACTGATTTTCTTCCTGGAATTCCACCCAGTTGAAAGTTCATGATCTATCCCCACACCCCATAATCCATCACATGTTCTAATCATCATCTTCCACGCTGGCATCTACACCCCTCTGCTTCCGGTCAGGTGTCGAGGTGCGGAGACAAAAGATGACCTTGGTTTCTATAAAAGAATGACAACATACATTCCACAATCCTACTCCTTTCTATTCCCCCTTCCCAACTACTACACTAATGAAACAGCATAGGAAATTAATAAAAAGTGTGGCAGGCCAAAGATCTTAAAAAGAACATAACTACAGGCCTGACATATGCTACAAGGAATGCCAAGATCCTCAACTCCTTAATTCAGGGCAAAATTCACACCCTAACAGTGGAAAGAGGAGAGAGGAGAAGGAGAGAGTAAGGGGAAGTAGAGAAGAGAAGGATGACAGAGGGAAGAAAGGAGTTAGGGTGGAGGAGAGAGGGAAAAGAGGTAAGAAAATGATGGATAGGGTATAGATATGGTGTATGGAGAGCAGAAGAGCCAATTATAGTTTTCGGGGGTTGATGGTAAGACGAATTGACATAATATTGAATAATATAAAATAGTGTTTGTTATGTAATGGTATACATGTGGTTATTTGTATGAAAATAAAAAATAAACTTTTAAAAAAATGTTCTAAGTTCTTGTGGTCAGTCCACCCTTTGAACGGAATCTTACTGCCTTCTAGGAATTGCCTCCAAGTCAGCAGCTCCCATTGAATGGCATACACCTCCTTTTTCCACATCGCCCAATGTCTTTTGGTTTTGGTCAATTTCCAGGAAGTGTAGGCACAGGACTGTAGCGTCCACTTTGCATTTCTTTGGAGTAGAATGCCCCCCACTGCCACATCACTAGCATTAGCTTGTATTACAAATGGTTCCTCCGGGTTCAGATGTTTAAGGGTTGGCTCCACTGCAAAAAGCCTTTGAGCTTTTTGAAAGACACTTGGCAATCCATAGTCCAATTGGCTGGCTGCCTCGGTTTGTGTTTCATTTACCCTCCACCTGTTTTTAATAGTTCAGTGATAGGGTTAGGGTTAGGCAGGGCTATCTGTGTAGATGAGGGGATGAATTGGTGGTAGAAGTTGGAGAAGCCCAAGAAACTCTGCAGTTGCTTTCTGGTCCAGGGAGACTTCCCACTCTAGAATAGTTTTACCTTTCTGGGGACCATCTCCACTCCCTCACTGGACATGCATTATTCCAAACCAAACTGGTTTTTTGGAAGTTGCACTTGGATAGTTTAGTGTAGAACTTGGCTTTCAATAGCTTTCCTAGCACTTCCACACACTAACTTTATGTGGTCTTCCATTGTCTCAGAATAAATGAGGATGTCATTCAGGTACACTACCACCCCCTTATACAGGTGCTTATGTAGTACTTCATTGATTTGTTGCATGATCATCGCAGGTGCTCCTTACACTCTAAGAGACAATTGAAAGTGGTTTTCCATTCATCACCCTCTTTTATTCTCATTCAGTAATATGCTTCTCTCAAGTCCACTTGGTGAACACTCTTCCCTTGGCCAGGTATCCCAGCATGTCCTTCATGAGGGGGAGAGGGTATATGTTTTCCACACAAATACCATTGATCCCCTTAAAATCCATGCATAATCTCAAAGACCCATCTTTCTTTCTTTTTTGAAGAGCACTGGAACTGCCATCATAGATTTTGCCAGTTGGATGAAGACCCTAGCTAGACGTTTATCCACGAAGCTTCTGAGCTCCTCCATCTCCCTTGGGATCATTGAATACATCTTTGATTTGGGTAATTTTGCCCCAGGCATTATTTCAATGGCATAGTCAGTGGGGCAATGGGGAGGGAGTACATCTGATTCCCGTTCGCTGAATGCTTCAGCTAGGTCCTGGTATTTTCTCTCAGAATAGAATGAGCTGGAAGAGCCCCCTGCTCAAGCAGGAGAACCTATATCATTTCAAATAAGTGACTGTCTAATCTCTTGTTAAAAACCTCCAGGGATGGAGTGCCCACAATTCCTAAAGGCAAGCTGTTCCACTGGTTAATTGTACTCACTGTCAGGAAGTTTATCCTAGATTCCAGGTTGCTTCTCTCCTTGATTAGTTTCCATTTTATTGTTTCTTGTCCTGTCCTCTGGTGCTTTGGAGAATAATTTGTCCCCCTCTTCTTTGTGGCAGCCCCTCAAATACTGGAATACTGCTATCATGTCACTCCTAATTCTTTTTTTCTTTTGACTAGCCAAACTCAAATCCTGCAGCTGTTCTTCATATGTTTTAGTCTCCAGGCTTTTGGTCATTTTAGTTGCTCTTCTTTGAACTTTTCCCGAAGTCTCAACATTTTTTTTTGTAGTATCGTGATTAAAATTGCAGTATTCCAGGTGTGGTCTTACCAGGGTTTTATAAACTGTACTAATACTTCACGTGATCTTAATTTTATGTCTCTATTTATAAAATCCATGATTGTATTAGCTTTTTTGGCTGCTGCTGCACACTGCTGGCTAATATTTAAGTGATCATCCATTAGGACTCCAAGCTCCCTCTCACAGTTGCTGATTTTGAGTCAGGTCTCACCTAATTTGTACTTATACCTTTGATTTTTCTTGCCTAAATATGAAACTTTGCTTTTCTCCACATTAAAATTCATTTTGTTGGATAGGGCCCATTGTTCAAGTTTGTCATGATGTGTTTGGATCCTGAGCTTGTCTTCTGAGGTGTTGGCTATTCCTGCCAGTTTAGTATCATCTTCAAATTGTGTGAGTTCCCCTTCTATTCCCTCATCTAAATCATTTGAAGATATTGAAGAGTACTGGGCCTAAGACGGAGCCTTGTGGTACTCCACTGCTTACTTCTCTCCGTGTGGATGTAGTACGTTAAAGAGTACTCATTGAATATGGTTTGTCAGCCAGATAAAAATCCATCTGGTGGTGATGTTGTCTATTCCACATTTTCCTAACATATGAAGAAGTAGATTGTGGTCTACTTTGTCAAATGCCTTACTGAAATCCAGGTATACCATGTCCACAGCATTTCACTGGTCTACTAATTTAATCACTTTATCAAAGAATGATATAAGATTGGTTTCACCTGATCTGTTTTTAGCAAACCTGTTGTCAGGGTTCCAAATAGTATCTACCATAAAAGGCAAACATTGGCTTCCAGGCCTGACACCCATGCTGGCCACTAGTTATAACTTTATCTGCTTCTAGTTGTTAGCAGATCTGTTTTTTTTTAAATGCTTTTCCAGGCTCTTCCCAGGTATTGATGTTAGGCTGATTGGTCTGTAGTTTCCTGAGTCTGTCCTCCCCCTTTCTTGAAGATGGGAACAACATCAGCCCTTTCCCAATCTTCAGGTACTTTCCTGGTGCTCCAGGATGAGGATGATAAAGGACCAAAATGGCAGGGACCTAACAGAGGCAGAAGAGATTAAGAAGAAATGGCAAAATTACACAGAAGAACTATACAAGAACAAGCTTAGGGTCCCTGATAACCATGATAAGGTGGTCACTGACCTCAAGTCAGACATCCTGAAATGTGAAATCAAATGGGCCTTAGAAATCTGAGCAACAACAAAGCTAGTGGAGGTGATAGTATTCCAGCTGAGCTATTCAAAATCTTAAAAGATGATGCAGTAAAGTGCTATACTCAATTTGCCAGAAAATTTGGAAAACTCAACAGTGGCCACAGGATTGGAAAAGGTCAGTTTACATTCCAATTCCAAAGAAGAGCAGTGCCAAAGAATGTTTCACATGCTAGCAAAGTTTTGCTCAAAATCCTATAAACTAGGCTCCAGCAGTATGTAGACCAAGGAATACCAGAAGTACAGGCAGGATTTTCAAGAGGCAAGGGAATTAGAGATTGAATTACCAACAAACACTGGATCATGGAGAAAGCTAGGGAGTTCCAGAAAAACATCTACTTCTGCTTCATTGACTATGCTAAAACCTTTGATTGTGTGGATCACAACAAATTGTGGCAAGTTCTTAAAGAGATGGGAGTACCAGACCATCTTATTTGTTTCTTGAGAGATCTATATGCAGGTCAAGAAGCAAGAGTGAGAACTGGACACGGAACCACTGATTGGTTCAAAATTGAAAAAGGAGTCTGGCAAGGCTGTATACTGTCACCTTGCCTATTTAACTTATATACAGAGCACATCATGAGAAAGGCAGGCCTAGATGGATCAAAAGTAGGAATTAAGATTGCTGGTAGAAATATCAGCAACCTCAGATATGCAGACAATACCACTCTAATGGCAGACAGTGAAGAGGAACTAAAGAGCCTCTTGATGTGGGTGAAAGAGGAGAGTGCAAAAGTTGGCTTGAAACTCAACATTAAGAAAACTAAGATCATGGCATCCGGCCCTCTAAATTCCTGGCAAATAGATGGGGGGGGGGAAATGGAGGTAGTAACAGATTTTATTTTCCTGGGTTCCAAAATCACTGCAGATGGGGACTACAGCCAATAAATTAAAAGACGCTTGCTCCTGGGGAGGAAAGCTATGGCAAATCTAGACAGCATACTAAAAAGCAGAGACTGCTAACGAAAGTGCACATAGTCAAGGCTATGGTTTTCCCAGTTCCAATATATGGCTGTGAAAGTTGGACCATAAGAAAGGCTGACACCAAACAATTGAGGCTTTTGAACTATGGTGCTGGAGAAGACTCCTGTGAGTCCCCTGGACAGAAAGGCAATCAAACTGGTCAGTCCTAGAGGAGACTTCTAGAGGAGATCCTGACTGCTCTTTAGAAGGCCAGATCCTGAACATGAAACTTAAATACTTTGGCCATCTCTTGAGAAGGAAGGATTCACTGGAGAAGAGCCTCATGCTGGGAAAGATTGAGAGCAAAAGAAGGGGATGATAGAGAATGAGGTGGTTGGATGGAATCACCGAAGCAGTGGGCGTGAGCTTAAATGGACTCCAGGGGATGGTAGAGGACAGAAAGGCCTGGAGGAACATTGTCCATGGAGTCGCAATGGGTCGGACACGACTTCGCAACTAACAACAATTTATTTTTTGCCTATTTATGTATCTTTTATTTTCTGTCCTGTATTTATTTTTATTCTCCACCAAGGTCTTCGTCCTTGCCTATTGGGATCTCAGGCTTAATTTGTTGCCTTCTCTTCCGTCATTCGCTGCTCCAACCTCTTGTCGTTTTCTCTGCCAGCTCCATTCTCTCTTTCAGTGCTCAGATCTCTTCAGCCCTGTCTCTGCTCTGGTCAGCTCTCTCAGCCTGCTGTTCAGTTTTCTGGTTGGCTCAACTCCACTGTCTGGTCTGCTCGGCTCAGCCTGCCATTCAACTTTAGAGATCAGAGCTTTCTAACTCAATGGCCTCTGCTGCAGTGCTGCCTGTCTCTGTTGCTACGATGTCCCCTCTACCAATTCTGCATTCTGAGCACTTCCCTTTCATCCAGGACACATGTTTGCCACCTCCTGTGTGCAGGGAGCAGGGCTGAGTCAGCAGGGCAGTCTCTCACTGGCTTCAGGGCGGCTGCGTGGGTCAGATCTAAGGTTGACCATGTTCCAGCCCGGATGACTGCACCAAGTTGTAGGTCAGCACCGCACTCACATCAGAGCCTCTATGCCCTGCTCGCTGACCTGGTCTCGCAGCCCCCTTTCACTGGGACCACCCTGCCTCCATGTGGGAAAGCCACAGCCAGTGGCGGCACAACCACTGGCAGTGCTACCAATCTCTCCCCCTCCCCTCATCCCTTCCTGAGTGCAGAGGAAGGAAGAAGATGGGAATGAGATGGAATGAGAACTTTAGGACCATGGCACTCCTGCCTGCCAGCCTGGGATGGGCAATAGGCAATTGCAGGGGCTGAGGGGGGGAATGGAGCAGGTGAATGGTGGGTGTGCAGCTTCTAGGATTGTGGGACAAGAGGGGGAGGAAGCAGAACTGCCTTTTCGGCATCAGGCATAGAGTCAGTCCAGACGTGGAGGCAACGGAGGGGATGGTGGAAGAAAAGGGAAGCCACTGCTCCGCAGGGTATTTTTTTAGCTGCCAGAGGCTCTGGGCAGAGGCTTCCCATTTTGACCCCTCCCCTGTCATTGCCTCCGCACCTGATGAAGCAAAGAAGGGAACATTTAAGGCATTTCCTGTGCAGGGTCATCCTCCTTGAGAATCCCTACTACTTTCTAGAGAATATTTTCTTTAAAATCAGAGGATGGGGGGCAAAATGGGGAAGGAGAGAAAGTTACACCCTAGGGCAACTGTAACTGTGTTTGGGTTCTGAAGAGATGTTGTCAGAAGCAGTTAACTCAGAAGGAAGGATGTTGCAACTGCAAATATGACATTTTTTTCTGGAGTAAAATTGTACCTGCTCTTGACATGCTGGCTGGACTAAAGAAATGTACTCTCCAAGAAGGAAAGGCTCTGTTCTGATGACTAAGTCATTGTGTGACTTTTCCACACTTTTGGATAAACTTTCCATCATCCCACACGGGGGAAAAAAAACCCGTCTTTGAGTTCTTGGTTTTCATTTTTGCAGGCTGCCTTGCTCCTCTGAATTAAGGTTCTTAGTGAACAGAATTTGGCAGATGGCAAAGGAGATCCTATTTGATAGTCACTCTCTCAGGGGCAGGACCACTCAACACTCAGCAGGGAATATATGTATTAGAAAAAGAAGAAAGACTGTGGTACAAAAATTCCTGTCAAGGTCTCCATTACAAGAACAAAAAGTGTTATGTGATCTTATAACTCTTTTTATATTGCACAAGAAGATGACTCATGCCCTACCCACCCCACCCCCCATCCCCAATAATTATGTGTGATTAGGGGAGCAATAAGGAGGGAGGAGAATGTGAACTGTACTTGCATGTTCTGATGGGTTTCTCTGTATGAAGGCAGTTGGTAAGTATGAATAGAATAGATGCAGATGTAGATTCATTTGTTGGTGGGGACCCTTATTTTATAGGCAATTAACAAGTAGTCATTAATTTAGATTTATTTTTGTCCTGGCCCTGGAATGTGAGTTTGACACATGTACAACCAGCACGTGTGTATAAACGTAGACTTTTATAGGAGACGGAATATCTTACTTTTCAACTTTCTCACAATATAGCTGAGCATGTCCTATGATGTTAGTTGAAAATTGTTTAAATTTATTTAGTCAAAAAATTATCTTATTTTAAATAATAATATACTGTACAAGCACAATCCCTTTAAGTATACTGTATGAAACATTCTCTCTTTCTTTAAGTAAACTATTTATCCAGTTGAAAACATTATTTATCTTGGGAGTTCTTTTTCTGGCAATGAAAATGTAATCTCTCTCTCGATTGATTTAAAAGTAAATAGCTACTTTTGTGACCGCCTTTTCTCCTATTAAAAATACAACTGTTAGCGCTTTATCAAACTTGCTGACAATCTATTGTGTGGTTTCTGATGTGATTTGCACAAATTGGAAACTGTATACATATGTGTATGTGTGTGTGTGTGTGTGTGTGTGTGTAGATTATTGCGATTTTGGTAGAAAACAATCATTGATAGACTGGGAATAAGCCAAGTGACAACTTGTACCTACCCCCTCCTTGTTCCTTTCTTTGGCCAAGTATAAAGCAGGAAAACACAGTAGATTCCCAATGTACCTAGAGATTCGGTAGTGTTGATGTGGGGGAGGAGCAACTTGAAGGGGAATCTGGAAAGACAGCTATAAACAGGGCAGGCTATGTTGTGATCTCCTGAGTTCATATTTAGTCATAATTTTCACCAACAGAAATACTACACATGCTAGGTATGTTTGAATTGGACTTTTCCACAATTGCATTCAGGCTGTGAAAGGGGCACTATATATCTTCAAGAGAGATAAAAAATAATATTTGTATTGAATACCAAATTTGATGGATTTCAAAGCAGTTTAATACCAAGGTACCATTGTATTTTCTTGGGCTGCAAGATCATTGCAGACAGTGACTGCAGCCATGAAATTAAAAGATGCTTGCTCCTTGTGAGGAAAGCTGTGACAAACCTAAACATATTAAAAAGCAGAGACATCACCTTGCTGACAAAGGTCCATATAGTCAAAGCTATAGTTTCCCCAGTAGTAATATATGGCTGTGAGAGTTGGACCATAATGAATGCTGAGCGCTGAAGAACTGATGCTTTCAAATTGTGGTGTCGGAGCAGATTCTTGAGAGTCCCTTGGACTGCAAGGAGATCAAATCAGCTAATCCTAAAAGAAATTAACCCTGTTTTTCTGGAAGATATTGAAGCTGAAGCATGTGTCCTTCCAAAGTATCAAAATGAGGATTCATTCGAAAAATCATGGTTGGGAAAGATTTAAGGCAAAAGAAGGGGACGGCAGAGGATGAGATGGCTGGATAGTGTCAGTGATGCAATGAACATTAATTTAGGCAACTCTGGGAGACAGTGGAGAAAAGGGGAGCCTGGCATGCTGTGGTCATGGGGTCAGATATGTCCTTAGTCTGATGAAAAGTCAGATATGACCTAATGATAACAAATTATTAGTCAATGTCAATGTCTTAAGCTTTATCAAGTGCTGCAGCTGAGTATCAAAAAAGTATTACAGTATACACCTCAAGAATGTCAATGCCTGATCAATGTCATTGGAAAAGAGGAAATAAAGATCACATTTGTGAAAGCCAGACAATACAAAGTGTCTGGCTTTTCCCTAGGCTAGTTTGGGAAAATTTGTGACAGGAACACAAGAAATTAAACATGCCAATTCTGGAAAGATTTAAAATTAACTTTATTGTAATGCACTTACACTGCAATCCTTCAAGGATGCAGCAAAAACTGACTCTGCTCTCACCACCATCAAAAGATCAAAACTGATTATTTGGATTGATTTGATTGTTCCTCTAACCTTTGTGGAAAGGTTGTTAATATTTGGTATTTTTAAATAGTAACTTTAGCCTAATTTTGATAGTATTTCAATGAATTCTTATGGTTTCACAGCCAGCCAGATGTTTAGATTGGATTTGCATTTTTATCCACCTATCCAGTTCTTTCCAAGAACCTGGGAGAGGCAAATGTTGTTTTGATACTGTTAAAGGTATCATCTCAAGATGTAAGCTGTTCCAAGTAAAGTTGCCTTTTGCAATTGACTGTGAGTGATTTTGTCAATGTTGATAGTGTTCAAGTGGTGCTTTAGTTGTTTTGGGATTACATTTTTCTTTACTCTGTATTAATTGTGGTTACTTTTTATACTCTTTTAAAAACTTTTAATAAATTTTAATATATAAAGAATTTAAGTCTGTTTTCATGTCATATATGTATAAAAAGCCAAATGAACTAAACCTCCCACTAGTTACCATCACTTTTATAATTTAAGATTGATGTAGAATCACTTTCCCTTCCATCAAGGAGGAGAGTTGTATTAGGCAATGGGGGGGGGGGGAATCAAGAGTCTGGAGGCCCCTTTTCCAAACAACAGAGGGCACTGAAATTATGGAACAAAATTTATTTTCAAAAAAATCTCAAAAGTGAACATTTGTCAGTAAAACAAAGGAATAAAATAAAACAAAGTGGTAAAATGAATATTGATTACAAAACCATACAAGCTGTAATTCTGAAATTGCCAGAAAAACCATACTGAAAAAAACAATACTGAATTCATAGCAACAGCACCATTGGAAATACTACATGAAGCCTGTCCAAACCAAGTTTGAATATGTAAACATATCAATAATGTGATGCTCAATTTATGAAGTGAGTGTAGCACCTTATCATAATATCATTGAAAAAACTAAGATCCTCTGACTACAAGAGTTCTGCATCCAGACAATTTCATTTAAAAACAATTTAGATAATGCCAAACAATTTTCGTTGGATTAAAAAACTTCATTAATGGAGAGTTTAAGAAGAGACTGGACAGCCATTTGTCTCAAGTAGTATCAGGTCACTTGCTTGAGCAGGGGTTGGACTAGAAGACTTCCAAGGTCCCTTCTGATTCTTGTTAATAACTCTTTCAATCACATTTTTGAGTTCATTGTATTTAAATAATACCATGGTTGATTAAATGGCTTGTACCTTCTTCTCCAGTTCTAGACTGGGATAGATATTGTAAGCTTATTATTGCCAAATCATCATCATCATCATCATCACCACCACCGTCACCATCACATTTTGAACCAGATTATTCACCCCATGTACCCTCCCTCAAGTGACAATGTAGGGCAATAAATATTCTTTGGAACTTCTCTTGTAACTAAGAGCAGAATAACTTTTCTGGAGCTGCCTAGCTCAGGAAATGCTTACTGTACTGTATTCTATCTTTTTAGTTACAAAATTTGAAAAAAGGCAATGAAGTCATGTGACATTTTATTCTGAAAATTAGATATTTATATTCATGTGAGGAGTACTAATAGAGATAAAGACAGTGCATTTACCATTCCCAGTTAGCCTGGTTTATCTCTTGTCAAATATGAAACAAAATTATTCTCTTGGTTACAGTTATGAACTAGAGACACGATAAATCAATTTGTATTTCTTCCTGTAGACTGGAGGAAATCATGGACAATAAAGAAAAAAGGAATGAACAGGGATAAACATCGCAAGCCTGAAAGCAAGGACAAAAGATTATGGCTCTGTATAAAAACATGGGTTCCATGGGAGGTTAACAATTTTTTCCTGAAATCATAGAATACGCACTAACTTGCTTCTCTAGGAATCACCTCCTCAGATTATAGCTAGTTTTCTGGAGACAGTTTGATAGAATACACCTTTCAGCAAAGATTGATAATCTGGTACTCTGAAAAGGTGGCGCGCTCTGTAGGCTACGACATCCTGAGCAGCTTTTTGAGAGACAAGCAAACGTAGGTTGGGCTCATTGACTTGTGTGCCAACAGCAAGTACATACATTTCAATGTCTGCCTGTTGAGCATTCTGGACTGCGCTCTCGATGGCATTTTCAGTGATGCCTTGAGAATTGCCATCTGAGAAGATCAGCACCCTCTTCTTAATAGCAGGACGAGAGGATCTCCGAAACAGGTTGGTGACAAAGTTCAAGGCTGCAACAACATCTGTGCCATCATTTATAAATTTCATTTTGTCAATTATATCAGCTATCACTGTGTAGTTCCGTTGAAAGTCCACCTCCAGTTTTTGCTGTGTGTTGCCACTGTACTGGACAACAGTAATGCGCACAGAAGCCCCTGGACTTTTACCAGCTGATATGAATCGTTCTGCAAGACGTTTCACAAACTTCTTGGTGATATTGAAGTTATGGGCCCCAACACTGGTAGAGCTATCCACGAGAAGTGTGATATCAGCTGAGTTAGCAAAAGTAACTAAAAAGAGAAAAGGTTATTTTGGGATATCCCTGCTACATATGTTTCAACAATTTGCTTTCAGTAGTTGCCTGAGTGTAAACCAGCTTCCATCCATACTTTCCCTCTTTGCATATCCCTGAAAAGTTTCTAAAGACAGCTTAGACTAGACTTCCTCAGCATAGAAGACTGAGTCATACTGGGCTGAACTGGGAAGAAGTTCTCTTCCAACACTGAGTGAAAACATGAAAACACCTTCGTACGTAAGCAGCGTTTCCATTGAAGCAAGACCGTTCTTGCTGATCTGGAGCAATTTTCCTTCCCCCGCAGCTCTCTGAGGCCCATACCCCAGAGATTGGGTAGGGTGGGGGGAATGCTGCCTTTCCCTGGGCACTCATTGTATAAAAAGAGAAGCAGAATAACATCAGGGATTAGGGACTTTTCTGTTGTTACACAATATAGAGGCACATTGACTCTATCTAATATTCTAAAATTCAATTTATTTGGAAATTAACTGATAGATGTTGCATATGGTTATTACCAACAAGAGACTTTTAGCATTTGATTCATATAGTTACAATTATGTTTCTTTACTAGCATTTTTACATTCTTATTAGGGAGGCTGAAGCAGCTGCAAATGAAGCAATTCCAAAGCATGTCTTGTGCTTTTGTGATTTTCTTCTCCATCATGTAAAGGAAGTGAAATTGGGACACTAAGAGCTTTCTCTTATCCTGTTCATAATGGTTTTGGGCAGAATTTTAACAGAAACCTTAAAAAAAGGCCAGGAAGTATTGACTGGGCAGAAATCACTCTGATGACAGGAATACTACCCAAAATAGCTGATAAAGAACAAATTGCAAATGACCACAATTTACAATATTGTATTGCTGCAGCTGGCTAAAATAACTTATCCATTTTGGCTGGACATGCACAGATAGAAACAATCCAGTCAGGCCCCATGAAGCAACCCAGCAAAACATTTTATTAAATAAGGCAATATTAAGTTTATGCATGGAGCAGAGAAATCAAAATAAGATACATACAACAGTATGGGATACTCACTAGGGCAGGTATAGTCAGGACATTGTTTTTCTATAAAACAAAACCAAACAAAAATTCTATTAAAGCACTCCTGAATACCGATGAAATAGGTGTTTTGTAATTCCTCACCAGTCTAAATTTCTTCATTGTAGTTAGAATTGTACAACTTAGACTGCCAAATGGCAACTAGCCTGGCTGTTTCTTTTTATTGATTATATACATGGCTTTTCCTGCAGAGAGGTGAATACAGCACATAGTTTCCCATGCTATCTTTGATTACAAATGCAAACACAATTAATGTTTGATAACTTCATTAAAAGTGTTTTGCACTTTTAGCACACAGTGAACTATTTAAGATGATGTTTCTTCTGCGTCAATATGAACTTACTTTAAAATAGTGCTAAGGTAACCACATGCATCCCATAATTGTCATCTCCTGATTTTAAAGTAGTCAGTGGTCCTTTAGCAAGAGTTGAAGGACCAAGAAAATAACAGGTTTGGGGCTACCACAGGTGGGCTTCAAAACTGCAGACAACCATTAGACGGCAGAAACAAAAACTCTTAACTTTTTGCATCCATCTATGCAGCACAGAGCAGTAAAGACCAAAGGCAGAAGTCTGGAAGAGGAGCATGGAGGGTTATAGAAAGCAATGAGAAGTGTGGGACAAACATAGAATGGTGGGGGGGGGGGGGAGAGAGAGGAAGGGATATTGCAGGCTTCATTGGACATGCTAGAAGGCTGTGCTGTTTCATTCCTTTTAGCTAAACCAAATTAGCAGCAAATCAATTTATTCACCCACCTCGACAAACATAAGAGGTAACATTCTGAATGAAGGTGTCATCCAGCAAGGCAATATACTCTGGTTGGGTAAATGTGAGGCCCCCACAGGATATTTCACTTAATTTTTCAGAATCTGGAGGATCCTGGAAAATATCACTAGAACCCACAGGGACAACCTAAAGAATAATAGATATTATAATGAAGGCAAATAATAACATATATTATCATGCTTACATTTAGATAAATGAGTGTTATAAAGGTTATCTGGTGCTCCCAAAATGTGAATTAAATTTACTCTTCACTTGAAAAGATTGAAAAGTGAAAAGATTGCAGCAATATTCCTAAAACAGTAATACTACAGTACAAATATTTGTAGATTTTAGATAAAAACAGACATGTGCCCTGTCTGTAAAGCCAAGAAAGCAGCCCCTTGTAGAGTCCAACATCAATCAAGTCTTATCAAAATTCCAGGGCACTAAGCATATACACAGATTCTTCAAAGAACATGAAAGGGACTTGACAGTTGACGTTACCTTCTCATCAATTCCCATCATATCTAGTGGTTTCTAGTAATTTACTTACATAAATGTTCTTATAGTCTATATTTGTTGTCCTTCTTACAAAGACATAACACTTAGATTTATACACCGCTTCATAGTGCTGTAAAAAGCCTTCTCTAAGCAGTTTACAGAGTCAGCATATCAGCAGAGTCAACCTTGAGCCGGTGAGATTTGAACTGCCAAACTGCAGCTAATAGTAAGCTGAAGTAGCCTGCAGTGCTGCACTCTAACAACTGTGCCACCTCGGCTCTCATATGGTCTCATGAGCTTTTGTTTTCTATCTATCTATCATCTTATCTATTTGTCTGTCTGTCTGTCTGTCTGTCTGTCTATCTATCTGTCTATCATCTATCTATCTATCTATCTATCTATCTATCTATCTATCATCTATCTATCTATCTATCATCTATCAATCTATCCATCCATCCATCCATCCATAGGTGGGTTTCAAATCCCAGCACTACCGGTTCACTTGTGCTTGTGCGCGACGCTACTGTCCATGCGCAGAAGCGTCCGGGCGGTGGGCAGAGCCTCCCGCCGCCACTACTGGTTTGGCTGATCCAGGCCGATCCGGGAGCTACTCACCTATCTAACTACCCACCTACCTACCTATCAATCATCTACCTACCTATCATCATTCATCCCACCTTTATTCCTTTTTTAAATAAATAACTTAAGTCAGCAAACATACAGTATATAACAGCGATGACGAACCTTTTTTGGCTCGCGTGCCACAAGTGGGGGGGAGCGCGGGGGGGTCGTGTGCAGACATGCCACACCCATAATGCAACGCGCGATCCCCCAGTGCGCATGCGCGCACAACAGGTGCCCCCCCATTTTTACATGCTTTTTTTGCCCTCCCCAGGCTCCAGAGGCTTTGTAAGAGCCTGGGGAGGGTGAAAAGAGCCTCCCCCGCCCCCCTGGAGGCTTCAGGGACCGTCCGGAGGCTTCCCTGAAGCCTTCGGAATGCTTAAAACCACCCTCCGAGCAAACCGGAAGTCACTTCTGGTTTGCTCGGAGCGTGTTTTTAAGCGCTCCGAAGGCATCAGGGAAGCCTCCGGATGGTCCCTGAAGCCTCCGGGGGGGGGGAGGCTCTTTTCACCCTCCCCAGGCTCCTATAAAGCCTCTGGAGCCTGGGGAAGGCGAAAAATAGCTTTAAAAAGGTGAACTCAGCTGGCCAGTGCGCACATGCACACTGGC
This sequence comes from Natrix helvetica, assembly GCF_964273705.1. Lineage (NCBI taxonomy): Eukaryota > Metazoa > Chordata > Lepidosauria > Squamata > Natricidae > Natrix > Natrix helvetica. The sequence continues at coordinate 119,423,871 of NC_138552.1, read as the reverse complement.
CAGCTGACAGGGCAGCGCCTCGCGTGCCCTGACAAATGGCTCCGCGTGCCACTTGTGGCACGCGTGCCATAGGTTCGCCATCACTGGTATATAATATTCCTTTCTCCTCCCACATCAACCCTTGAGATGGTTTGTACTAAGAGAGAGCAACTGGCCCAAAATCACTCAGCCAGCTTTCATACATAAGGCAGGACTAGAACTTACAGTGTTCTGGTTTCTAAGTTACCACTCCCACCATGTCCCCAAACCTATACTGATTTCACCTTATTATTTCTTTCACAAAGTACACTGATTGGTGTTGGATCGTGTAATACGTCAGTCCGTCCATCGGTGATGACAATGACAACTCTTTTGTGAGTGAAAAACGGAGACAGACGTTTTTTGGTGTAGTCAAGAGCCTCTCCAGTAAAGGTGCCACCAGCAATCCAGTGAAGGTTCTTCACAGCCCTTGCAATAAAGCAGCAAAGGAATCAGCCTCAGCTTTATACTTTATAGGAAGATTTTTGCATTCTTTCTTTCAGAAAGTCTAGCTTTTGTTTTCATTCCAGAAATTTGAAACTAAATAATACAATAATAGCAATAAATTAGTCTAATCTATTGTATGAAGCTCAAAATCTTTATGATAGGTACCTCATCCATTAACAAAGTAATACTTCTAACTTGCCAAGACTCAACCACAAATAAAGTATTTCATTGGCTATTTCTTTTTAAATCAGAGAATATCTGAGCAGGATATTTTTCAGCTACAGATCAGTGGGTGGTAATGGTATGGAATTAGGCAAGGTTCTAGAATAAACTATCCAACAGAAAAGATTTTTTTTTTCTGGAATGAATGCAACAAACTGGAGGAAATCACAACTGTTTGTCCAGAGAACGAAAGTGGTGTCTTTCCAGAAAAAAAAAGTTGTTGTAAATATTTACATGAACACCAGATGCATATAATGAGAGAACCCAAAGGATGCATCTTTGTCTATGTGAGCCAAATAACATTAACCAGCTAGTTCTTATTATCATTTTGCGAATATATACTTAAATGTCAGATTTAACACTTATTTACATTAATCATCTTTTGAAGATGATATGTGAGTATTACTGGCACAAACATTACTCTATTCTCTCAATTATTTTGCATAAAATGAACTGGAGAAGCTATGTTTGTTAGTGCACACATTTTTTTTAAACTATGGATTTTGCAAACAACTTACCTGTACACAATACTCCTAACACTTATATTTTTAAAAACTGTCCATATTCTAATCTTCTTAAGAATGCAATTCTAGCATGCTGTGATATATGTATGCAAAGACATTCAACCTCCTCAGACCTTTGAACGGAGTTTTGGTGGAATCCATGCAGCACTGATTTTTTTATTTTATATTGGTTCAATCTTGTTGGCTGATGGCCTTTCAGACTCATAGAAATACATATAAACTTTCTTTTGCATCCCTATCAGTTTTTTACTGATGCAATCAATCTGTTGTGGCCCACTGACAATCAATTGTGACCCACTGTAGTAGCTGGATCTTTTCATAGCTTTAAGACATTGAAATGTTGTCTCCAATATACTGTATGCTTCCATCAAATCCAGTTCTTTTCCTTTCTTCCTACTAAAGAGCAAGACAAACTCACAAAGTGTCCAAGTGCAATTCAAAAACGCTTTTAGATTGGCTGCTAATCATGACATATAATTTAACAATCCCACCAAAAGGCTTTAATTGTGTCTCACCCACAGAAGCATATGATGGAATCCTAACAAACAGCTTTTTGCAAGTAGTGGCTATTAATATTTGAAAATATTTTTCAGAAAGTTAAATAAATACACCACAATACACCATGAAGAAGGCAAAAAACCCAAGAATTCTTTCATCTGTTATGAACTCACTCCTTGAAACCTTGAACGTCTCCATCTTTCATGAGCACCAATTCCTCAGTTCCACCATGACTATACTGCACAATAGCAAGATTAGAGTCTTCTCTGGAAAACTGTCAAAAAAAATATTATCCAAGGAAGAAGTTGTAACTAAAGCCAAAAATCAGAGATTACACTATCTGGACTATGGTAGCTCCAGAGAAACCTGTCTAAGAAGTTTCATGTATTACACTACAGTGCATTACTGCACGCTATTCAACAGTTGTTACTATTAGCCTTATTCATAGAGATTCTATTAGGGAAAAACTTGGGGATAGAAACCAGGGTACTGCTCAGCAGAATGGGCAGGAGAACCCAGCTGATAACACTGAGCCCAGAATTAGGATCATAGGTTGATGTAGTTGTAAGTCAAGGCATCACATGACTGAATTTGAAGTTGCAACCATATTTTAGGATAGTCATTAAGCACATGTTGGAAACTAGCAAAAATGGTCGTAAGTTATGGTCACATGCCCACGAGAGACTACAATCAACTATAAAAGGTGACCTAGTTACCAAGTACTCAAAATACAATCCTGTGTTCTTTTTAATTAACCTTTATATATAATCCAAAAGGATTTCTAATCTTCCTTTCATGGGTACCATTCAATATTCATATCCCATTATTACTTATCATAACACTACACATTGTATACATTATTATCATTATCAATTATTTATTTAACTATATTTATTGTCACTAAATTTCACTAACTTTAACTAGTTTTAAATTATACTCTTCCACCTATCAACCTGTATCTTTCCAGTAGCAAAACAGTCTCATATCTTCTGCTATTTGTGGTATCAGTCCTCTAATCATCTCCTTAATCAACTTTGTATGGACTCCTCTTAGCAACCCATTGCTTATAAAATCTCTCATGTAATTTCGATGCCCTTCTTCTGTTTCCTTAATCAGCTTATCTTTGATTGTCGGAAATGCTAATAAGATTTCTCTCTTTAAATCCATAAATTCTTTTGTTTTTTCTTCTGTATCTTGCCATCTGGGGTAAATTTGCCCTCCATTTAATTCCTCTTTCAGTATTCCACTCTTTCCATTTTCAGAGACAAACCAATCACCATAAATATCAGCAATTTTAATTTCTTTATATTCATTTTCCTCTTCGATTTTTAGGATTTTAACCACCACTTTTTCCATTTGATAAACATCTTCCACTTCTTCATCATATTTTGCTGTTAGTCGCACTAAGTCTTCCAACTTCTTCTCTATCATCTCACGTGTGTTTGATAATTTCTGTATTTCTGAAAATATATTTTGTAGGCTTAAAACTTCTTTCTGCTGTTGAAGTTGTGCCATTGTCTCCAGCTAACAAACACTGCTGCTCTAGCTTAGAAGGTTTTAACAAGATTAAACATAGATTCACAATAATGTTTTATTTTCACCTTTCTCTGGTTAAAGATATACTTCAAAGGGACATCTGTATGCTTTTCTTCTTATCACTCTCTATAAACAAACAGTGAGACTTTGAAGTGCCAAGCCAGAATAATCAGTGAGAAAAGTAAAAGTGTTTCATTTCCAATACACAAACCTCTAGCCTCTGAGTAGCAGTGTTATTGTTGCAATGTTGCAATCTTCTTTGTTTCTTTTTGTATCTTTTTTGTATTTCAAGTTAAAAAAAAAGTCCGATTCTTGAATGAGTTAGAAGAACACCCACAGTAATGAAAGAGGAGAATTTTAGTCCATAGGTTACAAAGAATAGTAAAAGAAAAAAAATAGAAGAAGAAAACTTAATCCATTCATTTTAAAAGGCTTGCATAAATTCCATCTGTGAAGATAGCATTTAAAAAGTAAGATAACCCACTGTCCAAAACCATTCCAAATTTAATTCCACCGCTTATTTCTTCTGCTCTCCAATTTAAATTAATTTTAAGTTTTTCATAGTCTCTTTTAAAACCATTAAATTCCTCACCAGCTGGAAACACTTTCTCTTTCCGTATCCTTCCATTTTGGAGCTACCCCGACTTCATCAGCCTTGGCTGGATTTTTTGTCGCCGGCTTGAAGAACTTCTCTTGGATCAATCAGGGACTTAAACGATGTCCCTGAGATCAGCAAGATGTATTCTTCCTGTTCACCGTCTCTGTGGGACGGTTTAGGTCCGATTGGACCACCCAGTGGCAAAAGTATCGACTGCGCTCTCAGAGCATTGAGATTGCACGTCGTCTCGTCGCGACATTCTCTCCTCCTCTAAGAACTAAGTTAGATACAGTTAAGTCTTGATTATTAGGGGGAAAATGTTAAGATAGGATATAGTTAAATAAAGGAGGGATAATGATAACAACATATATACAGGTCTGGGTACAACATAAGGAAATTGGATGTAAATCGTAAACAGTGATTTGGAAAGAAGGATTAGAAAACTTTGTTATTAAATATTATGGATGTTTAGCTAGAATAGGTCATAAGGATTCAGTGTTATTGGAGGATTTTAGAAATAGTAAATGAAATGCCAGTATGTGGTTATGTATTAAATTTTGGTATATTTATGATGAAGGGCATTTAAACAATTATAGTCAAATGAAAATGGAGATATGATGATGGTAACATGTATAAATATCTGAGTTGAAATGAATTATGTTTGTTGACTGTGGAAGAGATGCATGAAAGCCTTTTTGTAACCAACTGATACACTTTCTACTGTATGTAAAGAAGGATGTGTTGTGTTTGTTTTGAAAAAAAATATATAATCCTGTGACTGCAGGGCCACATGTAGCCATCGTAACTCTAAAAGCAGGTTGTACGTAGTTCTGGGGAGATCTGTTGTAACTTTGACCAGCTGTTAAACAACTGGTTGTAAATCAAGGAATAATTGTACTTACTGTTACATGTTCTTCTGTGCGCAGCCTGTCAATAACTTTAATTATAAAATCCTTTGCAATACCAAAATTCATTTCTCCAATGCTCTCAGAACTGTCTAGTACGAATATAATATCAATGGGACCACACTTACATTCTGTAACAAAACACAGGATACTGTAGAAACATACACAGAAGTTTGAAAACCAATAGTATTATTCAACCAATAGCATTTATAGTATCAAGAAATGATAAAAGGTCTCCTTATGATTTAAGGCTAAATTCAGGTACGTCAAACAGCTTCCAGAAGGAAATGGCAGCCTGATAATGTCCAAAGCTCTCCAAAGTGAGAAGAGCCACTGCAGCTTTGAAGCTGCCAAAGAGGGGATCTCTGGCCAGTGTTTATTTCCCTAGGTAAAGGGAGATCTAGAAATTAACTACATCAGATTTGAACATCAGACATTAACCTGCAGAAAAGTTGTTGTTGCCGCCAGACAGTGACGTGCGGTGAGGTTTATGATTAGTGAGGCACTGACACAGTGCTGGGTTTCAAATATTTTTAGACTTGTGGACTTCAACTCCCAGAATTCCACAGCCAGGCATGCTCAGTTCCAATTTAAAGCAACAGCATTTGTTTTTCTCCTTTGCTCCTTCTTTCTTTTTCTTTTTCGTCTCCTTCCCCTCCTTCCTCCCTCTCTCCCTTCCTCCCCCTCTCTCAAACACACACACACACACACACACACACACACACAGAGAGAGAGAGAGAGAGAGAGAGAGAGAGAGAGAAGTTGGATTGGACTATCTCTCCTACCCCTTCCCTCTCTCACTCACTCTCAAACAAACCCCCCCACACACAAAAGTTGGATTGGATATCTTTTCCAGTGGCTTGAAAGCAGCTCCTCTGCCATCCCCCCCATTCCCCTGCTGCCTTTCCCAAATACCTCCACCATTGCAAATGCAGCCTGCTGTCTGGGTGGGAAATGCCTGGAACACAATAAAGCCCACCCACCACCTCCTGCTGGCAGGCTGGGGTGAGAGGAGAGGCAGAGAAGCCGGAGGGGAGCCGATCTGAGCCTTCCAAAAGAAAGAGGCTGGGGGGAAGTGTGTGTACTACAGCATGGCTCTTTGCCTGGCTTCCTGCCTCCTCCTGTGGTCTCCTCAGTGCTCGCTTGTGCTCTCCCTCCCCAAGTGTAGTTTGATTGCAGGCGGAGCCACATTGCCTTTTCAAACTTGTAATCAGTGAAGCTGGGCTAGATTTTTATATAGTTTTATCCAGCTGTGTGTGTGTGTGTGAGAAATGAATGGGGGCCTGGGGAGGAAGTCACTACACTTGGGGAGGGAGAGCACCAGTGAGGAGACCACGGGAGGAGGCAGGAAGCCAGGCAAAGAGCCATGCTGTAGCACACACACTGGCCCCACAACGTGGCTCTGCCTGCAATCAAACTATTCTTGGGGAGGGAGAGCACAAGCGAGCCAGGGTCCTTCCCTCCAGCCTTTGCCCAAAGCCCTGCACAGCACCAGGAGGATGAAGTTTGAATTCCTCCCCCTCCCTCCAACCCACAGTACCTTTTCCAGCTTTTTTTAACAGTTAAGCAGAGTCATCCACGGTGAGGCAGTAACTAGCTCAGCTTTTTCCTTTTACTTTTTTTTTCATGATGAGAGTGGTGAGGCTGTGCCTCACTTGCCTCACCTGACTGCACGTCACTGCCACCAGATCAGGAATTTTGTTCCTGGGACCCTGGATTTATGCTCCAACTGCAGTAGAGTCCTTATGAGGTTTACAGATTTGTTTTCCCCATCCCTTAATCAATTTAAGAAGTAATCAATTACAACTGCAGATTTCTTTTGCAGCAAAGAAAAGACTCCTTACTGTGAATTAAACTTTCTTTTGAGACTACAGAAATACAAGAGAAACTTTGGTTTAAAAATTTAAAATGTATTGGCAAGTAACTCAATTAAGAGAGGACCTCTGAAAGGGTTCAGTAACTAAGGGTGTTTATGTTTTAATCTGCTATTTTTAAATTTTACAGGTAGTCCTCAACTTGCTACCACAATTGAGCCCAAAGTTTCTGTTGTTAAGTGAGACATTTGTTAACTTAATTTTGCCCCATTTTATGACCTTTCTTGCCACAGTTGTTAAGTGGATCATTACAGTTGATAAGTTAATAACCTGGTTGTTAAGTGTATCTGGCTTCCCCATTGATTTTGCTTGTCGGAAAGTCGCAAAAGTTTATAACATGACCTTGGGACACAGCAACAGTCATAAATATGAACCAGTTGCCAAACATCTGAATTTTGCTCACATGATCATTGGAATGCTGCAAACGTTGTGAAAAATGGTGTTAAGTCATATTTTTCAGTGCTGTCATAATTTTGAATGGTCACTAAATGAACTGTAGTAAGTGGAGGACTATCTGTACTATTTTTTACTTTTCACGAAAGTGCTTTGATACAAATGATTACTAAGTTAGTGAAAGAGAATAGTTTAGCATGGGAATGTCTGTCAATTATCTCTAATTTCTCCACAACAAAAGATAAGGCACCACTCTCAGCTTTTGACTAGAGACCTGATGTCTCGACCTAATGGACAATCCAGTTTGATTTTTATGCTTTTTAGGATGAGGTATTTACAAAAATAAATGTATATGTTCGTATGTGCATGTTTGTGTGCATGGTTGTATGTACATATGTAAATAAAATCAGAGTTGCTATTTTATTGGGGGGGGTTGCTTCTGTTTTATTCTGGAGGTTTTTGCCAATCAATTGCAAATAACTAAGCTAATTTAAAACTTCTTGTCCATATTAAGGGGCAATTTAGAAAAAGATTACAAACTATTTAGAATGAACTCATTCAAGAATTGGGAGCAGGTAAACTAATTCTAAATCAAGGCTTAACATACTTTAATTATACGAAAATTAATAAATATTTCTATATAAACTTGTAAAGAACTAAAGTGTAACAAAAAGCCTTTGAAAGAATAAATAATTGTCTTCCAATATTTGTCAAATCTCAATCATCACATGCAAGTGGACATTTGCTTATGATATGCATACAAATCTCAAAATAAGTGACAATAGTAGATAAGTAATGCTGAATAAGCAGTGCAATATTTAGACCAATATTTTGATTCAGTTGGTCAACTGGGGGTTTCTGAATATATATTTCAATAAATATATCATCAAAATATCTTTCTCATGACAAATACTGAGAATGAACATGTCTTGTCTGGTTCTTTTTTAATCTACTTTTTAAACTAGATAATGAACCTAATCATGAATCTTTGGGACACTATAGCCCAGTGATGGCGAACCTTTTTCTTATGGCATGCCACAATTGTGCCTGTGTGGTATCGCACATGCATGCCCACTCAATCTCCCCGCCCAATTGCGCATGCATGCGTGACCCCCGTGAATTTGCGTTCTACCCCTCCTCAGGCTCCAGAGGCTTTCTTGAAGCCTGGGGAGGGTGAAAACAGCTTCCCCCGGAGATCCTCTGGAAGCCAGAAACGTATCGTTCCTGAACTTCCGTTTGGCTCGTTGGGGGCATTTTTTGCCCTCCCCCACCTCCGGAGTCTTTCCTGAAGCCCAGGGAGGGCAAAAAACGGCCCCAATGGCCCGAATGGAAGTTTGGGAACAAAGTTCCAGTTGACCCATTGGGGCTGTTTTTCCCCTCCCCAGCCTCCGGAGGCTTTCCTGAAGCCTGGGGAGGGTGGAAATAGCTTCCCTTGGCCTTCCAGAAATGTGAAAAATCAGCTGGCCAGCACGCACATGGACACTGGAGCTGACAGTGCCACCAAATATAGCTCCATGTGACACCTGTGGCACGTATGCCATAGGTTCGCCATCACAGATACAGCTAAACAGATCTGGTGATTAATTTTACATTCTTGCAGCAGGTAACTATAACAATAGATTGAAAAAGTGATGACGGCAGCAGGAAGTCTTACAGAAATGAATTCTAGGACTGCCCGTGATTGAAGAATGGGCTAAAGAGTGAATTTCCATCTAAATCTTTATACATGTTATGAAAGAACAATAAAGAAATTGCAAATAGGAAACTTACCACAGCAAGCTGAAGTGGTGGGGTTTTTTTGGCAGGGGGGGGGGAAGAGGAATAAAATGTATTGAGAAACATAAACTTGGCAAATACAAAGAGTGCTGAAATACATCCATACTTCTGCTAGGGACACCATTTAAACAGATTGGAAATGTTTCTCTTCATATTGGTTATATTTTATAATGTTTCTTACATTCCAGTTGTTTAACATACTGCTACATTAAACAAATGAGAATATGGGGAATATAATAAAAATCCCTGATACCTTTTTTAATGTGTGCACCTGTATTTTACCTGCATGATATTTATTACTGCATTTGTCACAAATAATTAAGCTAATTTCTAGTGAATTTCCAAACAAGGATGTTTAAGAAAAGAATATGCACACAAAAATGTCATTTTCACTGGTATATAACCAATATAAACATCGCTCAAGAAATAAAAAGTGGAATGCAAGCAGCTCATGAAGCCCTTTTCCTAAGAACCCATTTTTAGTTAATGAAGTATAATACTTTGTATTACATTTTTAGTTTATGAAGTGTAATACGGTACTTTGTATCATACAGTAGTACAGCAATAGCATATTTTTCAAAACACAAGAATGAAAACAAATTGATAGCATAATTGCATATTTGTTTTTCCAAATAGCATTCCAAGGAAGCATATTCTAGATTGCTTTTTCTTGTGTACATTTAGAAAATAAATAAACAAGTAAATAATTTAATAAAGTACTGACATATTAATAATTTTGGCTTATGCCAATTTCTTTTGGCTTTCAGATAAATTTGATTTTGACATACACCATGCATTATTGTTATCCTAGCTTGAGGAGTTTTGATTCTTGAGCTATCAAGATTAATTCTAGGCACCACTTTCTGCCATCAAAGCAAAACCGAAAATAGTTAAATCATGCCTCTTTTTCAAGTAATGAATATTATTAAATGGTGTAAGATTTATTAAAAACACGAGGCATCTGATTTTCCAGGAATCTAAGCAAGCAAAACCTGGGTAACATTAGGAAACAGAAAGGCATCAAACAGTAAATACAGAATACAATAACAGAGTTGGAAGGGATCTTAAAGATCTTCTAGTCCAACCCCCTGCTTAGGCAGGAAACCCGTCAGGAAATTTCTCCTTAGTTCTAGGTTGCTTCTCTCCTTGATGAATTTCCACCTACTTCTTGTCCTGCCCTGAGGAGTTTTGAAGAATAGCGTGACTCCCTCTTCTTTGTGGCAGCCCTTGAGATATTGGAACACTGCTATCATGTCACCCCTAGCCCTTCTTTTCATCAAACTAGACATATCCAATTCCAGCAGCTATTCTTTATATGTTTTAGTCTCCAGTCCCACAGCACTTTCTCCCAGCAATGGACCAATTGTTTCCTTGACTTTTTTCTTGTTTTTAACATGCTGGAAGAAGCGCTTTTTTGTTGTTATTTTTTACTTTTGTTGCAACCCTTTGTTCATTATGAGCCTTAGCTTTCCTGATTTCATCTTTGCAGGCTCGGGCTATTTGCTGATATTCTGCCTTAGTTATGTGCCCATCTTTCCATTTTTTATACTTGTCCTTTTTGTCTTTCAATTTATCAGAGTTCTTTATGCAGCCATGCTGGTTTCTTCAGAGAGCTGTTATTTTTCTTTTTCATTGGTATTTTGCTAGACTGGGCTTTTATAACCTCACTTTTCAAAATTTTCCAAGCTTCTTGAGTTGTTTCCCTCTTGAGGATTCTCATCCATGGAATCCTTCCCAAGCTCTAAGTTTATTGAAATTAGCTCTCTTAAAATCCAAGACTCTAATTTGACTTTGTTCTATTGATTGTGCTTGCATAATGTTAAATTCCAATATTGCATGGTCACTTGTCCCCAGGGTTCCTATGGCTTCAACACCTTCTATCATTTCCTCTCTGTTAGTGAGAATGAAGTCCAATGTGGCTGATCTCCTTGTTCCCTTCTCTATTTTTGGTGAAACAAAGTTGTCTGCTAGGTTTGTCAGGAACCTGTTTGATCTTCCACTTGATGCAGAGTTTGTCTCCCAGTTGATGTCAAAGTAGTTAAAATCCCCCATTGTGATGTGCTTCCTACAAACCTTAGTTAACTGACTAGCAAAAAGTTCATCTATTTCTTCTGTTTGGTTGGGTGGCTTATAGTAAATATCTATGGCAATGTCATCCCCCCCATCTTTTATATTGACCCGAATGCATTCAAGGCAGTTTTCATCATTGTTGTGCTCTATTTCTGTAGATATGCAGTTATTTCTTATATATAGTGCAGCTCCACCTGCTCTTTTATTTGGTCTATTTCTTTTAAATAATTTAATTTCCTCTAGCGGTGTGTTCCATTTGTGGGTTTCATCCCATCAAGTTTCATATCATATCTGCCCTCATTTACTTGAATTTCTAATTCTCCCTGTTTATTCCTCATATTCTGTGCATTGGTGCATAGACATTTGTTTCCATTTTGACTGACACTCTATTTATTTTCTACATAACCTGACTTCCTCTGCCTGACTTCCCCTAGTTACTTACCGCCTATTTGATTAGTGCACATGGTATGCACATGGTATGGAAATTATTTGAGTCTTCCTTTGTATGTTTTATGCCTTTACTGTCATTCATTTACAATATATGAAGACAATTTTTTGATATATTACCTAAAATATCCAAACAAATGCATAATGGAACTTGGCTTTAAAATGTGTCACTTTGCTGGCAATTCAGAACAGCAAAAATAAGTGAAAAGCAAGATCTGGTTCCAATCAATTTGTTACAATTGGTTTGTCATGGTAGTTATAAAAACACATTTTTACTTGAGGTGGTTCAACTAAAGCAACTTCATAATTTCTATATTCCTATTGAATTTTAAGGAATGCAATGTTAAATTGGGAAAAGTTGTATTAAACAGTGGTAAAACCAGTAAGCTGCCAATTTTAATTATGATAACACTTGTTAATCAATGATACTCCTATTAACTATTCAAGAGCTGAAATCAAATACTTACAACACATTTTCATGATGATATCTAAAATTTCACATTCCTGAAAACAAAGGAAGAAAAGTTGGTCTCATTGAGACTTTGGAAATGTAGAATGAACTCGGTCCTTCCCTGCAATCTTGAAGAAAATTACCTTTGATATCCTTACAGTTAATTTAGCAAAAAGTTCAGGAAATTTACAGACTACAACTGAACTTCAGATTCTTCCTTTCAACATCCTAGTTTAGGGCTGCCATCTGTATCTATTTACACACAGGCATAGGCACACCTACAGACTTTTAAGATTGGCTTTTTATTGTTTAAAGACTGCTGGAAGTTGCTGTATCAATTTTTGGCAACTGAATTGCCAAAATTTGCTGCCATTATCAAATGAGTCATTGGAAGGGGAACTGGAAGCATGGATTATCTATTCCTGACATCAAACAATGTGTGTACTAATAAAAGAGAATATTTGTAGCTTAGGGTTAAAATATAAATGTATTATGAGGGGTCCTTGGTGCTCTCTGAGTGAGTTGTTTTCTTGCAGATATTTCATTAGGAAACATGATCAGTGCTAGTATATAATCAGCACTGATGATATTACCTAGTTTGGGTAATGAAATATCTGCAAGAAAACAACCCACTCAGAGAGCATCAAGGACCCCTCATAATATATTTACATAAGCTTCATTAGAGAGGATGTAGCATTTGTAGAGAATGATTTGGTATGCAGGAAACAGTGAAAAGATATCTGTCCTTTTAATCTGTAATTGAAGCTAAATCTTGATTTCTGTGAAAACTAAATCTACTCATCTGAAAGTGCGTCTGTACTGAAATAATATCAAAAGCAAAGCAGATCAATATAGTATAGCATTAAAAAATATTTCCATGTTTTAATATTGCCTTTTTTAAAATAAATAATTCAAGGTTGCGAACTTTCTTCTCCTATTTTCCCTTCAATAGCAACCCTGAAATGAGTTGGGCTGAGAGAAAGTGACTGGTCCAAAGTCACCCAGCCAGGTTTCTTGCCTTAGGCAGTGCTAGGACTGTCTCCTGGTTTCTAGCCTGGTGCCCTAACCACTAGAGTAAACCGGCTCTCATTTATTGGTAAAGGAAAAAAAGAGTCTCCGTGGATTTTAATCCACTAATCCTTTAAAAAGGGGTGCTCATCTCCATTTCCTTAAGCCATTGAGCCAGTGTTGTTTGAAGACATTTCCGCAGACATGTGGTCAGCATGACATCACACTACAAAGAAGATGACGAAACACAGAACACTTTACCTTCTCACCAAAGTAGTACTTATTTATCTACCTGCATTTACAAGCTTTCAAACTGCTAGACTGGCAGGACCTGGGTAAGTGACAGGAAATCTTTGCTGGTGTTTTTTAAGCTACTTGGTATATTTCACAAATTGGAATGAAGACCAAGGAATGGGTAAAGCTTGGGAATCCATGAATGAAAAAGCAATAATCTAAGAAGGCCTACTAAAAGAAAAGGCTTTCTCTAAATAATATTGAGAATGTTATTTTCAGGACTTAAAGAGAGAAGCCATTGACTACTGAACTAACCTTCCTCCAAGCAGCTGAATGTTATATACCTAAAATTGTTCCAAATCTCTCATATCTGCCTGCTTGCTGTGCTGAGCAGTTTACTCAACTTTTCATGAAAACACTTGAATAGAGTGTGTAGAGAAGAAGATAAACTACATTAATTTCAGTCCTACTCACATCTGGCCCAGGGAGTCCTGGCGGTCCTGGAGGTCCCTAGGATATAAAACCATGGTAAAGGCTATGAGAAAAATTCTCAGTTACATACAGAAATTCCAAAGGAATAGAAAGGTGGCTGTGACCTATGGTTGCTTTTGGTGAAGCTCAGTTCCCAAACTAGACTGAAAAGGAAATGAAAATATGCTAAAGAATTATGGCTCCTAGCTATTGATGATCCCAGGTTGCTATCTTCCCCATTGCCCTGGACTATGTAACTGCTAGCACATTATTTAAAATATAGCCGTTCTCTAGAATACATGAGAAAATGACAAAGCAAACTTTATTTTTCATCATGCTGTAGTCTTACTTTTCGATCAGCTGAAAGGACTGCAGCCTTTAATGATTCTAATGATAATAAAACTTGATGTTCTAGTGAACTGAAGATAATTTTTCCTGCAGGTGAGGTCATTCCAGAAAAAAAACTCTTTTTCTTATAGAAGCCTTAAAAAATAGTGGTCATTTGTACCAGTCTGAGGCTAGGTTTGGGAAACCTTATCCTTTGTGATAGTATCATGGTAGCATAGCCTGTTACTTTCTTTAAAACTAAAATGGAAGGAGGGGTGAGACATTCTATATTCTTTGTAATACTGGAATTAATAAGAAGCTTATTTTGCTACTTACTGGCTCTCCTTCCGATCCTCTGTAACCTTTGGCACCTTTCCTGCCTTTGATCCCATGTCCAGTTATCTGGAAGGGGGGAAAAAGAGAATAAGGCAGATTTTCTAACAACAATAGAATTGAAAATTTTGAAAATGACTTATCTAATAGATAATTTGGTGTTAGTACAAACTTTGCAAGAGCCTGGGAAGGACTTGAAACAGCTATGCTGAGCCTCTAAGTAATTATTTCACAGCTTTAAGCTACAGAGGTGCTGTAGGAAGATTCACCTCTAGAGAAGTGCTTATCATTTTTTTTCTTAAACTAAAATAAATATCACATCTGATGTTCAATCAGTATTGACCGTGATTATCATCCTGTGTCATCCACTGCTTTCATGACTTGATGACCAAAGACTTGAATCTTCCCAAAGACAGACTATATAGATGAGTATTTCTCAACCTCAGCAATTTGACTTCTGTGAAACTCAATTTACTCCCAAATAATTGGCACAGGGTTTTAGGCTGAAACACAATTGACTTACCCCTTTCATCTTCTAAATTTGCTATGGCTAATCAATTCCCCCATCCATTCATGTCATTTCTAAACTATAACGCATGGGTCTTTTCAGAATAATACAATCCATCTAATAATAATCTACATAATTCTTATTTCAAATAAATAGGTAGAATAGGATGAAAAACATGGATTGCATTATCTAAAAGGGTTGATTCTTGACAAATATGTTCTATCCCATTTTTTACCTACTTGTTTACCAGGCTCTCCAATTTCACCATCATCGCCTTTGGGCCCCGTGTAGCCTTTGGTGCCCTAAAGAAGAAAAGGCAACATTTAGGAAAAGCATATAAAGAATGTGGGATTGACTCTTGCAACTAACAGTAGATAACAGTAGATAACTAAGCCTTCTTTAGAAAAGTGCGCACCGCGCGGGCTTCTTCCAACAGCCGAATCCTCTGCTCCTGACCTGTTCCTTCCTTGGCTGTTGGAAGAAGCCTGTGCATGCTTCCTTCTCTTTGACAGCCGCCTGGTTTCCAATGGGGGGGGGGGGGTAAATCTATGCATTGGACGGAAGAGAAGGCTGAGCTTCTGCTAGGGACTGCCTTTCCTCCCTCTTTAACACATGGATTTCTCCCCATCCCATTGGAAACCAGGTGGCAGCCAAAGAGAAGGAAGCGTGCATGGGCTTCTTCCAACAACCGAGTCCTCCGCTCCAACAAAGGAAGTGGGTGGACAGGTGGGGTGAGAGAGAGAGAGAGAGTGCAAGTGGCGACCGGGCGGGCAGGCGACCGGGCGGGCAGGGGGAGAGAGGGGGGTCAGGGGAGGGACCATACCGGTACAGGGCCTGCTGTAGAAGTGAAGAGGAGGATGACTTTTTCTTGCTTCTTTACAAAACAAACACTGGTTTCTCAGGAAAGAAACAAGGAATTTTAGTAAGGTAAAGAAGAGAATGATACTTACATTAACTCCACGTTCACCTCTAGTTCCAGGATCTCCCTGGATAAGTAAAAGAAGATTGGAAAGTAAAATTGAAACAGCATAAAGAGAATTAATTCTGTTTAAACTTTTGCAGTATGAAATGAAACTTACTGGAGCACCAGGATAGCCAATGGTCCCATTTCCCGGTGAGCCATCATCTCCCTAAGAGGAAATTGGGAGATCAATAGAAGTCAGAGTTTGAACGTATTGGCAATTAGCTATTATAACCCACATTTACAAAATAGTGAAAAATGGATAAAAAATGGAACAGTGGATAAAATATAAAAAGAAAAAAAGAAAAAAAGAGCAAGCTGAACTGACATCTTGACCAGTATGTGATTTGAAACTCAAGAGTTAAGAATCTGGAGGCTCGAGTGGTCATAGTCATTCTTTCCAGTTCACAGACAATGACAATAATGGTGAGGGGCAGGTGTGGGGGGGGGGGGGTGAGAGGAAGCTTAAAATGAATGATTGGCTAAACAAACGAAATTTAGGTCCATTGAGTTCAGGTTATTTGGATTGACAATCTGCTGGCATAACATTTTTTTCATCTTAGAAGGGCTGGTAAAAATGTGATTTTTGCACATGGCAAAGGTGGCTTGAAACTGAATTCTTGAAAATATTGAAAACAATCTCCTTGGAAAATCCATTTTTTATAAATGTTTCTGCAGTGTAGAAGGAGAACAAACATTTTTCTTTAATTGTGTCCATTAAATTCCATTCAGTAAAAATAAAAAACACCCCACCTCTACCACCAAACGCATTGGTTCAAGTTAAGACATTGGTTGTCTATAAACTAATACTTAGATTATGGTATTTGATTCAAAGGCACTTGAAGTACAGGAAGCAAAATACAGTAATTGAATGAATGGAATGGAGAGTTGGTGGAATGATTCCCATGATTACAGCTTAGTTATATTTGTTCAATAGGGGGGGGAAAGAGAAATTGCTCTACTGTTTGTTAGAATTATTCATCCCTGCTCAGAAATCGAAGTGCTGATTGCATAAATAATTTCTGGCTTAAAATAAATAAAGGAACAAATATTGGTTATTGGTGTCTACTACCCAACCAGTCTACAGGAAAATGGCATAGGGTCTCCTGCTTGGGCAGGGGGTTGGACAAGATAATCTACAAGGTTACTTCCAACTCTGTTAATCTGTAAATATGTAAAATATAGGTATTTCCCAACAGCAAACCATTGTTCTTTCAAAGAAGTTTGAAGCAGGAATGATTGAGGACTTAGGAAGACAGTTCAAGAGTCAAAATGGAAGCACAAAAAGCTTAGTTAAGATCTGAAAATTACAGAGTATTGTAGAATCTGAGGACAAAAAATCAACCTTATTTAGTTACATTAAAAATAAAAGAGAAAATAATTAATATTTCAGCTGCAAGATGCCTCTGACAACAAAGAAAGACAGCAACTGCATTCTTCTTTTGACACAATTGTGTGGTATGAGTTCCACTAAGCAATAGTGAAGAACAGAAGGGGAAGTTAGGATTGAAGTTTAATCAGAACAGGGAATAGGAATTTGGATTGTTTTAGATCTTTAGTATGCTTAGCTCACTTGAAAATCATCTATTAAAAATACACAGATGCAAGATGATTCTTGGCTTTGTCCTTATCTGTGCTCATGAAAAATACTGGAATAGTAGTTGATTGCAGTTGGATATGAATTAGTAATGTAATAATTCTTTAAAAATACAATTTTAGGCTGCATCAAGAGAAGTATAGTTTCCAAATCACATGAATGAATGAATTACTTTTTATTCTACATTGGGTATATATTTTAAACATTGTATCTAGTGTCCAGGCAGTGCATTTTAAGACTGAGTTAGACAAACAGGAATAAATTGGAGGACAATGAGGATAATCAGGTGCTTAAAACTAAGCCCTCTGAATAGAGAATTAAAGAACGAAAGAAATGTTAGCCTTGCAAAGACTGTGTGAGTAGTGGGTGGGGAAACAATGCCATTCTTCAAAGACATAGAAAAATGTCAGATGGAAGATCATTACTTATTTCTTTCATTCCAGAGCACTGAACAATCATCTGTCAGGTTGTTTTAATTTGCATTTGTGCACTAAGCAGGGGATTGGAATTGCTGGGCTCAGTGCCTTCTTTCAACTCTAAAATTCTATGATAATGAGGAGAAGGTAGCTACAACCCTATGGGATTTAAAGACTGGCTTGAGGCTTAAATGACTCCTTTGAACTCCAGTTTTCAGGAAGCTCAAACATTTATGATTATGGCCAGGACTGTCTTCCCTGGAAGTAAACATAATTGGAACACCAGCCAAATTAAAATTTAGCATTCCCAGGTATTATATTACTCACTCTATCACCCATCAAGCCAGGGTTTCCAGTTATTCCAGGTGGCCCAACCTGTCCTTTAGGACCCTAAAAAGTAAAAAGGGAAAAAGCTACAGTAATATTTAGTGTTAATTTAAACCAAATGACAGACAATCACAATTCATTTTCAGAAGAATAGCTATACAAAATCTATACTGTAGTATCAGAGTGTAACAAGATATCACCTTATCTTTAAGATGCTGAAGACTCTTACAATTAATGTTTTGTAGATTTATTTTATATTGCCTTCCTCTTTTTAAATGAGCCTGCTATTTTGAAGGATAGTAGATTTAAATCCAGACATTTTGGGAGCTAACTTTTTTATTCTTATTTATTCTTTGCAAAGTTTATCACTTGTTTTCCAGGCTTCACAATATGAACATCGTACGACACCAACCAGTAATAAAATCTCTTAAATATTCTAAATGTATAAATTAACATCTAAAATGCACATTTCCATGTTTTAGTTGACATCTGTATATATCCTTTAGTTGACATCTGTATGCATCTTGCAACACTGTTTATCTGAGAAATGTGTATGAGAAATTCAGTGAGATATAAGATTCTCCCCAACCATAGACACTAACCTCTGGTCCAGAAGGCCCTTCATCTCCCCTAAAACCTTTAGGTCCAGGTGCACCTACTTTACCCTAGAAGAAAAATGTTAGTTCAGTGGTTTCATCCTTTGTAATACATGGCCAGAACCAATTAGTTTTGCAGAAATTACAAATCTTGTCCTGCAACCTTACAAAATGATCTGAAGGGAGTTTCTTGAAGATACTCTTCATTTCCTTCCTTCCTTCCCTACCTACCTAATTCGGAGTGGGAAGACTTAGGAAGGAGTTTGATTTAGAGGCCTCAGGTTGTTTATACTTTTTTAGTATAACAAGACACAAATTCTTTCCTATTGCTAGTTCTACAGGAACATTTATCATCCCCTTTTAAATTAAATTTCAAAGGCATTCCACTAATTTGTATATGCATTATTTGTTAGACAAACAGGATAAATCTATTTCTTTAAAAGTAGCAATATTCTGCTACATTATGTGTAAACTTTCCCTACAAATGTTTGCCAACCGTCTTTGATGGTAGGGATTAACTTTGCTGTTTTTTTACTGCACTGAACATATTTTTATTGGTCAATGACTGAAATAAAATTTCTGTTTGTTTGCATATTAAGGAGGAAGAGAATTTTTATATATTATTCTTTTTTAAAAATATTTTGCAAGCAAGTAGACCTTTTAAGTTTATAATCCCTTATACAGTTTAGCTGTTGCTGTTAACTCCTATCAACATTTTAGCTTGGAAACCCAGAGGTAGATCACATGCTGCCTGATTTCTCCCAAATGTAGAGGCTAACAATATGTTACATAAGTTAAAAAGTGTGTTCTCTGCTATTGCTCATATTTTATATGGACAATTTCAATGGTTTGGATTTTTAAAAATAATTTCTGCAAATGAGATATTACTTCATTTTTTTTGTCAATTGGTTTATCAAACGGCAAGTGTTTCTATTTACAAGCAGCATTGATTACATATTTTACCAGTCTGGATCAAGAATAGGATTTGAAAAGTGTCCCTTTATCTATCATACAAAATAAACAGCTGTAACTTTTTAGACTTTTATTGGAAAAGGATGTTATTTGTAAATGTGGATTTGCTTCTAAATATTTGCCCTGAACATAAGATGTGTTAGGGACTAAATCCAAATGAACATTATTCAGATTACCTCAACCAGCTGTGGAACTGAGCTTTTACCAGGTCCAGTACAAACACTGTGCAAATGCTAGGAGTTATATACATGTACGTATACATATATTTGGTAGGTGAGATTTCAAAACTTTAATTGCATTTTAAAAATGAGAATCCATTAGGATGGGCTTCAAATATACTTGCACAAGTATAGATGCAAGTCTGAACCATCATTTAGACTCACATATGTAGGTAGTCCTCTACTTAAGAACACAATTGAGCCCAAAATTTCTGTTAAGCAAGACATTTATTAAGTGAATTTTATCCCATTTTACAACCTTTCTGGTCACAGTTTTAAGTGAATCACTGCAGTTGTTAAGTTAGTAACATGGTTAAGTGAATCTGACTTCCCCATTGACTTTGCTTGTCAGAAGGTCACAAAAGGTGAACACATGAGCCCAGGACATTGCAACTGTCATAAATATGAGTCAGTTGTCAAGCATTTGAATTTTGGTCATGTGACGGGGGGGGATGCTGCAATGTTTGTAAGTATGTACAACATTTACAAGTTTGTAAAACGGTCATAAGTCACTTTTCAGTCTAGTTATAACTTTGAACAGTCACTAAGCGAACTGTTGTAAATCGAGGATTGTCTCTACTTGCACAGCAAAGGGGATGCAGAAGCCTGATCTTTCAATATTTTAGAAATTGAGATTACCCATGAACATTTCAGAATATTTTATGGGAAAAATTAAAGTTTCCCCATAGAAAGAATAGTGTTAGGATGAGTAAGACTTATTTCTTTACTTAAAGCACATTTTCATCCTTGTCATTTAGAACAAACTACAAAGAATAATCACCAGGGAAACTGTACAATTTAAATTTTAGTTCTGTGCAACTGTACTGTCTAGGGCATGCAGTATTATCAGTTAATTTGTCAGACTTTAGCTTTCTCTCGATCCTGTACTGGCTTAAGAACCAAAATAAATAGCTTTAAGAACTTCCTATTCCCCCTCCTTATAGCCTTTTCTAATTTGTTTTTCCTAAAAAAGGTATCAATTTTCATTATTCTACTGATGCCAATTTATTTGAGTTTGGGTTTTTTTTAAATTTCATTTACTTTAATTCTGAGTTCTAAAATGTGGCCATTTTGTATCCCCCTTAGAACAAATAATTGTGGTCTCCTTTTTTCTCTCTTTTTAAGAAGTCTGTTGCTTTAAATGCCTTGAGGAACTCTTGCTTGGTCAACTTGATGCAATATATTCAATTTTATATAGAAAAACACAGATGGCTCTTATAGCAGGGAAGGTTCTAAATGGGATTTATGTCAGATTTTATACTAGATGCTGTTTTCAATTTGCCATTTTGGTGCAAAACATCTGCATTTCATTTTAACAATACATGTTGTTTTACAACTACAAACTGGACTAATAGAACAGAGCAAAGGCCTCACTTTGGAGCATTAAGGGATGGAAATGTTCTGGATCTGTTGAAGGACAATTTTCTTCTATAGCTGGGATATACAGGCCAGAAGAAATATGTGCAGAGAAAATAAGTGGAAAATATGAAAGCAAAAGGAACAATAAATAGTATCTACTGCAACCTATGTATATGGTCTTATATTAAAAAATATAAGAGGAACTCATTAATAATGTGTTTTCTTATTCAGTTGTCTTATTCTTAGCAATGTTATTGATGTTAATGATACAAGAATTCCAGATCCCCACATTATGAGCCTGAGGACTCCTTTTTGGCTGTCCTATTTGCTTATAGGGCTCTTTGCACTACTCCCATCAACACTAATTACACTGATTGATCCTCGCTGCGAAAAAATTATTACTTGATACTCAAATTAATACAGCCATGGCCTCGTCTAATGTTCTCTTCCTTCCCACTCATTGGTTTACATTCTTCCTCTGCTCAAGTGAGCGACCAAGGAGGCAGAAGAATTGAGAGCATCTTACTGGCTCTCCTGGTGGTCCAAAAAGTCCCTCACGGCCTTGTTCTCCTGGTGGACCTGGCTCACCCTAAAAAAGAAGAAAATAAATGAAGCAATATTTGCACAGTAGAATAAGTAGAAAAGCAGAAGAGATAATATAACATCTGCAGAGTTGAATCATATGTGTTCTATATGTATACTTTATATATACACTAAATTATACCATATTTTGCTTATAATCAACACAGGAAAACAATATCAAGCAAACACTATCAAAGGCCTTGATAATCTTAAAACCCATGGATTATCTACTCTGTTAATCTGTTAAATCTGTTAAAAAGCTCATTTAAAAAAAAATCGTATCTTGCCCAGAATCCGCCAGGGATTGGAGGATTTTTGGCATAATTATACTGTATGTAGGATCCATTGCATCATATTGTCAGAAAGCCAACTATTTCCAACGTTCTTGTCAATTTGCTTGTAGAATAAAGAGTACTGAGAAGTTAATGGCTCAAATGGGACTAAGGCAAAGCAACTATGGGAGTGGCCAGAAGAAAAGACTTTTGCCTCATGAGTTGATGAAGTATCGATGGCCTGGCAGGAATGCCCAAAGGCTACAGAGAACTGAAACTGACTGCTGGGTTGTGGCACTTTTAGCATTTCTGTCTGCTTGGTCCCCTCTCGGTGGCTTGAGTTCTTGTCATCCTCAGTCAGGGACACTACTCACTCTTTGAGGCTTGACTACATCATGGCAAATGAACAACATTGACTCAAAGAAACAGCAGTGAGCAATATCCTTGTGTTTCGAATATTATCACTGGGCAACAATTTCTTTCTGGAGAATGCCAAAATATTCTGTACTCATGGGACAGTAGCACAACAGAAAAGCAAGAAGCCAAAACAATGAGATGTCTAACACAGCAGCATACCAAGGGGTATTACACATTACCCAATCTTAATTAAAAGATCTTGGGAAACACATGGAGTCTATGGGATGCTAGACTGTGAGAACATTAGTGAAGGGAGCAGTGGACAGGGGGCAACAGGAGAGACTGCTGCTTGTCATCCCATTTTCTGAGAAGTAGAAATATAAGAGTAATCAGAGCCAGATTGAGGGACTTCTGGAGAAAAATGTTTTATTTGTTTGAAAAATAAATAAAGTAGGGAGGGATATACCACAATCTCTTATGTGGCAGCACTCCTTCTTCCTCTGTGCCAAAACTTTATATAAACAGAATACTTGGTTCATGTGAAGAATTAGGATATGTCTCTGCTTTATGAATTTTGAATCAGGTAGATCAAGAATCCCGTTTCCAAAAATTCCTGCTGAGCTCACAGCTGAAGATTTGGACTTGAACTGAGCAAAGAACAATCCTAACAGGGACTTTTTCTATAATATAATAATGCAAATTATATAATAATGATGATCAAACCTTCATTATTTTATCATCTGAGTTTGAAAGATATACTGTCTTCTCAGAATGTCAGCATTTTCGTTTCATTGTAGATACAAAACCCACATTTTAATTATTTGTTAGCCTTTCCCTATTGACAGTAGCATGTTTTTAACTGAAAGCCAGCAGCAATTGGCAGCTAGAATATCAACATAAGCCTGGATTCAAGTTCTCATTAACTCATGAATATTATATTACCATGTTTTATGGATAATGACATTTTTTGTTTGATTGAATTTCCAGAATTATTCTCTAGAGAAAACCGGAAGGAAGTGGTTGAGCATTCCACCATGGATAAAAGGGTAGAATATGCTGTAATAGGTCTAATGAGTAATTTGAACTATATTCCTACTTAGACTGGATATTATGTTAATAGAAGCTCCAACCTTTTTTTCTTGTAGCAACGTTCACACAAAGAAATGACAATTTTTGATGCAATGATGCAAAACTGCCAAGGTTTATTTGCAAAATATTTGTCTGTTTTGATTTCTCCTAAAGCATGCTTCCTATAAGACAAGAGCTTCCTTTTCTTTTGTTTCCACCATAAGGACAGAAAACTCAGTTGCAGAATTTTGATCAACACGTTACTTCCTCCATAATCCTTATTTGTTCTTTGGAACCACAAACATCTACCCTCTAGGCTGCATTTGAGCTGAAGAACTCCAGAAAATCACTAGGTAGCAACAAAATCAGAAGATCACTAGATTTTAGCAGCCATTAGCAAAAGTGTTTGCATTTAGAATAGGACTGTCAAGAAAGAACTGCTTGTTTCTTTCAAATCTTATTGCTATTCAACCTGCCAATGAACTGGGGGGAGGGAAGGGTGGAATGGAGTGCTAAGAATTTGTGCACAGACCGTGAGAGCCTGGAAACCATCAAGGTCACCACTGCAAGAGCTTGAGATGGAGGTGGACTGTTCCCATAACAAAAGGATATAATTGGATAATGTTCATCACCCATGGATAGGGGAAGAGGGAAGCTATTGTTTAACTAGGCAAACATTTGTGTGGGAAAACCAGAGTTAGTTTTGATTCTTCGGTACCAAAATGGTGTATGCAATAAAGTTTTACTTTTGAAAATAAAGTAAAGCTCCCAAAAATGTTTACTTATTTTGGGTTCATTAGTCAGACAGTTGACAAGGACATTTTATCACTCCAGTTAGTTCACCTATCAAATTTATCCAAAAAGAAGGTAAATCACAAGAAGTGGTAGTACCGTTATATACTGCACTAATGAGGCCACGCTTGGAATACTATATTCTGTTTTGGTTGCCGTGATACAAAAAGGATGGTAACATCCTAGAAGAGATCTTACCAACCTTTTTGCAGAGAAGAGAAACAAACATAGTAAGGTGTCTGGACACTAAACCATATGATGAACAGTTGAGGGAGCTAGATGTAGGAGATGATCAGGCTGAGCCCGAGAAAGGGATCAAATGAGTCATGAGTCCCTTGAAGCTCATAAGAGATTTAAGTCCAGCCTACCTTGAATTCCTTTGACTGTTATCTATTACCAATTTGCTTTGACAGTTAGTAGGTTCAGATTCTTGTAGACAGCTTAAGCTTGCAATAAATCTTTATACCCATTTGAATTTTCTGGATTCCCTCATGCTTGAAACTAGATATGTCTAGCCTAATAAAGAGAAGGATTAGAGTGACATGATAACTGTCTTCCAATATCTGATAGTCACAGAGAAAAGGGAGTCAACTTGTTCTCCAAAGCACTTGAGGATAGGAGAAGAAACAATGGGTGGAAGCTTGTTAAAGAGAGATCCAATTTGGAACTAAAGAATTTTTTTCTGATAGAAAGAACAATTGATAAATGAAACAGCTTGCTACCAGAGTTGTGAGTGTTCCATCACTGGAGGTTTTCAGAAAGAGCAACTTGGGGTGGTTTACAAACTAATCTGGTCCACAATTTTAAAATGATAATTCTCTTCAGAAGCATATTTCTGAATTGTGTGAACAAATTTCTGCCTAAACAAAGCAAAATGTGTTCAGAATGTTATTTTATGAAAAGTGATTTTTAGTCTTCCGAGATAAAATATATAAATGTCCTTGTTACCCATGAACAGACCAATGAGAGGGAAGCTGAAATGCAATACATTATTTTGGTATAATCCTCAAACTCACGAACCCTGCAGCACTAACTTTTCCCAATATATCAGAGCATTTAAAAAATCTTCCTTCCTTGTATCCCAATTGGCCTTGATCAGCTGAATTCTTCTAGCTGCCCAATTTTACAGATGCATTTTTTGTTTGAGACAGTAGATTTTTCCCTACACTTCCAACTTTCTCATGAAAACAGGCATTGTTTTCCTTTCCTGATCAACTAGCTTATCAGAGGGAGATCCAACCTGAAAATAAGAAATTACTTGACAGTGAGAACAATTAATCAATGGAACAGCTTGCCCCCTGGAGTTGTGGTGCTCTATGCCTGGAGGTTTTCAAAAA
Organism: Natrix helvetica; assembly: GCF_964273705.1. Classification (NCBI taxonomy): domain Eukaryota; kingdom Metazoa; phylum Chordata; class Lepidosauria; order Squamata; family Natricidae; genus Natrix; species Natrix helvetica. Next base: position 119,398,377 of record NC_138552.1, on the reverse strand, counting down.
TAGATTGGACAACCATTTGTCTGGGGTGGTATAAAGCCTCTTGCTTTGGGCAGAGGGTTGGACTAGAACACAAGCGGCTCTTTACACATTTTAATGCGGCTCTTCTGTGTGCCGGGCGCCCGCTCCCCTCCCTCCTCTCGGGCACTTCAAAACAAGCGCCCCTTTCCCTTTTTTCTTTTCGACCCACAATGATTAGGGAGCATCCTGAAGTCGAGCAGGGACGAGAAGCGAGGAGGCAGAAAAAGAAACGGAGGCTAAGGAGCTTCCCCCCGCCCCCTCCCAGCAAAAATCTAACCGGGGAGCCGGGCGGGCAGTAGCAAATTAGCCGATCATGCCGTGCATCAGTGGTCTTTTTCTCCCTCCTCGCTTCTTGGGGCTCCACCAATGGGGGAGCAAGGCCCGCCCAGCGCCAGGCTTTGGGCTAACACAGAGGTCTGCAAAGTTGGCTGTTTTAAGACTGGTGGACTTCAATTCTCAGAATTCTGGGAGTTGAAGTCCACCAGTCTTAAGAGCCAATTTTGCAGATCCCTGGGCTAATATGATTGATGCCCTTGGTGGACTTCAATTCTCAGAATTCTGGGAGTTGAAGTCCACAAGTCTTCAAGCTGTCAGGTTTGAAGACCCTGGGTTTTTTTTTCTAAAGGGTTGGGGGTGCGAGGGTCTTGCAACTTGACAGCTTTAAGACTTGCATGCTTCAATGCCAGAGTTTCTGAGCCAACATGACTGGAGGAGGAATTCTGGCAGTTGAAGTCTACAAGTCTTAAAGCTGTCAGGTTTGAAGACCCCTTGGGGTTTTTTTCCTAAAGGGTTAGGGATGCAAGGATCTTGTAACTTGACAGCTTTAAGACTTGCGTGCTTCAAATGCCAGAGTTTATTGAAACTAAAAACAGTGTACCATCCTATGTATTTTCGGTTTTAAAAATGTGGCTCTCAAAATAAATTTCAATCGTGGTTTTGGCGAGATTTGGCTCAGTTGAAAAAAAAGGTTGCCCACCACTGGACTAGAAGATCTACAAGGTCCCTTCCAACTCTATGATTCTATTCTGTTATGTTCTGCTCCTCTTCTCATTCTATTCTATGCCTTTCTTAATTTATAAACTCATCCCATTATACATTGAGTCATGTGTATCCTCCAAGTTTCAGCTACAAGAAATTCACCACAAAAACAAGTTTTAGCAGAACCAGTTAAGAGTGCAGAATGTCTTTTCTCACATGTTGAGACATTATTAGAAGTATTTAAAATTCTTAAACTTGACCATTTCTCTAAAAAGATCATCAGGCCTTAATGGCTTGAGTTTTCACTTAAAACAGTAAAATCTTTCTTCTTCTTCTAAACTATTTGTGAATATTGCAAATGAAAATTTACCTTTTCTCCTTTTGATCCACGAGTCCCAGGGACACCTCGTAAGCCTTCAGATCCAGGGCTACCCTGTAAGCAAAAGGATGATGATGATTTTATATATTAGATTCAATAACAAGCCTGCTGAAAGTGTGGCAGAGATCTTTTAAACATATTTCTCTTCACAAAGAAGCTAAAGGGGAATTTTGAATTAGAACTTGTTTTGAGAATCCAGTTAAGAAGGATTCTGAAGGCTTGCTAAGAACTGAAGGAATTCCTAAACATTTTCATAGGTTTCATTGTGTTTACAGTTGAGGAAAGCTCTTTGCTGATTGTATCCCATCCCATATAAATATTAGAAAAACAACTTTGAATAAATCCATTGAATTTCAGCAGAAGCTGAATGATGACCATTTTCTTGGTTTCCAATTTTGCTACCAACTACAGAAAACATCGTTGAAAAAAGTAACCTTACCTTTGGTCCAGGGATACCATCAGAGCCAGGACTTCCCTACAAGAGAAAGAAGAGACAGGGAAATGAATTGTCATGTACTTAAACTTGCTCCTTCAGGCCCATACAATTTTTAAACATGTACCTCATCTCCCCATTCTCCTTTTTCTCCTTTGGCTCCCACTTCTCCAGGCAGACCCTAAAAGATATGAAAAAGTAATTTTTTTTACCATGAGCTTTTAAGTATTCATACAGCAGCTGTGAATCATATAGTGATCTAAACTTAAATGGATAGAGATGTCAGAGCAATGTTATTATTGCCCTTCAAAATCAAAATCAACTAACTTGCCTTTCATAGATAAATGACATCTTTATATAAAGATTGTCTGTCAATTTAAAAACAACTCTGACTTTCTCTGATCTCATGACATCAACTGCATTGAGGAGCTGAGATGATTCAGTTTTGGCTTGGCTATAGTATAGCTGCAACAAAACCAACATTTTAATTCATAATATTCTAAAATATGGTAACTCTTTACAACTGGTTGGCAGTCATTTCCCATCAGGTGGTCGGGGTGAGGACAGTTGGTTTTTCAGGATCCAAAACCTCTGGAACCAAGGCTTGAGAGTTGATGACGGCTGCCCCCTCTACCACGAGGGTGGTGATAACGATCACTGCTAAGCCCAACACGAGAGGCTTCCGTCTGGAGAGGTGTTTGAAGCGAGTTGGTTCTTGGGACTGGTTGACGGGTAGTTGTGGTGCTAGTTTCACCATTCCCATGATGAGACTCATATTAGCATTGTTCTCCTCGCTGTAGATGAAGTGAACATTGTTCTCCCCGCCGTAGACCCTGATGCATCCTACGGCTGCTATTGCCTTCGTTGTGGCAGTAGGCAAGATGGGGACGTACTTGTGCTGGACAGGACCACTTTGGAGACAACTCAGGGAGTCTCGCCATATTTGCCATTCTTGCTTTTGTTGGTTGTAGTGTTTGTCGCTGGACCACATAAAACATAGATAGCTTTGATGGTCTTCTCCAACAAGGAATAAGTAGAACATCTGCTGGATGTTCTCCAGGATGGCTATGACTTTCTTTCTGGGGTGAATGAGCCTGCTGAGCAGACTGTTGGTGAGGTCAGGCCCTGTGAGAAGCACTTTGTTTAGAGAGGGGCCTTGGGATTGCATGTTGGTATCGAAAACTGCTCGAATCTGGCCTGGCTCTTGTGGCTGGCACTTTCTAAAGGATGGCAGGTGCCAGCATTCCTCATAAATTCTTGGAGGTGGAGCAAGTTCTATGTGTCCGTTCTGGACTATCTTGTCTGGGAACTTCACTAAATGAGCTTTCATGTTTATGATTTGTCTCAGATTGAAGAGGAGAGAGAGAGGTTGCTCATAGTTATTTGGAAACCGTTGTCTTGGTATGCCAAAGGGTATTGGAGCCATCCAATTCTTGGTGGCATCCTGTTGGAATTCCTTGACTATGGGCCTCAGAAATTCTTTGTTCTCTATCGACAAGGTCAAGTCATTGTCTTCTTTGCTGGTCTGGAACACTGTTGTTCTTAGAACTGGTTTGACTGACGAAGTCGAGAAGTGTCCTTGATATGGTCTCGAGTGGGAAGTTGTCCCATTACTGAGAGCATAGTTTGCAAAGGCATTCGCCTGGGTTGAGACTTGTGGTTGATTGACACATATCGTCCCAAAGATGCCCCTTCCAAGTTCTGTCTTGAGGGCGAATGGTGAGCCCTTTGGACCTTTGACCACTTCTTGAGGGGTGAAAGCGTTGGAGGTGTCTGCTCCTGGCAAGAGCAGGATTTCAGCTTTTGGATCTAGAGCAGGAGAGTGATTGCTCATGTGCTTCAGGTGAGGTGTGGTGCTTGCTACCTCTGGTGTCGCAACCTCACCGCAATCATCTGGCAGATCACCCGATTCTAGTGATGGTGGCAGTGGGAACTGTGCATTCTCATCTAACACTTCTATGCAAAGTCTATCCATTTTCCTCCCCGCCGTGCACTGGGACCCGGTGCACATCAATGACGTAAAGTGGGTTTCTTTACCTTGGGTGTTGACGAAGCTGTCGAGAGCTGAACTGGCTGATGTGCTGTAACTTGGCACATCTACTGCTTCCGGCATCTTTTTGTCTGTGCTCGAGTCACTTTGAAGGTCTGCTGAGGGTTTTTTCACCTCCACATTGAGGCTGTGAATCACAGCTGCTTGTGTGCTTGCCTGCGGAGGATCCTTCACTGTTGCTGATGGACTACCCTGGTCACCTCGTGTTTCTTGGTTTGTCAGGGTAGGCTCTCCAATTCCAAGGGAGGGGTCGAGTTCCGACAGTTGAGATTCCCCTACTTGTTCCTGTCGTACCACGTGTTGGCTGTTTACGTAGGCTTTGATGCGTGTGTCTGGGTTTTCCACTTCTAACTCCCTAAGACTGGAGTTGAAGAAGGAGGCTCTTTCAGTCTTGGGCTGCCGAGCTTTGGTCTGTATTAGCCTTTTCTTTGCTTCCCACTTGCGCTGATGATCTTCCACTTGAACCTGAAATTTGGCTTTCAAAGATGCTCTCTTTGCCTCTATGGTTGCCAACTTTTCCTTCAACAGCTGCTCTGCTTTTGCAGCTGCAGCAGCCCTCTCTGCTTCTATGGTTGCCAACTTTTCCTTCAGCAGCTGCTCTGCTTTTGCAGCTGCAGCAGCCCTCTCTGCTTCTATGGTTGCCAACTCCACCTCGGCCATCTTGACTTCTGCTCGTGCTTCTGCAGCTGTAGGTATCCGTGACCTTTGGCTGCGACGGAAAGATTGCCGTGAGTTGCTGCTAGTTGCCTTTGGTCTGAAAGATGAGGCTTTTCTGGAGACGTAGGAGGAGATTGCATATGACTGCTGAAATGTTGCATACGAACAATGAGATACTTTGAAGTTGGCTTTCTTGTCCTGTGCAGTCTCCCTCTTCAGATAGGTTTGGATAACATCTTTGCTGCGTTGAAACTTCTTGTTACGTTCTCTGTTTAACTTCTCAATGCGCAGCATCTCCCTTTGAATGTTTTCGTCATCATTTAGTTGTCGCTGGATGTCATTGAGGCGGTCTTCATAATTTGTCCATCGTCTGTAGAAGTAGTCCATGTCCTCATCCAATAAGTGGAGGCACATGGGAGTTAGGTGTTCTTTGGGTTGGTCACAGAGATGCTGTAACTCCTTCCAGCGACTCTCATGCCTTCGATAGGCCTCGTCCCATTCTTCCAGGAGGTTTGCCCGCTTAATCTGCGTAGGCTTTCTATGCTTTCTTAGGTCATAGGCTATCTGATGTGTTTCTGTCTTTTCTGATAGTTGGACATCCAATTCTGAGTTTTGGATGACCAATTCTGAGTCTATGGTGGGTTCAGGCATGGGGTTCAGCACGTCCGACCCTTCTGCCATGGCTAGAAAGCTTCTATGACTAGGAGTAGTAATTTCTCGAATGTGTTACGAATTCTTTGAATTCAATTCCCTTTTTGGCCACTAGGGTGCATTGCAAGAGTTTGCAGATGCGAGTGCAGTTCACCCGTCGGCCACTAGGGTGTGTTTCAAGACTTGAAGATGTAGCTGCAGTCCACTTGTTGGCCACTAGGTTGCGTTGCAAGACTTTGAAGATGCGGCCGCAGTTAACTTGTCGGCCACTAGGGTATGTTGCTTGACTTTGGCGCAGTACACTTGTTGGCCTCTAGGGTGTGTTGCAAGACTTGAAGATGTAGGTGCAGTGTACTTGTTGGCCTCTAGGGTACGTTGCTTGACTTTGGCGATGTAGGCGCAGTACACTTGTTGGCCTCTAGGGTGTGTTGAGGAACCTTGGAGATGCAGGCGTAGTGCACTTGTTGGCCTCTAGGGTGTGTTGCAAGACTTGAAGATGTAGGCACAGTGTACTTGTTGGCCTCTAGGGTACGTTGCTTGACTTTGGCGATGAAGGCGCAGTATACTTGTTGGCCTCTAGGGTGTGTTGAGGTGTTGGCTTGGAACTACTTGGTTGCGGTTTGTAGACGGGCGCTGCTTGTGAGTACTGTTTGGAGTGACTGGTAATGGCGTTCTCCCTGATGAGGTGACCATCCAAGCTGACTTTCCAGTTTTGGAATTTCTAAGGGATTTTCACCCGAACTCGGAATTCGTTTTGGACTTGGCTGGCTTAGTACCTTCGATAGGAGTTGTGCCCTTTCACAATAATTCACAAACAATTACACATTGGTTTCTTCGGCTGGACTACCTCTGCTTTATGTCTCTTTTAGCTGTCTGCAGGCTTTGCACACCCTAACTAGGTTGGCCTCTTTATTGCCTCTCGTTGCCAGGACAACTCATCAATAAAGTTCAAAGGAGTTGGGAGGTCGGCTCTGGGCTACTGACCTCTTCCTTACTCAAATTTCGTTTCCATGGAGATCTTTCCATGAGGCATTTACTACCTGCGAGATTCCTCTTCTTTGTTAGGTTGGGACAGAAAGAGGGGTTGCTTTATCATGAGATTCCTGGGTTCCTTTTAACACATTTTCTTAATTACAACAAGTCCTTTCATTTCAGGAGAAATAAACAGCTTTTCTCACTGCAAGCTGGATGCCTCTTCAGCTTCTTCTCAGTTAAAAAGCAGAGGAGGTTGTTATACATTTCTCAGTGTCTTCTCTGCCTAGAGGGAGCTTGACTTACTACCTCTTACTGAAAGAGGAGGTGGGGTGGAATCATTCCTTGCCTTTTACTTGAGAGGATGAATAGAAATATAAGCATGCAAAGACTTTTCTCTTCGGGGAATAGAAATTACCCAAGACTTCTTACTTGAGGGGAATAAACTTCAAAGCCTTTTCACTCCGAGGAGGTTAAAGGATTTCCATAGGCTTTTGCCCGAGGGAAACAAATCTTTATAGAGTTCTTGATGAAGGGAAATATAAACATACACAGACTTTTTACTGTTCTGCCTCAGCAATGTCAGTTTGCCCGAGGCAGGCAGCTAAACTCCATGCTTAGGAATCTCTTTCAGATCAAGTTTATTATCAGGCATCCTTAATAGCAAAACTTACAGTTCAGTGTTAAGATACTTCTGACTTTCCATGATCTGTCCCATCACATGGTGTAAAAAGTCTGTGGTTTACTATATCCCTCGATGAGCGGAGATGAGGGGATGAGCAGTGGCTGCCATCCCAGTTGACAAAGGGCGATTCAGAGAGAGCCCGATAATAAATCACTTTTCCCAGGCAGAATACCCGCTGCCCAATCAGGGAACACAGATGTGGTCACATGTTATGGAACTACATTTCCCACAAGGTGGCTACATTTCCCATGAGGAAATTTCTTAAAGGAGACAGTTCTTAATTCCTACATTAGTGATATACTGTTGGGACAGCACATTGGGGAAATTGTTATAGCATACATAAATCTGAAAGATCTACCCAGTGCTTAAAGCTGGCTCAGCAGAAAGAGTGTGAATGTGCTGGTTATTGCCTCTTTCCCCCTAACCTGGTGGTGTTATGTTGTGGGAGGGAGCTATGATCCATGTTTGGCTGTCCCTGTCTGAGATGTGAGAAAGGGAAGTGGGGAGAAACAGGGTATATAGTCAGGGACTCTCCTCCAGGCAGTTAACAGCAGTGATAAAAGGGGGAGGCCAAGCAATGTTGTAAATTCACAATTACAACTATACCTTGTTGCCAGGACGTCCATCTTTTCCTTGTGGACCTGGACCTCCTTTGGACCCAGGTTCTCCCTTGAAGTAAAGAACACAGAGACACATGTAAGTTTATGGAGGAAAACAGAAATCCCATTCTAACATCCTAAATGACATGACATACAAGTGGGGGATTGTCTTTGATCACCCTTTCCCTGCTGGAGAGAATCACTTGTTGTCAAAATAGAGAAATCTAGAGTTTTATCATCGTGATAGGACTATGCATGCCAGCCTAAATGAGAAACATAAAAGCAGAATTTCCAAATTCTTTCAAAAACAGACCATTTTTTATATTTAAGAATCCTATTATGTGTGTGTGTGTGCCATATGTATCATGTGTGTGTATGTATGTATATATATATGTGTATGCATATGTATGTATATATAATTATAAGTAATATAAATGTTGAACATTACAACATTGAAAAAACAATATTGCTAAGATCAACATCCTAAACTAATATTACTTATTGAGAGTTAGTACATTGCCGATTTGGCTTCCCCTCACTTCAACTTACTACTACAATAACTTACTAAAATTGGTTTCTTGGACTGTTTGGATTTGCATGTATGAAAATGTTTTGTAAAATGAATGTAATGCCATATTTTTACTAAATACTAGATAAATTTATCATGGTATTCATATGCTGACATCACAAAAGTATAGTATCCAAGTCATAATAAGAAAACAATGAATTATGGCTAACCTTTATCCCTTGGGGTCCATAAGAACCAGCATCCCCTTTTTGTCCAGGAGGTCCTTGTAAGCCCTAGAACCAAGCAGTTATCAATTAACTAATGCCAATGTGTTATATGTTTTGGTATATTACAATAATCTCAATCCGGCTGGACTGAATTTCTCCATACTGTTTTCCACCTATTTCTAATCTGTATTTTATCTTTCAGATTCTGCACTTTGTAACTACCTATATTTACAGATTTGCTTCCACCACTGCACCCTGAGATTGCCTGACATTGTTAGCAACTGGAATGGATAGATGTGTAATCACTTGCACTGACATACATCAAACCCAGGAGATCCTTTGCATCCTGATAGTCCATGATATCCTTGTTCACCCTGTAAAGAAAAAAATTCTTACATGACTATTATGAATCATTGGGGATTATTTTCTTTTCTCACTAGAATATAGCAATAACACTTAGATTTATACAGTATATCCATTTCACAGTGCTTCACAGTCCTCTCTAAGCAGTTTAGAGAATCAGCATATTGCCCCCAACAATCTGGGTCCTCATTTTATCAACCTCGGAAGGATGGAAGGATGAGTCAACCTTGAGCCTCTCAGAATCAAACTCCTGGAGTGAGCAATGAGTTAGCCTGCATTCTAACCACTTTCTTCAATCACTTCCTTACAGTCAATACTTTATTCAATTGCAACCCTTTAATGCAGATTTTCTTTTAAAGCATAAGGAGAAACTACCTTCTGCACACAGATATCAATCATACCTTCCTGCCATCAGCGCCATCTATGCCATGCTTGCCCTTCTCTCCCTGTAACAGAAAAAAAGTCAGGTATATAATACATCATTCAATTCATGTTCAAAAAGATAATGGCATCATCCCCCAAACAAAACTTAAAGACCCACCTTGCCTCCTTTTGCACCTCTTGAGCCCTGTAGATGAAAGAAGATGATTTATAATGATGTACAAGTGCTTACTGGAGCTATATGGCAGAGGAAGTGGATGCTTTTAGTCCTCTTTTTAGAGCCTACTATGTAATTTAAGATGTTATATGATCTTCCAGATGATGAGCACTGATGTTTATATCAGCAAAATACGGTAGCTGCATCATGCCCTAATACAATATCCGAAGAAGAAACTGTATGTCCTTTTGAACTGAACAGAATTAGCCTTTTCATTTAAAAAAGCATATATACAATTTTGCAAAATATCTTAAATCTTATCTGAACTATTCCCTGTCCTTGCTCTGATTGTTTAACTTCCTAGTGGTCACAGAATTATTGTCCCCATTATAGTAGGATAAATAATTATAACCATAATAGCCCTTGGAGCAATACCCAAAGAGTTGCCTGGATACATGGAAATTTTGGACTCATCAGTCCTGAATATTCTGACTTAGCAAAAACTGCCTTACTCAGAACTGCCTACATACTCAGATCTTACCTTAAAAGCTCTTAGGTCCTTGGTTAGAACGTGAACTGTTAAGTTTTTACCAGTCCCAGACTATGAATCGAACTGAAGATTAAATCAATAACAACAACAGTAAATTGAAAATTAACACTACTACTACTACTACTACTACTACTACTACTACTACTACTACTACTACTACAGAAACGGCTAGAAAAAATAACAAAATATTGATTTTCAAATTGAACTTGAGTGACTATGGAGGAAGAAATCAATGGTTGCACCAACAGTAATAGGAATCCTTGGAGCAATACCCAAAGGGCTGCCTAGATACATTGAAAATTTGAACTTATACCTGAATATTCTGACTTTGCAAAAAACCACCTTACTCGGAACTGCCTATATACTCAGATGCTACCTTAACAGCTCTTAGGTCCTTGGTTAGGACTTGAACTGTTAAGTTTTTACCAGTCCCAGATTGTGAATTGAAGATTAACCATAGTAATAGTTTTTAAATAATTTTTATTATTTAGATGGGTGGCCATATAAATTTGATAAACAAATAAATAAATGTGCAAAATGGAATCCAAGATTTGCCCAACCGTTCTAGTGGGAAGCTCAGATCAAACAATTCCAAGTAGAACCAAATTAATTTAAATTTCTTATGTCCTTTTCTCCTTCTGGAAAATAGACAATTTAGAAGCAATTTTAACATATTTGCATTTCAAACTGATTGTAGGACATGCTTCTTAGGAAGAAGGTAGCATTTAATTAAATACTACAGGAAATTTCCTGAAGTACTACATAGCAGGCAGGCCAATAGGCAACTAACTATTAGAGTGCTACAGTAGATTCCCTAAAGGGAGTTAGCAGCAGGTGTGTGTGTGTGTGTGTGTGTGTGTGTGTAAATGGTTTTATGAGGTATTCGCAGTTACAAACCAGATTCATGCTATATATTAAATCAGAATGCTGTTAATTTGTTTTTGGCTTGATGTGTAAATCTACTCAATTGTGATTTATTTATGTGGTTTAAAATGATAAGATCCTGAGAGTATATAGACTTCGCAGTTTCAATCACAAGGCAGCTTTCTTCCCCATCCCCTATTTGGTTTATAGCATACATCTAGATCAAGGCTAATTATTGTGATATTTTGACTGGTCCTAAAAATGGCATACTCTAACACTGAATTTTGGACTCCCCCCCCCCCAATAGTTCAACACAGATTCATTTGCTTTTGTAGCACGGTTAATCAACACAACTCACCTTGTCCCCTCGGTTACCCTTGTCTCCCTAAAAATGAGGAGGAGGAGGAAATGTCAGATATATTATAAATAAAATGATGAGGAAAAAAAATCAAGAAAGCAAGAAGTGAAATTATACTTGCCTTCATCCCTTGATAGCCAATAGGTCCTGGGTCACCTTGCTTTCCCTAGGTAAATAACAACATTCAAATAATAAATCCCATTGCAGTCAAATCCGATTCTTATTTAGGAAATTCTCTCAAGACTGTAGGAAAAAGAATTTCATCCAGAATTTTGTGTTAATTGGGATTTTGACAATTTCTTACAATATGTTTAAGCCATTTTAACTTGAAATCCATCCTTGTTCTCCCATAAATAGACATGAAAGCATATTTGTGCATATATCTTAATAGATTGATATACAGTTGGATTAAGAAATACAAGTAGAATGGACTCATGGTTGGATCTAACCTTGTTTCTTTAATAATGTAATTTTAGATGTGTCTATTCACTAGTAATCTCTTTTGAATTCACACTAGCTCAGGGCTTCCAGAATTTCAGATTAAAGCTTTCTATGTTATCAACAACACTTCATTGACACCTGCCTATCAGATGTGATCTCCTGACTTAAATAAGGGTCTTTTTGAAGACTACAGAAGATTGAAGATTACAGTTATTTGTAAAAATACAGAAGTGTCCCCCAGTTTTATTATATTGTAGTGGTGCTATTATTTATGTAGAAGCGGCGGTAATGACTGAGGTGAAGTACTGCTTTAACAGAAGCCTTTTATTGGCAAGCTAACAATAACGCAAACAGCAACTCCAGAATTTGGCAACAGAACAGTTCCTGCTTTGACAGCTTTTTATACCCCGAGCTGTCAACAGGGCAGCCAATCGCTGTGCACTAATCTTCCCGATCTGGCTTCACGTCTTAGCCAATCGGGAATGATGGTGTGTGGACATGTTTCTTGAAACAGGGACATAACACCCCTTTCCCCAGCTTGGCACATGCATACTCCTGCAGGTATGCAGGGCGCCTGCGGGTACACCCTGATCTTCTCAGTTTGGGGGCGGATGCCGGAGGCGGAGGATGTTGCTCCTGGGGAACTCCCTGCGACTGCAAAGACCCTTTGGCTGAAAACGGCGGCTCCAGATGGTGGCCTGTTTCACCAGGGAGTCCGGCACCGAGTTTGTTGTCGAAGCTGCGGGAGCTGGTGTGGTTGTGGGAACACCAACAGGAATACTCGTCGTTTCAACAGGGCCTAGTGGAGGCCAATTGGCTTGAGTGTGTAGGGAGGCCTACACACTGCTGCTGTCTCAGCTGGTCCACGTGGTGGCACCAAATGTGAATGTCATAGAGGCCGACGCTTTAAGAGCAGGGGCTGGTTAGTTGAAGTATGTGTCCCAGAAGCCACAGCGGTTCACCCTCCGTTTTGGGCATAGACTGGGTTACTCACTTGGAAAGTTATTACAGGACTGGTGGCCACCGGTGTCTTATCAGTGCAGTAGCTCGAGTGAAGCCAGTCTAGGTTTGTTCGCAGATGGCTGCCCATTAGCAGCTCTGGGAGGCTACGATTAGTGGTTGGGCACAGAATTGTGTGCTGGACTGCACGACATTCGCGGGGAAAGGATAGGAGGGGTCTGTTTATCCCCTGCCAACAGGCCCAGGAGGGGCTTATGGTCAGTTATGAGTTCAAAGAAGCGGCCGTAGAGGTAGCTGTGGAATCGTTTGATGCCAGCTACCACGGCGAGAGCTTCTTTGTCTAACTGACTATAATTCCTCTCTGGGGCAGATAGGGCGCGAAAGAAATAAGCCAGGGGAGCCTCGGTGCTGTGGGGCAGCCGGTGGCTCAGTACAGCAGCTAACCCAAAGGGAGAAGCATCACATGTGAGAGTGAGAGGCAGGTGGTCACTGTATTGCATCAAGACAAAGTTAGAGGTAAGAAGGGCTTTGACAGCCACAAAAGTGGCTACCTCTGGGGATCCAAACTTCCCTGCTGCCTTGTTGTCCAACAACCTATGGGGGGGCTCAGCGACACAGGCTTTATGGGGCAAGAAGACAGCATAGAAGTTAAGGTGACCCAGGAAAGCTTGCAGCTGGGGCTTGTTGGTAGGAGTGGAAGCTCGCTTGATTACTTCCAATTTGGATGGAGTGGGGTGAATACCCTTAGCATCAATTAAATAGCCCAGGAATTCTACTGCGGGGACTCCAATTTTGCATTTGGATTGCTTGAGTTTCAGTCCAGGCTTCTGAAACTGGGCAAGGACAGCCCTCAACTTAGTTAGGAGCTCAGTGCGATTTCTAGTGGAAATCAGCACGTCATCAAAGTATGGGACAACTCCAGAGATCCCATGGAGCAAGCGCTCCATGAGACTCTGGAATATGCCCAGGGAGACACTAATGTCAAACTGTAGCCAGCGACATCGAAAAGCTCCCTGATGCGTAACAATGGTCTGCGCTTCAGCAGTGGCATCATCCACAGGGAGCTGCTGCTCCGCTTGCGCAAGGTCCAATTTGATGAAAATGGAGCCCTGCCCTAAGGTGCGGAGCAGTTGTTGCACCACTGGGACAGGGTAAGGGTTAGCCTGAAGCCCCTTATTTATTGTGCATTTAGAGTCGGTGCACAATCTTATAGAGTCGTCCGACTTCAAAGGAAGCACAATAGGTGTTTCCCATTTAGAGTAATCTATTGGCTCTAGGATACTTTGGGCAATTAACTTGTCTAGCTCTGTGTCCACCTTTGGATGAAGAGCCAGGGGAACCCATCTAGGCTTAAGGCATATTGGAGGGACTTGAGGATCCAAGTTAAAGCTAATAGGAATCCCAGTATATTTACCTAACGAACCATCAAAAATGGTGGTGAATTCTTCAGTCAGGCTGCCCAGGTCATCAGCGGCGGTGATATTGATGCCGGAAATGCTGAGACCCAAGGTGTCAAACCAATCTAAACCCAGTAAACTGGGAAGGTTGCCCTGGACCACAATAAGAGGAAGGCGGACGTTAAAATTAGGAGTGACCACCTGGAACTTGCCACTGCCGACAATGGGAATAATGTTCCCCTGGTAGTCCTGCAACTTGATGAAACACGGGGACAGGTGCTTCTTCAAGACAGCCGGCACCAGGTGTTTAATGGTGGCCCAGGAAACAATTGATTTACATGAGCCAGTGTCCACCTCCATTGATTTAGATGAGCCAGTGTCCACCTCCACATAGGGAGCGCCTTCGAGGTGGATGCTGAAGTAAATCTTGTTTCCTGACATCGCATTGGCTTGGCTGACAGCTACAGCAGGTTGCAGTTGGTCGTGGAGCATGAGTCCTGCCGCACCCTGCGCAAGGGGTGACCTGAGGGGATTTCTTCCTTGATCTCCCTGAGGTGGTCACGGTTGACCTGCACGCGATTTTCTGTGGTGGACGTTTTCCGTTTTGATAGATGGTCTCGCAGCTTGGAATTTCTGAATTTCTGCTGCAGATTTGTCTGACATCTCAGACGCCCAAGCCTCGTCCACAGCTGACTGAAGGCTTAAATCAGAACAGGCCAGCAGATGGCATTGGAGTCGTAAATCACAAACTCCACAGACTAACTGCTCCAGGAGGGAATCATCTAAGTTAGGAAAGTCACAGTACAGAGCAGCAGTCCTGAGGGAAGCCAGGTACTGATTCACCAACTCACCCTCCTGTTGTACTATCTGCCTGAATGAGTATCTCCTGGTGATACAGGAGGGAGCCAGGGCGTAATGCGCCTTCAGCTTCTCTAGCAGCATTTCCCAAGGAATGGAGTGGACAGACTGAGGGGCGGACAAAGCCCTGGCTGTTCCAAATATCTCAGAGCCGCAGGCATTTAAAAACTGCGCTCGCTTCCTGCTGCTAGGCAAACTAGTCAGGTCGTTTGCTTCAAGGAAGTACTCAAAGTGCTCTATGTAGGCTTCCCATGACTCAGTTGCTGGACAGAAAACCGCAAAATTGTTTGAAGTAGCCATTCTGAAAAGGACGAGCAGCTGTGGAGATTGCCTTGTGGTTAGCATTGCCAGTGACTAGAATGGTGTGATCAGCTCTCCGTGCCTCAGCTCTAAGTGGTGACTTCGCTCTTATCCTTCACCTCAGCTAATCCCACCTTCGTCGCCAGTATTATGTATGTATAAGCGACGGTATTGACTGAGGCGAAGCGGCTGCTTTAACAGAAGCCTTTTATTGGTAAGCTAACAATAACGCAAACAGAAACTCCAGAACTTGGCAACAGAACAGTTCCCGCTTTGACAGCTTTTTATACCCCAAGCTGTCAACGAGGCAGCCAATCGCTGTGCGCTAATCTTCCCACTCTGGCTTCACATCTTAGCCAATCGGGAACAACAACGCGTGGACACATTTTTTGAAACAGGGACATAACAGGTGCATTAAAATCTACCAAAACTGGACATAATATAATGATCTGAGAAAGAATCACAAGATACTTCAAAAGAATGGATGGGTAAAATCAGGCTGAATCTCAACCCTTCTGTAACTTCATTGGCAATTTGCAATTTCAGGAAGAGGCTGACATACAGATGGTGTGTCTACAAAATTGATTAATGTTATCTCACAAGTCTTCATATACAAAAAATGTCCTTTGGGAGGAATGCAGTTCTCCAACTAAAAGAAATACTCCATATTTATTCAGAATATACATTAAAATAATCCAGTATTACATAAGATTCAACTTCATTTTGAGTATCTTCCATGCAAGGTCAAATGTATTTTTCACTTACATGATCTCCAGCTTCTCCTTTTTCTCCTGGCAAGCCAGGCCTCCCTCTTTCTCCCTGAAACAAAATATCAGTAAGCATTAGATTCTATTTCCAATTTTTATTTAACTTTACATTTCAAATAAAGTTTAGCTTTTAAAAACCATTGAAGAAAAGGGGTCATGTTATGAAGGACAATTTCAAGGCTGCCCTTTAATGATGGGCAGATGCCAAATATTGCAATACACATAACATTAATTTTAACCTATCTTTTCACTTTTCACAATTGTTTCGGAAGCAACAACAGTAAATAGTTACAAAAGTCCCTTTTGGGAGAGGGGGCGGTCTATAAATATGAATAAAAGTAAAAGTAAAGTAAGTAAAACTCTACAAAATGCTAAAGTATTATTTTTCCCGCAAAGACTATTCTACACATATGAGTTTGCAGGTACATAAACAAGACGAAAGTAGCAATGGGAGCTGAGGAGCCTTTAAAGAACGGACTCCCTGAATCTGGAATGGAAAGATTTTCATGGCTGTGTCTATAGGCAGAGAAGAATGAATACTGTACAGCTGCTGAGGTCTGTGTCAATAGGAGGATGGACAGGAAAAGGCTTGGAATGAAGTATTATTATTGACAGAAGTGCACACCGTAGGTGTCAAGTCAGTCATTTCACGGAGAGGAAAACTGGCTGGCTTCACTTCTTTTCAGGTTGCAATCTAGCAAATATGTCAAAATGAAAGAAATAAGCTTTTCAATCAAAGGTCCTATTCTTAAATGCAAGGCCATTTGCCCATAAGGCAACTCTTAAATAAAATTTTGAATGAACATATTGGTCTAGTTCAGATAACAGAGATCTATATGATCATATGACTGCCCCCTCAGTTGAGGACTCAAATGGGCAGAACTTAACTGTACATTAGCCAGATTATATCAGGCTGGTTCATACATTCAGAATTAAATCCTGAATGGCAACAATAATCATTCTTGATCTGGGTTTGATCATCAGCAGAACAACAATTCAAAGGGCTGCTCACATGAAACCATGTTAGGATGGCTGTGAGCAGCTTGCAAATGTCTGTTCTTCTTGCCCCCATAAATCACCTCCTTCCACTGTATAACTAGTTTTTAGGTGACAATAAATTCTACCAGATACTTGGCAGTCAATCTAAATGTAGCCTTACAGAACTGATGTGGTGAGGAAAATGCCCACCTCTTCTCCTGGGTCCCCAATATGCCCTGGAGGTCCTCGAGGAGGCTAAGAAACAACAATCAAAAATTGGTATTAGAGCACAGGAATATAAAAAGCAAGATTTTATATACTGCTGGGGCTGTCAGGATAATAACACTCACCTGGCATTCATAGGAACAACACTGTTGACAGAATAAAAAGACACCATTAAAAGAGTTACCAAGTTTACAGTTTTATAGAATGAGTACATTTCTCTTTTGCTCTAACTTAAAAGCATCCCTTCATCCCTGTCACTGCGTTTTATTTGGTTTGCCATTTGTGCCTATATTCTGTATAGATTGAACTGTTTCTTATCTGCAATGATTTACTGCGCAGGTCACACATTCCTTCTTAACTTTCACTTCTGAACTTTTGTTCGCCTGCCAAGGGAGGTAGGCACAGAGCTCTGCGAAGATGTGATTAATTTAGATAGCAAGTTCGTATTTTTATTTTTTTTATATTAAAATGTTTTTTATTAGATCATGCCTCGGGCTTATTTTCGCTTATTTCAAAAGTATGCTACAAGGAAATTCCACAGTCCACACTTCCATAATTCAAGGGAGAATTCACACCCTAATACATGATAACAGAGGCTGGTTGATGTATGGTTTTTCCTTGCTTTGTTATTTTTTGAAGTTAAGCATAATAGGCTAATCTAGACAGGATGATTTATAGCGACTGAGGAACGCTTAAATCATTTTCTAACATGCCAAAGAAAAAAAAGAAACTGAAAGATTTCTCTTCAAGGCATTCAGAAATTTTCACCCTCGCCGATGAAGAGAAGAAAAGTATTTTACAAAGATTTACAACTCTTGATGCAACCAGACCAGGTGAAGAACCTTCTGTGGGAGAAAGATCTCAACAAGAGATGTCAATCCAGGAGATGTCAATCTACGACTGAGGTCAGTAGAGTATCTTTCTAATTATGCAAGCTCCCAAATATCTCCTAGAGATTTTGAAACACTCTGTCAGTGCAGCCTCCATCAGTAACCAAGAAAGAAACCACTCAAGTCCATTTTCAGAATTAACAGTACTTTTACTGGTTATGAATAGATAGCAGCTAGCAAAACAAGATCTGAGGCAAAAGCGCGCACAATCATAGATATCAATATGTGACCCAGCTCCCTCCCCCTAGTGATCCCAACCCCCAGTCCAATCCCCACACCCCACAGGTGTCATGAGGGCTGCACTTTCAAAACCCATCATCAGGATGGTATGCCGGACGGTTGGCCTTGGTGGCAATTCCATATCTGTAGCATGTGCAGTAGTTGGTGAGAAAACGACTCCCTTCTTCATTCACTCCTGTGCTCAAACTTCCCCTCCCAAATACCATTTATCTTCCCCCCTCCCCGTTTCAATGGCAGTCGAAAGCGAGCAGCTAAGCAGAGGCTGACACACTCGGTGCCAGGCCAAAGCTCTCGCAGCCACAGCAATTTCACTCTGCCAAGATGTGATTAATTTAAATAGCAAGTTTGTATTTTTATTTTCTTTTATATTAAAATGTTTTTTATTAGATCATGCCTCTGGCTTATTTTCGCTTATTTCAAAAGTATGCTACAAGGAAATTCCACGGTCCACGCTTCCATAATTCAAGGTGGAATTCACACCCTAACAATCCCTTTATTTGTAAAAAGCTAGAAAAATTGAGAAGCCATTTCCCACACAATACTGGTGAGTTCTAGCAGGAACTGAGGCTACCACATGACATAATGCAATTGGTTGGAGCTTCTAGATTAGTTTCCTGTCCATTTGAACAATCATCAACAAAAACCAACAAAGTTATGTTGCTTGGATATGCCTAAATATGTTAAGTTAAAAAATAGTAAGAAAAGAAGAAAGATATCCTCAAGAAGTTCAGCTATATTTCCATTATTCTCTGCTTTAGGATGAAAACATCTGATCACTTGCTACAAAAGGGAATGCATCAAACTGGGCCAAGTGCCAATGTAAATGAGACACTTTAGAGCAAAATGCAAACTAGAGAATTATCATTCAGCCACCAGGCTTCAGCTCCAGGATGGCATACTTTGGAGTTACTGAGCACATGCTGGAGCCTTCATTTTGAGACCAGTCTACTGCTGTAGAAGGTTGAAGCTGGATCAGGTTAACAAACAGCCAAATAAATGTTTTTAGTAGAAAACTCTTTAGCCTGAATCTTACGACCTAAGATCATTTATGCTTAATGACTACACTTACTCAGAACACCCAACTAGATATAAATATAAATACTGTCTTGCTGATAATTCCAGTTTTTATAAAATAAGTTTTTAAAAACTATTTAAATTCTCAAATATTTACATTTTTGCAGAGCTTACATTAGTCCTAAGTTTTAAATGGGAGACTAAGATTTTGAATCCTCCTTTGTGATCTGAGCAAGAGGGCTGTAAATTTGGTGCAAGATATGGTTCTTCCTTCTATTGTTTGGGACAAAAATATTTTGCTGTTTCCTTCTTACTAAATCATAGGCAACAGGAGTGAATCTTGGCATTTAGATTAGCTCAAGGTTTATTAGGAAAGAAACAGTGGCAAGAAATTAGAAAATGTACAAGATAAAAATGATTCTTGAATGAACAAAAGGGCACTGAAAAAACTTACCACATGCTCCACATTATTTTTCTGAAAGAAAGAATAAAGAAGATAATGATCAGAAATAAGAAAATAGCATATCTAATGCATGATACATTATCCAACAGAAAAATACCACTAACTTTAAAATTATTGCTGTAGAAAAGCAAATTAGACGAAAACTCATCTACTTGAGTCTCTATTACTGTATTTTTATATTTTCCTTTCAAGTAGATCTAACAAATAGGAAAGAAACACTAAGACTTACAATCATTTCAATGATGGTGTTAATTGTTCTAGGAATATCGCTTTGTGGTACAGTTGCTGTGAAATTGCGACGATAGTCATGGTCTGTAGCAATCACATTTAATCTGGATTCCTAGGATAAAATAAATCAAATCAAAATTATATTTTCACTCCAATGTCATCGTGTAAATTTAGCAGTGAGCTTGGTCCAATTGCTGCACAGACTGTTGGTACTCTAATCTTCCCATAAAGATCCAAATATAATTCCTCTCATCTGTGTTGATGTAGGTTTGGTTATAGTTGTCTATGTAATATGCCAGAGATGTACTGACCTCCTCCTGCAGGGGAGAAGAGGCACTTGGGCAGTTAACTTTAGATCCTAATGTAAGTGCACTCACTGTAATACCTGAAAAGATTTCTTCACACACACATTTCTTTATTTGTTTATACACATGACTTTGCATGTCTTCTGCAATTTTCTGTAACTACTGCCCCTTTCTGCCAAATGAAGCATACGTCAGTTGAAAGAATGCATGGAAAAGTTTTCTTAATGATTGCCCCACAGCTATCAACTATTTTTTGTGAAGATTTGCTACTCACTGAAATATCTGAACAGTAAGAATTGCCAATGATTCTTTTTAAAGATTACCCAAGGTTTTATTCATTTTAGCACATGTACGTTATCTGCCTTGGCATAATTAGGCATATGATATATTGCTCCTTTAAAATCAGCAAATTTGACCCAGCTTAAATCAGAACCAATATAGTTTTTAGGAAATGCTGCGCAAAGAGGACAGCATCTCTGATTATAACAATCAAGGATTAGAGCAAAGGCTGCCACCTTTGGCCACAGTATGCAGAATCATAGGAACAAGCACATCTCCCAAGCAAAAGCTGTCTCTGGACTGATCTCTATTTATTTAATGACAGTAATTGCTCTAATATCATTCATGTGTACACATTTCATACCAGATGGTCTGGAGATACAGCAACAGCAAACACTTTGATCCCCTGGTGCTTTGCTTCATTGGCTGCATCTTCCAGTCCCCCACAGGGCTCTTTGTAACCGTCTAAGGGATGTCCATCTGTCACCACAATAAGATACTTATTTTCCCTATGATAAGATCCGCTGAAAGAATTAAAACCAGCCAATGAAAAACAAACCATATTACATATGTGTGTACTCGCATCACATCACAATCCTAAATGGTTCTGTGGGGTTTTATCTTTTCTGCTCGTGTATTATGCTGCCCTGAGTTGAGAGACAAAGACAGTCACAGAAACATAGAGTCAGAAAGATAGAGAAGAAAAAACTGGCGTAAACATATCATCATCATCAAACAACCATGATAATGATGATATCTATTATATATCAGTAAAGTCTTAAGAAAAGGCTAAAAGGGCTTCTCCTTATAAATAAAAAAACTAGTACAGATAGTTGAGGGATGGCAGCCATGACAGTACCAATGGAGACAAAGAAAGGACTGTCTGGGAAAGGCAAGGCTCAAATCCATGGATTGAAGTGGATCCTTAAAAGGGCTATAACTTTGTTTGCCTTGGAGAATAAAACCTTCAGAATTCATGTGATGCTCAAGCCTCAATGAAACATTTTAAGTAATTTTGAAAGACACAGTAGAGTTCATATTTAAAAGTCTATCTGAATGCTATCTTAATCTGATTTTGTAGCATGAGGAAAGATATACTACTGTGTTTCCCCAAAAATAAGATCTGGTCTTATATTTTTTGGGTTCCAAAATAAGCACTAGCGCTTATTTTTGGGGAAACATGCTTTCAGGGTGATCAGCACGGCTGGGCACCCCACCCCTCGGTGTGCACATAAGACGCCCACATAAGTGCACATGGACCATGTCCACGTAAGTACACGTGGACCACCAGTATCTGGCGGCAGCTGCAGCCCACTGGTCCCTGCATCTGCACAGATCATGAAGCACAGGTAAGTTATTCTCTATCCAAGCAGCACCACGCGGGCTGCAGGAATGCCAAGAGTCAGGTGGCTGGCTGCAGAAAGCTCGTCTTCGCGCAGCAGCATTGGCAGATGGAAATGAGCTTCCCATGGCTGCCCACCTGTTCCAGGCCACTGACTCTTGGTTTTCCCATGGCTCATGGGGCGGACACATCTGGATCACCTGCCTTTCCCCCCACACCTGTCTCCTTCTGCTGCCAGTACCACCGCGTGAAGGTGAACCTTCCACAGCTGCCTGCTACTCGGGCGTACTGGCTCTCTTTTCCATGGCTCATGCAGCACATCCAGATCATGGGTCTTCCCCCTCCACACCTCTGCCTCCACTTGCTGCTTGGACAGGTAATCACCTGTGCTGCACAGGCTGCAGCTGCTGCCAGACATCATTGGCCCGTGCACATTCGCTGCCTCCTGTGCTGGCCACGCCACCCTTCACTAGGGCTTATATTAAGTGCACGCTTAAAATCAGGCAGGGCTTATTTTCAGGATAGATCTTATTTTCGGGGAAACACGGTAGTACTCTGTTGCAAAAGTACATGCAGTTACTTAGTATTGATAGTTCTTCATTCATTGTAATCTCAGTTACTACAGTTTTGTAGTACTATTACAGATGTCTAGTTCCATAGTCACCTAATAAATGATAATCATTTCTTTCCAGTCTTAAAATTAATAGAGATATTTTGAGTTTTCTCCTCCAATTTTCCATGTAATAGACAAACACACACATACTTGTAACTTTAACAGTTTTATTCACTCCTGATACTTCTACAACTTTCAGAAAATAATGTTTTGTTAAATTATGCACAATTTTGTTGTAGTTTAAACAGAAAACAAAAATAGACAACTCTCCCTGAAATAAGAGAAAGTCAAATCACTAAGATAAATAATATTAGATCAAGGACAAATATTTAATTTTTAAATAGATAAACACATACATGCAGGGATGAACACATTCCAGCTCAATATTTCACCCAGGAAATGAATGTTTTATTTTTTAACAGAGAAAAAGTCCATTTCACTCATTGACTCACATATAAAAGCTAACATGAGAACTGCTTCCTCCATGAAAGACTACCTGGGTTTTCCATATAAAAACATCATTCTGCTGGGAAGGAGAATATAAGTTTGATGGAAAATATGTATGTGATTATTTCTATTTATGGTTGTATGCATACATCTTAACAATGAAAAAATATTTTCATCTTGCTACAGATGAGATTTATGGATTCAGAGACATCCTGCTTCTTACCTTGAAAAATGATATATTATTATAAACACTTCAATGTAGACACTGAATTTCTTGGTTTCAGCTCCTGCAAAAGGTTTGGGGAAATGTGCAAAACATCTGCCCCTCCTGCATTTTTAAAATTTATGTATTAAATCTGTTTATTTCCCATCTTTCTCCCTCCCCCTCCGAAAGAGCCAATTTCAGCATAGGTTGCGCTTGCCCAGGCCTGGCCCCAATGATCTTTTAGTGGACATCCTCTTAGGATCATCTAGGGTCAAATGATTTTGACATTTCCAAGGGAGGTGTACTTACCTATAGTGTGTAAGAGTGAAGGGGATGGAAGTACATTAAAGCATGAAATCTGGTACTGATAAAAATTAAAGTTTTGTAAAACAAATACTATGTAAAGTATCCTAAGCTTTTCCCCATACAACAGAATAACAGCTGGAAGAAACTTTGGAGTCCAATCTAATCCTGCTCAAGCAGGAGACTCTATATCATTCTTGTCAAATGACTGTTTTATACAATCCTTTTTAAAAAACCTCCTGTGATGGAGCACTCACACACATTCAAACACTATGGAGGGTTGGGGTTTTTTGTGTGTGCAAGAATATACTGTAGTTGGAGTTCTATCTTAAGTCTCTTGTTTACTATAGTTGCTGGGCTTCTAATGTAAGAATGATGGTATCAATGCCGAAGGCCTCTGTTTTCTGAAGGTGTGCGGACTTCCAAACACATTTTTCCTTCTCTCTATTGGTGCAATGAGAAACTATGGTTCCGACTTACCCAATGAGTAGTTCTTCAAGCCCTGCCTTAATGGCACAGTCAGTATAGGTGCCTTTCCCAATAGACTCTACTGATGACACACGGTTCTTCAAGTCTGCTTGCCCACTGGGCATCCGGGTAAGTTTCTTGATCAGTTCCACCTCATCACTGTAATGCAAGGCACCTGCATTCCACACTAGATTTCGGTCACATCGATAATATCTGTTAAAAAAAAAAGAGGCAGGGGATGAGTGGGAAGAATGTATCCCTTTTTTCCTAGACATGTTTTTTTTTTGCCTCAGTAATAGTAAAGTATTATTTGTTTTAGCAGATTCCTGGTAAATAGGAATCTGACAAAAACGAGAAAAGTGGGATTTAACAGGACAGTGAATATGGATGAATAATATGGATGTAAAATTATAAAACTAGACCAGTTCATTCCACAGTTTAAATCAGATAATGTTGTGTATTGGCTAGAATCTGTTGGTTATCCAACATAAGCCTATATTTTCAGTTCTACAGTGAAATGGCTTCCAGCAATCATTCTGCAAGTAGATAAACTTAGCTTTTGAGGATCCTTACAATGAGGCAGAACTTCAGCAATGGTGTGATATTTCCAGGGAACATGCATCCCATCTTCAGCATGAGCAATGATAAAAACAGATAATAGCTTATTTTATTTCTACCATTGTGAGGCAAGTCTCTCAACTATTCCATACATGATTCTGTCCCACTGCAGCTAAGCCCATACAGGAAGCATCTGCTGACCAATAGTTACTTCAGGACTACAGTACAGGTTCCATCAAATGCTAGCAGCATCTAATTATTGTGGCTGGTGTCCTATAGTGGCATTTAGATTAGATGGTAGTAGAGTGATTCATTTGCTTAAACCTATTCAGAAGTTTTCTTCACACCAGTAGAAAGGATAATTCATCTTCTTCATCTGAAAATGGTCCCCTAAAATGTTTTGTCTCTTCTTTTGTCAAAGCTTTAGGTCTCTTCCACAGCCACCAGAGAAGCAGATAGTTATCTGATGGGTATCTACCACCACCTTTGCCTCTGGTTGCTCCATCTGGGTGCTCCCCAGAATTGGTCTACTTCTTTTAGTTGTTTATCTCTTTTCTTTCCTTCTCTGACACTCAAAAAGTAAACACAAAAACACAGGAGCAATGACACACTGCCTTTATTCAGCCCAACAAAGCATCCAAAGTGTCCATAAATTTATGGAAGGTCCAAATACAGTTTGGAAAGAAACTACTACTTCTCATGATGCAGTATTAATTATTATTATTATGAACTGGTTTCTTGCATTTCCATACTATGTGGGTCACCCAGATAGTGAAAAAAAATATTAATAAGCTAGTGTGGGGTCAGGATCTGGCCAAATCCAAAACAGGGTTCTGTTTTCAAATATACTAATATACAAAATTGGATTTTCTACAACTGCCTTTTAAAATTATTTCTATTGCTGCCTCCTCACTTTAAAATGCAGCTCCCTTGAACATTTTTGAGCACAACTTCCAATTCAGAAAAGAACTGCATCAGTAAAAAGATTGGCCCAGGAATATATGGGGGAAAAAGTTTCCTTGGGTGTGTGTTTTTATGAATCTGTGGAAACAGCAAAATGTAACACAAATGTAAACTAATGACTAGGGAACTTTTTGAAGAAACATTTTTAGAAGGAACACTATCACCATTATTTGCTAATTAGAATGTAAAATGAATGCAAAAGTACTGCTTATTTTAATTCTTAGGAAAATGTCAGATCCTTTTACAATTATCCAAAAATATTAGCATCCATCCAAAAGCTCCTCTGTAGTTCTGTGCAGGCTTCAGCAGTCTGTCTGCCCAGACATTGTAGGCCCATTTTGATTTTCAAGATGGCCTCTCTAGAAATCACTATTTCTTCTTCCTGTGCATGTCTATGCATGTTGGAGATGTGAGACAGAAGGAGAGAGAGAAAGGGCAGAGTGGCCAAGAGAAAGAGCTTTCCAAATCAGTATAATGCTTTTTTTTACAATAACTTCCACCTTCAAGAAACTTGAGTATATAAAGTACCTGTCATTTAATTTATCAATGAATTGATTAGTGAATGCTTTGATCTTGTCAACGTTGGCTCTACCAAAAGGTTTTTCCCTTAAGGAAACGCTCTCAGAGGTATCCAGGACAAAAAACAAATCCACCGGGCAATCTGTTAAAATTCAAAAATGGGCAATTTAGAAATAAAATGTTTACATGTTTACATTAAAAGATTCATCAGAAAGTTTTCAATGCATCAGGTTATATGGAAGGAAACTGTAGTCACAAAACACTCTGCAGATTTATTCAAAATTAAGACCTCCTTAGTTGCCTGTGGCTTACTCACCATGCAACCTCAGCAACAAATTATATAGGCTTGTTTTTGCTCTGAGGTCACTTGTTGGCCTAGACAAACCAGGGTCTCTTAGGCTCACTCCACTCTTAGAAAACTAGTAGGAAAATAATCACTACATAATCTAGGAATAAATTTGCAAGGGAATGCATCTAGGTAAGCAGGCAATAATACAAGGAGTTTTGGAAACACAGGGAAAGGAAAGAAAACCCATTTGAAGGAATTTATATAATGTAAGAGAATATAATTTCACCTCCAGCATCAAATATAATTGACAGACCCACTAGAATTATGGGGATGTTAATATGGGTAGAGACCTACCAACCCTCTCAGCATGGCAAAATCCTAGGCATTTAAGATTATGTTTGCATACATGGGTGGCCTATTACAATCTGATCACAAAATTCACAACCTTCAAAATCAGCAGGTAAAAATCAAATATTCCAGTTGTATACTGGAAAAGTTGATTTCTGAAATGAAAATTTGCAGTAGTTACTCAAATATGATAACTTACACATTAATTATATTAAATGTACTTTTTAAACATACTTTTAAAAAATATATTTACAGAAAAATGTTCTTAATTATTTCTTCTTTAACTCCTTTGACTTTATATTTGGGACATTTTAATTTCCAACAAGAATGGAAATATTTTCTTTCCTTCCTCTTTTTGCTTTACTATCCATACTTCAAAACCTGTCACTTTTCTGCATTGTTTTTCAAGGCACTTTCAAAAAATTTTTTTGTTGTTCTATAAAATAATGCTGTTTATTTTGCTTATCACTTCTGCCCATTTCTTCAGCATAAAGTATCATTAAAATTACCTGCCGTGGCTGTTCAGTTGATCACTGAAATAAAAATCTTGCAAGCCATGCATATTGCACATATTTTGGAATGCTTACCAACACATATTCTTTACATATAGCTCGCATTTCTATTATAGTGGGACACAGAAAGTTCTTTCCCTTTCTCCAAAAACTGCACCACGGATATTCTTTACTTATATTGGTGGGATTCATATTGCTGCCCTGCACCTAATTTTCTGTTTGTCAAATTCATATGTAAGTAAAAGTTTAAACAAAATATGATCAAAAATCTGTACTGAAAGAGTAGGGCAAAGGTGGAGCTGGATTACGATTAACAACTTCATCCTTTCAGTCCATTAAAGCAGGCACATCTGAAGAAACCAGAAAAATGGAAACACATTCTTACCTTGGAAAGCTATTACTCTGTTGGATAGTTCTGATTCCTGAGCCAGAACTCTCTTTATTAAAAAACAGTCCTGAAATAGGAAAATAAGGAAGATGCAGGCTAACTTCATCTTACAAGGAGCGGAGTTAGCATTCGGTGAGATCTGAAAATGCAAAAGAAGCGCAACGACAGAAAGTTCAAACCCAGTTTCTTTTAGTTGGTAATTTTTGTGAAGTTTCTATCCTGTCCCTGAGTTTCGAAAAGTGTAGGAAGGAAAAGAAAGAGGCGGAGGCGGCAGCGGCCGTAGACGTCGAAAGAGACAGAGCAATCCTTCCAGAGGGGAGGGAAGAGGCGGCCTCTGCTGAAGCTGAACTCTCAGCACCAGCTGGTGAGTCAAGAAACACCCCAGTCTCCTTGAAAATGGCTCTTTTTAATGCAGCTGTTCTTCTACTTTTCTCAAGTAGAGAGGCATGTTTCTATAGGCTCTGAATTTGCATTGAAGCATCTCTCTTTAATTGCAAAATTATTTCTTATCTGCCTTTCTCTATTAGCAGGGAGTCATAAGACTTGGTGCCCACACTTTCAGCTAGGCTTTTAGATCACAACCCATTCTAGGAATGTGCATTCTGCAATGATGTGTTTTTCAACATGCAGGATGTAATGTAAAGGTAATGCTGTATCAAAACAATGTGGAAGATGAAAAACTCGAACAATTGCAAACCTGTGTAATAACAAACTATTAAATTTGAATAGTGGCTATTCAGGAACAAACATAGCTCTCCCTCCATTTGAAGAGTAGCTGTACAACATTTTGTAATGACTTAAAGACCAGTATTTGAAAGATGTTTACTGATTTCATATGTTGGACTTCCATAGTTTAATATATAAGACATGGTGACTGAATTCACAGAACATATTAAGAGAGCATCAAGATTTACAAACTACAGTGGCTGGATTCAGATGCCAAAATCAAATTGACCATTCTATAGTTTCATTTTGCACTTGAATTTACTCTTTTGCTTTTTTTTTAAAGAAGATAAGATAAAGAAAATAGTAATAATGGGGAAAGTCCCTTTTTTCCTGCCATCTACTAGGCTTCCAGAGGTTTGCAAGCCAGATGTGGTAGGTGTAAATTAGTAACAAAGTAAGATACAAACATTTCTCTGCCACATATTCTGACACTGTGGGGTCTTGTTTTCCATAATTATGGAAGAACTACAGAACAGGAATAAAGTCAGAGCAGAAAACTTTCGTTTCGGCATTTAGATATAGCTTTATTTTGATTTTCTTGTAATTGATAGGTGATACAAACTCTGAGTTTCTATGCATCAGGATCAAATGGAGAGTGGAGAGACTGGAAAGTGAAGACATTATAGCTTACAAAAATTCCACCTGCATTTAAATGTTCATGGGTTGTGGTTGTCCTAACCTAGCTATTAATTCTTTGGTCACATTTGTATGCCTGAGTGAACACTGGCTGGGGAATTCTGATACTTAAGTCCATACATCTTAAAGTTGCTGAGGTTGAGAAACAATGTCTTAGAACAGGGGTGTCAAACTCGTGGCCTGCACTGGGCACCCCCACCCCCATTTTAGAAAAGGGACAACAGAATTTCAACAGAGTTGGAAGGAACTTTGGATGTCTTTTAGTCTGAACCCTTGCTGAAGCAGGAGACACTACACCAGTGATGGTTAACCTTTTCAGCACCAAGTGCTGAAACTGGAGCACACGTGTTTGTGTGTATGTGTGCCGAAGCACTGGAACCCGGAAGAGGGCAGCTGGCCAGTGTGCATGTGTGTGCCGGCCAGTTGCTCTTCTGGGTTCCATCATGCACATGTGCGCCGGGCAGCTACTCCAACGTGCATATGCACCGGACAGCTACTTTCTTCCGGGTTTCAGCACGCACATGCACATTGGCCAGCTGGTCTTTAGGTGAAGTCCAGCTGGCCAGCACACAGGCACGCTGGAACCCGGAAGAGCAGCTGGCAATGGCACGCGTGCTCACAGAGAGGGCTCTGCATGCCACTCTGGCATGTGTGCCATAGGTTCGCCATCACGGCCCTACACCATTTCAGACAAATAGCTGTCCGGTCTCTTTTTAAAATCCTCCAGTGATGGAGCACTCATAACTTTTAAAGGCCAGTTGTTCCACTGGTTTATTGTTCTCACTGTCAGGAAAGTTCTAGGTTGTTTTTCTCCTTGGTTAGTTTTGAAACATCATTTCTTGTCTTGCCTTCAGGTGCTTTGGAAAACAGGTTGACCCCCTCTTCTTTTTGGCAGTCCCTCAAACATCGGAACACTGCTATCATGTCGCCCCTAGGCCTTCTTTTTACTAGACTAGACATACCCAATTCCTGCAACTGTTCTTAATATGTTTTAGCCTCCAGCCTCCTTATCATCTTTTCACTTTTCAAGTCCTTGACTTACGACTTGTACATTGTAGTCATAAGTCAAGGGTCACGTGTATTGCTTCAAACTATCCGAAATTATCATAGAACCATAGAATGTAAGGATTGGGAAAAGCCCTGGGGAAATTATTTCTTTATTTGAATTTATTAGAAGCTGAATTCTAATGGACTCATCTGGTCCAACCCTTGGATAATGAAGGAACCTGCTGTTATAGTATCCCTAACAGATGGCTATCTAGTTTCTGCTTAAATAGAAGGATAGTTCACCTCTACTTCCCCGCTCCCCCCAATCTGTTTGTTGAACATACATTTTTTAAGATATCAAAATCTGCTTCCCTGCAATTTAGACCCCTGTGCCTAAAAGAACAAGCTATGATGTCTCTCTGCAGTCTGCTCTTCTTCAGGATAAACATAGTCAAAGATTCCAGTTGCACCTCTCACTAACCTTCCAGATTCCTTACCATCTTGCATGCTGTCTCCTAGATACATTCCAGTCTGATCGCATGCTCTCCAAAATGCACTGAACACAATATTCTAAGTGTGATTAACTATGCACAATAGAAAGGGGCTGTGACTTGACTTAGCATTATAATTCTACTGATGCAATCCAGGATTGTGCAGTTAGTCCTCGATTTACAACCATAATTTAACACATAATTTGCTAAGCAAGGTAGATGTTAAATGACTTTTGCTACATTTTATGACCTTTCTTGCCGCAGTTAAGTGAATCACTGCAGTTGTTAAATATGGTTGTTAAGTGAATCTGGCTTCCCCACTGACTGCTGGTTGGAAGGTCACAAAAGGTAATCATATTACTCTGGGACACTGCAACCATCATAAATCCATGCCAGTTATCAAGCATCCAAATTTGATCATGTGACCATAGGGGTGCTGCAATGGTCGGAATTATGAAAATGGTAATCGGTCTTTTTTTTCATGTCATTGTAACTTCAAATGGTCACCAAATGAATGGTTATAAGTCGAGGGCTACCTATATTGCTTTTTTTGTAGCTGAATATACTGTCAGTTCACATCCAGCCTTTAACTCCCCTGCACTCTTTTCACTTGTATTGTATGCCTTGACATTGTTGAAATTAATCTTTCTGATTTCTGCCTATTCTAGCTTATTAAGATCTTGCTGAATCTTCATACAATTCCTGCTGCATTTACTCCTTGTCTTTGGTTGGTGGTGAACAGAATGTGTGTATGCAGTTAATAAAATAATATATAAATACTTAGAAACCCATGAAAAGCTTATAATTAATTTTTATTATTATTTTCAATGTATATTCTTACCAAGATGGCATTTGCCGTCACAAAACATTTGATATGCTGTACAAACAATTAAGATATCTGCCTTTTTAATGTGTTTTCACTGAATTAGTTCTTGTTAATAAGTACACTATATCCTTTTATCCTTTTAATGTTTATTCCAAAAACAAATTAAAACAGGGGCTTTTGACTGAATAAACAACCTCCTTGCTTCAGCCCATCTCTCCAATGTGTGGAGTAGGTCAAGCAAGAGCAAAATCTGCTCCTCAGGTAAAAGATATTGCAGGAGGAGCCTTAAAACCTCTGTGGTTTGCGGCAAATCTAAGATGATTGCTTATCCCATTTCAACTCTGTTTTAATAAAAAGGAATTAAATTTGGACATGAGTGACTCTTGTTAGCTATTGTATATGTTGGTAGACTGAGATAGGGAAATAGGGAATGGCCAATGCACATATGTTAAGCCATGCTTGCTTATAACAATAACTGATTACATATGGTATTGCATTCTGGTATATACAGTGCCTTCAGAAGATATTCAGACCTCCTTCATGGTATATACAGTGCCTTCAGAAAGTATTCACACCTCTATCAATTTTGTTATACTGCGGCCTGATTCTATAGTGGTTGAAATTCATTTTTTTCTCATTAATTCAGTACTCCATAATGACAAAGTTCCAGAAGGACAACCATCACTGCAACTATCCACTGATCTCCACTGATCAAACGCCAAGTGAAAGCTCACTTGGAGTTTGCAAAAAACCACCTGAAGGACTCTGAGATTGTGAGTAACAAACTCTTAAGAGGGCTTTCATGTGTTTTGCATTGAGGAGAGGCTTCCATCTAGCTACTCTCCATAAAGCCCAGATTGATGGATGGCTGCAGTGATGGTTGTCCTTCTGGAACTTTGTCCCACAGGATCTTTGGAACTCCAACAGAGTGACCATCGGGTTCTTGGTCACTTCTCTTTCTAAGGCCCTTCACCACCCATTGTTCAGTTTGATCGGGCATCCAGCTCTTGGTTGTGCCAAACGTCTTCCATTTCAGAATTATGGCAGCTACTATGCTCTTTCTGCTCAGTGCAGCAGAAATTTTATTGTAGCCTTTCACAGATCTGTGCCTTGCAATAATCCTGTCTCTAAGCTCTACAGGCAGTTTCTTTGATGTCATGGCTTTTGCTTTGCTACAGTATGCATTGTCAGCTGTGATGTCTTCTGTAGAGAGGTGTGTGCGTTTTCAAATCATGCCCAATCAATTTACCACAGGTTGACTTCATTCCAGGTGTAGAAACATGTCAGCAACGATCAAGAGAAATGGGAGGCACTTGATCTAAATTTCACATGTTGTTGCAAAGGGTCTGAATATTTTCTGAATGTACTGTATATTACATCCCACAACTTCTGGGTTTATACAATAGGTCAGGGATGGTGAACCTTTTTTCCCCTCAGGTGCCAAAAGCAGTGCCCACACTGGTAATTAAATTCCCCCCAAGTTGTGCCCACCTGCGCATGTGTGCGCAACCCACCTCTGCCCCCCATGTATGCACACATGGCTTTTTTGGAGCCTGGGGAGGGCAAAAACAGCCTCCCCTGCCCCCCAGGCCCTCTGGAGGCAGAAAACAGCATGTTTCCTGACTTCCAGTGGGCCCCTGGCTCCAGAGGCTTTCTTGGAGCCTGGGGAGGGTGAAAATGGCCTTCCACGTCCCCCTAGAGCCCTCTGGAGGCCAGAAATGGCCCATTTTCCTACTTTCGGTGAGCCCTGTAGGTCTGTTTTTAACCCTCCCCAGGCTCCAGACTTTCCTGGAGCCCAGGGAGAGTGAAAATGGCCTCCCCTGCCCCCTCCCCGGAGGCCCTCTGGAGGCCAGAAATGGCCCATTTTCTGACTTCTGTTGTGCCCAGTAGGTCGGTTTTTTGCCCTCCCCAGGCTTCAGGAGGCTTTCCTAAAGCCTGGGGAGGGCAGAAAATGGCCCAAAGTGTCCATTGGAAGTTTGTTTCCGAACTTTCATTGGGCTGGGTTTTTTTGCCATCCACAGGCTTCAGGAAAGGCTCCTGAAGCCTGGGGAGGATGAAACTGCCCAACGGGCCTGCCGGAAGTTTGTTTCCGAAATTCCGTTGGGCCATTTTTTCACCATCCACAGGGTTCAGGAGGCTTTCCTCCTGAAAACAGCCTCCCCACGCCCTCCGGATGGCTGAAAATCAGTATGCGCACACTGGAGCTGACATAGGGCAACGCCTCGCGTGCCCTCAGATATGGCTCCGTGTGCCACCTGTGGCACACAGGCCATAGGTTCGCCATCAGAGCAATAGGTTAACACCAAAGCAACCTATAACTTATCTCTGAACCAAGCTCATATATCTGAGCCTATCTGAACAAGGATAAAAGCTATATATATATATAACATCTTTACTTTATGTAAGATCCAGAAACAAGATGAGAGAAGAACTGAAACAGCATAATAGGGAGGTAAAATAAATTCGCTAAAATACATTCATCATGACACAGGGAGAAACAAGCAGACATATTGTTTAGCAGAATGAAATTGGGTAAATCATGATACATTAGAAAAATTGCATCAATGTAGATGTGGGAAAGTTGCTTGCAAACTATATCAGTGTGAAATGCATTTAAATAAAGCGTACATATGTCAAAATACATATATAATAAATTAATAGATAGGGGAAGAAGATTCCTACAAATCAATGTATTTAGATGAGATATATAGTGTGCCCAAAGTCTCCTTGGCAACAATGATAGGTTTTTGGAAGATAAACTTTTTTCCCTGGAAATCCTGCAAGATTGAAATAACTTCAGCATAATCAGTATTGATTTGTCAATAATAATTTGCAAAGATATAAAGCTATAGAAACAATTTAATCAAAGGAAATGGAGCAGGATTCTTACCTGTACCAAATCCAACATTAAAATCTAATCCATACTTATTAAGGGAATCCATTTCCCATGTTAGATTTACGTGCTGGTTTCATACTGTATAAAGTATGCTATATTTAAACAAATAGATACTAAAATGAAATTTGAGGAAATTTCCATAATAGAATTTGAATGATTAAAACTCTATATTAAATAGTACTTATGCACCACCAACTCTTTAACTGATATATCCAGAGGTGGGATTCAACATTTTTACTATCGCTTCTGTGGGCGTGGCTTGGTGGGAATGGCTTGGTGGGTGTGGCAGGGGAAGGATACTGTAAAATCTCCATTCGCTCCCCACTCCAGGGGAAGGATACTGTAAAATCTCAATTTCTTCCAGATCAGCTGGGACTCAGGACTCGGGGCCAGTCCAAACTACTCAAAATTTTGACTACCGGTTCTCCAGAACTGGTCAGAACCTGCTGAACACCACCTCTGGATATACCGTAAAGATATTGGGAAAATTAAATGGTAAAACTCAAGACAGAAATATTGTCATTACAACTGAGATTTGCTTCATTTGCCTCTTTGTAAAAGTGTCCCACGAAAGTAAAAAAAAACAAGATTTAGCTTACGTAACTTCAGTAAGAAGCTAGATCCAGACTTGGCCCTTCTCATAAAAAATGCATGAAAACTCAAGGATGTATGCTAGTTATCCCTAGGACATAGAATTTACAGAACACTCATTCAAGGCCAATGTAATTTAGTGTACTTTCTTTCTTTATATCCATTATTACTGCTTCAATCTCTCTCCATATGTTTTTCCTGAGGGTATTCGGCCAAGTTCTCCAACAGCCAAAGAAGCACTCTTCTTCCATTAGGGGGAGCACTGAATCCAAGAAATAAAACTTTTTTCTTATACTGTGCAAAGATCTTTGGAAAAGTACACTATACTGTATAGCACCCGATCAAGTGGCAAGTCCCTTTGGGGAGAGGGGGCGGTATAAAAATCAAAATAAATCGAAATCGAACCTTGTTGAATTTGAGTTTCATCCCTCTGATTCTCTCCTGCCTTCAATCCTTATTCTCATAGTTATCTAGATAATTACAGCAGAAAAAGAAAAGAAGCTATAGTTCTGTTACTCAAACTCTGGATGAAGCCAACTTACATTTATTATTTTGCAACAGCTCCTTAGGTTCATTGGAGAATGAACTTTAAAGCATGACAAACAATATTTAAACAGCACGGAGAGGCTTAACATTTTAGGCTTTTTCACTTTGTTAAAAAAATCTATAAGCAAGTTTGTTTTAAGCAGTATGTCCTAGTGATAATAGCATGATTTTTGCTGGGGGTTTTTCACCATATTTGGGAAGGTTTGTTTTTCTTTGCATCTGGTAGACATCAAGGACACATATTTTTTTCCTGAAGGAATCACAGCTGGGCTTGATTCCAGCTTCCTTCAGAAGGGAAGAGTTTTCTCAGAAAGAGCCACAGCCCCACTCTTGGCTATAGATCTTGGTTCTGCAGCCGGTTGCTTAAGCACACTCAGTTGCTTCAGGACAATGTTCCCCACAACTTTAACAACATTTGAAAAATGAGTCACTTCAAATACCATTTAGCTACAGAGTTCTCTATATTTTCCGCAGAACATACAATTCCTTTAGAACACAGATCCTCTCTTTAGAACTTTGATCCAAACTGTTTATGCTCAAAGGTTATCTGATGAACCATCCCAGTCATCCCCTTGTTTGAAGAAGAGTCTTGATTTGTATTCTGCAATGGCAATAATTAAAGTATTTGCATATTACAAAATATTTTAGAATAAGAAATCATAGTGAATCTCAGCAAAATGAGTGCTATGTGTAAAAAGAAAAGATAAACTAGGAAAGAAAATTTATCTGAATGATAGTTTTCTTAATTATCCTTAAGGGGACAAAATATCAGAATACAGCCAAACCTATACAAACACCTAATTTTAATTAAAATGATATGACCGCTTAGTTTGGAGAAAAAGGCATTGCTGCTATAATTAAAATAGGGTGACAGTAAATTAGCTGAAAACAGGCAAGTCAGCGAGTTGAGGTTCCCATCATTAACACTTTAGGATGCCTCTGAAGTTGGTGTATAAATTACCTCTAGAGCATTTCAGAATAGATGTCAGCAGCATAATCAATTCTAAGAACATTAAAAAAAAAGACCTTGCTGGATCAAATTGGAAGATGCATCTAGTCCAACACCCTGAGCTGTTTAGTTGCCAAATGAAGGACTAGAAGCAGGACTTGAATACAATTGTCCTTGCTCATTTGTGCTTTTTCTAGCTATGGCTACAAGGAGTCCTACACTTTGTTCTTTTATTACAGGTAATATATAGCTATCCCAATTAGAAGCCATTAATAGTCTTAAGTCCAGGACAGATGGTTTTTTTCAAACAAGTTTTTTATTTTATAATATTTACACATCTCAATGTGTGAATGGTGTGATACTGGGTATCATACATTTCAATACAAACAAGCATTATATTGTTACTCATAATTATTACATTTCGTTCTCATTATTTCATATTGTTTACACATACCCTTACTACCTCCCTTAAATTCCTAAAACCTCCTTCTTATTCTTTCATATATCTTAATGTGTGTGTGTGTGTGTGTGTGTGTATACACATACATACATACATACATACATACATACATACATACACACATACTATTATTCCTCTCTTATTTCTATCTCTATTTTAACCTTTTCCCCCCTGACACTTTAATATTCAAAGACGTTTATTTTCTACTTCCCATAGTCAGCTGTTTTATTATTCATATTCCCCTTATTTGTCTCTTCACATCTATTTATGTTAAAGTTTCATCCTTCCTTCTTTCATTAGTCAATGTCTCAATGTACACATCTAATACCAATCACAATCATTTGAGCATTTAAAGTACAACTATTCATATTCTTTCCAGTCCTCCAATTTGTGTAGTTCTACTACTAATACACATGTTTACATTAAAATATACTTTTGTTTTCTAATCGTTCATTGTTTGATTTTATCATTTTACTGCTAATCATATTTTATACATATTTTATAATACAATCATTCAAGCTCTCATTTTCCAGTTGATACTTAATTCATATTTTTTTTCATAATTCCCTTATTTCACTCTTCATATCTATTTATATTAAAATATTTATCGTAATGATTATTGCACTACATACAAAATAATTATCCAGCCTATATAATTCTAGTATTAATACACATTATTAAGGTATAATCCAGGAAAATCTTTTACTCTTTTTCTCCCCTTATATATTATCTTTTTTTTTAAACAAAGTTTTATTGGTTTTTTTAAAATTTACAAGGGAAAAGGTAATGGAAAGGTGTACAAATTTTGGCAGTTGCAAAGTGTGGTAGGCGCCCCCTCCCTCCAAACTCATAGTATACATCTGAGTATAAAACATTAATGCATAGTCATATATAATCAGCATATTAGTTCTATTGGTACTTTCAATCAGTTTAATACATTGTAATATATAATCCACATGTTAATTCCATTACTACTTTCGGTCAGTTTATATCAATGAGATTTTCTTATTCATTTTTGTGATCTGAGCTTTCTTGGTATTGCCCCTTCTCCCCCCGCTGGCAGAGCTCCAGCCCCTCCCGTGTCTTGCATATCCGTTGTAAGATCTTCTGTTTTTTCTAGGTGTATTTTGTTTTTTTCCATAAAGGCCTGTGCCTCTATGGGTGTGTTAATTCTAATTCTTGTCTCCTCCCTTATATATTATCTTTTGTCCACATCCAAGCTTTTAATCTTATCTTATCTCCCAAATTCTTCTCTTAAGTCTTTTACTCCATCTACCCTACTTCTAAGTCTATAGTCTGAGTCCATTATCTATTTTTTTCTCCCCTCTCTCTCCTTTCCCACTGTCTATTTTTAAAGCTATCTGTTTTAACCCCTCTCTCCCCCCCCCAGACATCTTCCTGTTCCTCCCATTTCTTTTTAAACCTGTTAAAGTATTTCCCCCGTGCTTTAATTTCTTAATCATTATTAATTTTGGTAATAACTCCTCCTTGTTGTCTTCTTTTTGCTGGTTTCTCAGTTCTGCTTTCCTTCTGTTTCTTCTTATGGCTCCATTCTTTCCTCATTGTCCTGGACTTTGCTTATTGTCCCTTGTATAATATTTTCTAGTCTTTGGTCAATGTGATCAAATATTTCCACCATCTCCTTATGGTGTTCCTGTATAAGGTGCTTAATATTATGAAACATTCGCTCCATTCTGTTTAGATCTCCACTCACTTTAGCCTTGCGTTGCATCTTTATTTAATAAGTCTCCTTTTTTGCCAATTGTCCAGGAATCATTGATTCTAAAACAGAGCTCTTCCAAGTAAAATTTTTTAATGTCTAATCAATGATCAGTCAAAGAAATTTAAATACATCAGGGGATTATCCACGCCTCCTCAAGCCACCTTTGAATATTCGATAATATTCAGGTGTCTCTAAACAAAAGTTCTTATTTGATGTTCTAATCTCCAGTGGTCATAAGGTAGATACATATAATTCAATAAATATTTTCAGTCCTTTAAATGTTTATTCTCAGGTTGCATAGTTCCCCTTTCATCAGCAAATGATGCTATCTGCTTCAATCTGCTTCAGCCTCTCTGCTTTGTTTTTGACAAGTCCAATTTAATTATCTTACTTATTTTGAATTGTAAATCTAGTAAATGAAGCATATTAATAAAAAGTGTTTGGGATCATAATTCCAGCATTTTAATATGCCTTCTTAAAATCACATATTTTTGCTTTGAGAGTTCAATTTTTTATTTATTTTGTTAAAACTAATTTTCTCTTCTTAAATTTTCCGGTATTTTTGTTCAAAATGCTTGTATGTCGCTATGACAAATCGTTCTAAAATATATTCCCCTTGGATTTTGGGGGGGTCAAGTTTCAGCAAAAAGTATTCTCTCACCCAGTTCACACACCATTCACCATATTTCCACTCCTGCACTGTCTTAGGTGTTCATGCTGTCCCCGGCTTCACAGCAGCCATTTTTGCTACCATTGCTCCTTGTCTTTAGATGAGGGGGGGGGGTTCCGAGTCAGGGAGGAGAGATGCAGCTCTTTTCGACCTGCACAGTGGTCCCTCTTTACTTCACCACCCCTCCAAGGTGGCTATGGCTCCAATTGGAGCCCTCTGATGGGGAGAGCTCGGAACAGGGCTGCGGAGCTGTCAGGCCTGTAATTCTGTTCCTTTTAGGATCTTTGGCCTGCCACATATTTTAAAAAAATTCTTATGCTGTTTCATTGGTATAATAGTTGGGAGGGGGGAATAGAAAGGAGTAGGATTGTGGAATGTATTGTTATGGATTTTCTTAGAAGCTCAAGGTCGTCTTTTGTCTCCGCACCTCGACACCTGGCCGGAAGCGGAGGGGTGTACATGCCAGCGTGGAAGATGAAGATTGGACCATGTGATGAATTATGGGATGTGGGGATAGATGATGAACTTTTAACTGGGTGAACCCACAGGGTGTACATTAGAGTTGAAATTTCACAGCATAATGCCAAAATGTCTGTCTTATTAAATTGGAGTTTTAAGGATAACTTTGCCTTGGACAATGATTTAATTCTGCATGATATTTGGAACGCTGACATTATTTCAACTCTCCCATAAATTTTTTTTTTACTTTCATAGGGGTACTGAATCCCAGTTCTGACCCAATCCTGGGCAGGACGAAATTTCAGTGAAGATGGAGGAAGGAAAGAATGCAGCAGAGAAGGCTAAGGATGATGGATCGCTTATTTTTGTCGAAACTATCTATGCACCTTCTAAAGAAATAGTTCAACATGCAGAGGCGAGGGAAAGGGAACTTCAGCTGGGCGCCCGGCGAAAGGAACCGAAACCAAGATTTTCCTCACAGACGGAATTAGACCTGCGAGATAAAGCTTCGGGATTTATTGCTTCTCAGGAATGCCTGCTAGAAGGAGAGGGCCCCCCCAAGGGAACTCCGACAGATGACTGGAGGATAGGGAGAAGAGCAAATGAATGGAGGTCTTAGTCGCTCACACGCAGCCAGTCTTTGATGGGCCTTCAAGACCAATTCCGACGGCTAAATGTGAGTGAACAAAAACCCCTGGGGCCCCCAGAACCACCCGGGTGGAGCCTAGCAAAGCCCACATTATCCTTTCCCAGGAGAGAAACTGCTGCGCAGTGGAGTGGAGACCTTGGTTATTTCCACACAGCCACCAGCGAATCAGCACCCCCCCCCCTCCTGGAGTGAAAAAAAGTTGGGAAGTAAAAACTAACCAGCCGAAAGGGGCCTGGAGCACTTTCACCTCCCCCCCTCTGCAAAGTGATGGCTCTGAACCTATCAATCAAGCCAATCCAGGTTGGGCTTTCTTCCCGGGTCGTGGATGGGCTCAATGCCAATGGACGCCTGCCCCTTCCCAACTAATGGCGCCACCCCAAATAGCTGCCCAGAGGCAGAGCCAGGGACTGGGACCACCACAGGGTCCAGCCCCCCCACCAATGCCTCAGCAGGCTTTTGCCCAACCGATGGGTGTGGCCCAACAAAGAGGCTTACCACCCCAAGCAGCAGGCCGACAGGTTGCTCCGGTTCAACCACCAGCACCCCCTCCTCCTCCCACACCCCCAAGGTTCCGTGCAACCTATGATGGCAGCCGAGACAAACTAGCTTACTTTATGAATCGAGTATTGGTGTACGTTGACCAAGTAGGCCCACAATACCTGACGGATCGAGAACTGATCCAAGAAATAGCAGAGGGGATGAATGAAGGAGAGGCAGCACAATGGATAGCGGAACTCCATGAAGAAGCAGCTCCCGAGTTAGATGATATAACGGGGTTCATCCAACAGATGCGGGCCCGATTTTACGATGTGGCCCAACAGGTAGATGCTGAAGACGAGATCCAGGAATTACGACAGGGGGGTCGGCCGGTCAAAGAATTAGTTTGGGAATTCCGGAGAATAGCTGGAAGACTACGATACTGGCCAGAAAGACTATTGGTCTATACGTTCAAAAAGGCCTTAGATCCCAAGCTGAAAGAAGCTTGTGCCGTAAGGGGGACCCCAGATCGTCTCCAAGAATGGTACACCACTGCAATCATACTGGACCACAAGATTAACACCTATCCAAAGCCGGGTACCAGAACCCCTGCAAAAAAAATGTTAGCCCACTGAACGCAGAGGCAGCAAACTGAAAAGCCCCCACCAACCCCTCGTTCCTGGGGCCCCAAAATAAAGTGCTACCGTTGTGGTCAGCTTGGGCACCGGGCATCTACATGCTGGGCTCCAGCCCCAGTTCCACAACCACGCCAACCACCTGCCAGCACAATCAAGAAAACCCCCAGAAAACTACCAGAAAAAAGTTGTCTGGCACAACAGCCAGCAGAGGCAGAGAGCGAAGCCACTGAAAACGCCCTGGCCACCTCAGAGGAGGAAGAGGAAGGAAACCCGGAAAACGACCCAATGGTGAGTGCACCTATCCGCCCCTTCCAGATAAAAGCCAAACTCCAAATACCGAAAACGGGGGTAGAAGGGGAAGTTGGGGTGATTATAGATACCGGCTGCACCCGATGCTTAATCAGCATGTCAATAGTGGAGCAACTAGGTATACGCACCAGACCCCTAAAACATCCCATTCCGTTTGAGCAAGTGGATGGAACCCTAATTGGGGGAGCTCCGGCTACAAAGACCACTGAGTTAGTAAAGCTGGTGATAGGCCGCCACTATGAGTTCCTCAGATTCATCATGGCCCCTGGAATGCAGGAGTCAATTATCCTAGGGCTTGCATGGTTGGATAAGTGGGAACCTACTATAAAGTGGGAGGATGGCATTAGAAAGGTGACTATTGGACTTGGGCCGTTACCACCGGTGGAACCAAAAGACCACCCAGGAACGTTGGAACCTAACAGCCCAACCCATCCAGAACCTGCAGCAACTGCAGCAGACACTAAACCTCCGGGAATCCAACGAGTCCCAAAGATCTATTGGGATCTGGCGGAGGTGTTCAGTGAGGAAGACAGAAACTACCTTCCACCTCACCACGCCACAGATTGTGCAATAGAGTTCAAACCTGGGGTAACCTTACGAAAGCCCAAAATGTACTCTATGATGCCTAAAGAGATGATAGAATTGAGGAAGTACATCGACACCAATTTGAAAAGAGGGTTTATTGAACCAGCAAAATCGAAAGTAGTGGCCCCAGTGCTCTTCAGAGAAAAGAAAGATGGGGGAGTTCGCCTCTGTGTGGACTTACAAGCTTTGAATGCGGTATGCGAAAAGAATACCTATCCCCCCCCTCTCATGAAAGATATGTTGAACCACTTGGCTAAGGACAAGATCTTCACCAAGCTGGACTTGAGAGAGGCATATTACCGTTTACGAATTCGGAAAGGGGATGAGTGGAAGACCGCTTTTAACACTCCCTTAGGCAGCTTCCAATATAAAGTCATGCCTTTTGGACTACAAGGAGCACCCGCAGTATTCATGCAGTACATAAATGAAGTGCTACACAACCACCTGTACCGCGGATTACTCGTTTATTTAGATGACATCTTGATCTTCTCTGAGACCATGGAAGAACATGTGAAACTGGTACGGCAAGTCCTGAAAAAACTTCTAGCTGCCAAACTATATGCAAAATTGTCAAAGTGTGAATTCCACAAGACCTTGCTAGATTACCTGGGGTATCGTATCTCCAATGAAGTTGTAGAAATGGATCCAGGAAAAGTGAAAGCGGTGTTAGGTTGGAAACCTCCAAGCACTCGCAAACAATTACAAAGCTTCCTTGGATTTGCAAACTTTTATAGACAGTTTATTCCAACATTTGCTGAAATTGCCCTACCATTGACTGAACTATTAAGAACGGGGCCTTCCCCTACTAAACCAAAAGCAAACCAACCATTAAAATGGACAATCGGCTGTCAAAAGGCTTTTGAGAATTTAAAACGGCTCTTTGCCCAAGAACCCATATTGCAACACCCCGATCCAGAGCGACCTTTCATAATCCAAACGGATGCCAGTGATGTTGCGATAGCCGCGGTGCTACTACAAAAGAATAAAGAAGGCCACCTCTTACCATGCCCTTACATCTCCAAGAAACTCACCACTACGGAAAGAAGGTGGCCCATTTGGGAGAAGGAGGCATTCGCGATCAGGTGGAGCATGCTCATCTGGAGACATCTCCTGGAAGGGGGGGATATACCGTTCGAGGTATGGACTGATCATAAAAACCTCGAAACTCTCCTTGCCCATCGAAAGTTATCCCCCAAACAGGTTCGTTGGGCCCAATATTTCCAAAGGTTCAAATTTGAAATTAAACACATCCCCGCAGGGAAGAACTTGTTAGCAGATGCACTGTCGAGAAAACCCCAGTTTGACAGTAAGAAGGAAGAAATTTTCCACCCCATCATATCTCCTTCTCACCAAAAGGCAGCTCAAGTCACCAGTCGAAGCCAAGATAAACTGAGAACCGAACTGAAAGCAGCCCTCCAGACAGACCCATGGTTCAACAACAACAAGGACATCCTAACGATTAATGATGGCATAGCCTGGAAGGGATCCAAACTGTACGTCCCTGCAGAGATGAGATTGCAAGTGCTACAGCGGAGTCATGATGCGAAACTAGGAGGTCATTTCGGATTCCTGAAAACTCTCCACCTCGCTAGACGTCAATTTTGGTGGCCAAAGATGAGGTCGGAGGTGGAAGATTATGTAAAAAGCTGTGCTACTTGTGCAACAATGAAAACCCGTCCGGGAAAGCCCCCTGGACTACTACAACAAGTGGCCAACCCTAGCCGACCATGGGAAGAGATAGCAATGGACTTCATCGTCGAACTTCCAGATAGCAGTGGTAGTAAAGTAATCTGGACAGTTATTGATTTGTTTTCCAAGCAAGCACACTTTATCGCTTGTTCAGGCCTACCATCCACAAAGAAA
The DNA here is from genome assembly GCF_964273705.1 of Natrix helvetica. Taxonomy (NCBI): domain Eukaryota; kingdom Metazoa; phylum Chordata; class Lepidosauria; order Squamata; family Natricidae; genus Natrix; species Natrix helvetica. The sequence continues at coordinate 119,354,766 of NC_138552.1, read as the reverse complement.
TTAGCGAAAATGTTTGTGAAACACATTTACCGCCTACATGCGGTACCAAAAAGGATCATTTCAGATCGCGGAGTTCAATTCACCGCCAAGTTCTGGAGAGAATTCCTAAAATCGATCGGGTCCACGCAGGGACTCAGCTCAGCATTTCATCCCAGCACAAATGGGGCAGCAGAGAGGGCCAATGCGATGGTGGAACAGTACATCCGGTGTTATGTGGACTATCAGCAAGACAATTGGTCAGACTTGCTACCCTTCGCCGAAGTAGCATATAATAATGTGGTTCACAGCAGTACAGGATTAACTCCTTTCCAGATTACCAGTGGCATGGAATTCGTTCCCATGCCGGAACTACCTAAGGAACCTCCCTCCTCCATGTCCCTGAATGAATGGCTGGAGGCACTAAAGAAGGGATGGGAGAATACGAAAAAGGCGCTAACAGATGCGGCAGAAGCCTACAAGAAGCAAGCTGATAAACATCGTTCCCTACAACCCCCCTTTCGAGTGGGGGACAAAGTTTTTGTGTCTACTAAATACATAAGGTTAAAGATGCCTAGTAAGAAATTCGGTCCAAAATTTCTTGGTCCTTTCCCAATAGAAAAGATAATTAACCCAGTTACAGTTTGGCTCAGCCTACCCAGACTCTTAGGGAAAACTTACCCGGTATTCCATTGTAGCTTATTGAAGCCGGTAAGGGGGTCTAGCATGAGACCATCCACCCAAACTCCACCTCCTCCCGTAGTGGTAGAAGGGGAAACACATTATGAGGTGAAAAAATATTAGATTCCAGGCTGTATAGAGGTCGCTTACAATATTTAGTGCATTGGAAGGGATACCCTTTGTCCGAAGCTACGTGGGTGAAAAGTTGGGATCTGAAAGCAGATAAATTAGTGAAACAATTCCATGAGAAGTTCCCTGATAAGCCAAAGGGTCCCCCTCGGGGAGGAAGAGGTGGTTAAATTTTAATATGTTAACTTTTATGTTATTCTCTTTTCAGGAAACATTTTTCTCCTCAGGAGAGGCCTGTCAGGCCTGTAATTCTGTTCCTTTTAGGATCTTTGGCCTGCCACATATTTTTAAAAAATTCTTATGCTGTTTCATTGGTATAGTAGTTGGGAGGGGGGAATAGAAAGGAGTAGGATTGTGGAATGTATTGTTATGGATTTTCTTAGAAGCTCAAGGTCGTCTTTTGTCTCCGCACCTCGACACCTGGCCGGAAGCAGAGGGGTGTACATGCCAGCGTGGAAGATGAAGATTGGACCATGTGATGAATTATGGGGTGTGGGGATAGATGATGAACTTTTAACTGAGTGAACCCACAGGATGTACATTAGAGTTGAAATTTCACAGCATAATGCCAAAATGTCTGTCTTATTAAATTGGAGTTTTAAGGATAACTTTGCCTTGGACAATGATTTAATTCTGCATGATATTTGGAACGCTGACACGGTCCTTGCTTCCGAAAGTGCCGAAAGGACAGCCGGAAGTCCCCAGGAGAGAATTAGATGTACTTAAGATAAATGTAAAACATTTCCGTGGGCAGGCTTTTTTTGAGCTTGTCGACTCAGTATCCTGTAGAGGCGTTTTTTTAAAGATCGTAAACGCCTTGGACACTCCAAACTCTTCAGGAATTTAGGAGAGAGCTAGCGCTGTTGGGTAGAGCCACTTGTGTAGCTCTCCAGAAGTTTTAATAGCCTCTGGGGTGTGGGCAAGTAGAGCCCCCCTTTTCAGCTGCTTTAAGCTCCGGTCTACTGGGATCCTCCGCTAAGGATTTAGCGGAGCAAGACGCTGTGAACAACTTTTAACTCCAAGCAACCCAAAGAAGGAAACATTTGCAAGTATCTTAAGTTCAAATTTGAAAATTTTTGTTAAAGAACGGTATTGCTGAACTTGAAAGGCGCGGGCTTAGCACAAAGGATTTAGAACAAAGGCTTCAAAATGGCGTTAATTTATAGCTGAAAACTTAAAGAAAACAAAAGTTAACTGATTGGTGACAGCCGGAGGCGGAAAGGGAGTAAAGGTGGAATAGCTGAAATAACTATTAACAACTCTAAAGTTAGTTTATATAACCTGATCTACTTGGAAGAGTATTTTGTGAGAAAGTTGGGAAGAAGTGTTTTCTTTTTTTTGTTAAGCATGGCAACGGAACAAGGGGGGGCTCCCCCAGGTGCTACAATAAACTTCGAGGATTTGAAGAACTTTATAGGTAAAGAAATTGCTTCTATAGGTAAAGAAATTAATGAGGTTAAAGAAATGGTCCAGGATACCATAAAAAAGTATGATCAGCTTGATAGAAACATGCAAGCAATAGCCACGGATCTGTCAGAAGTTGTTCTTAAGGTGGATAGTAAGGTGGAGCAACTGGTTTTGGATTTGTAAACTAAAACGAAAGAAACGGATCTGAAATTTGTGGAAATGGAGGGGAATATGCAAAGGATGGATAATGAGATTATTATGATACAATTTAGATCTATGGAGTACGCTATCAGACTGAGGGGTTTAAGAGAAAACCCTAGAGAGGACTTAAGAAAAGTTTGTGCCGATGCTTTGGCCACGTTATTAAAAGTGGATGATCCTCGTGAGATTTCTGCTAAGACTGATAAAATTTACAGAGTAAATTCACGTATAGCATTACAAAGGCAATTACCAAGAGATGTTGTGATATATTTTACTGAGAGAAACTTTAGAAATGACATCTTGCAGAAGTCTTTTTACTCTTCTCTTCAAATAGACGGGAACATGATTGGTGTTTTCAAGGAGCTACCACCAGCGATGTTAAAGTTTAGAAGGGATTTTGGATTTTTGGTAGCGGAGCTGAAGAAAAGAGAGATACAGTATAGGTGGGATGCTCCAATGGGTGTTATATTCAGATATGAAGGGTGAGGTATCATTTGAATACTATAGACAAAGCAAGAGACTTTTATTATGAAATACTGAAGGCAACTGCAACGCCCCCACGTACATCTACACCAACACCAGCGGATTTGGATGTCTTAGAGCAGAGGCTATTTGAGACAGAGACAGAAGAACAAATAAAGCAGACGCAAAAAGAGAAGGAAGCTCAGGGTGCTGCAGGTGGATCACAAGTGGATCCTTCTGGATTTCTTTTAAGTTCTTTCTTGGAGGAACCGTCCAAGACCCTCATTGAAATGCCATTACTTAAGCCAGTGGAACAACGTGTTACTAGATGTACGACTAGACAAATGCAAGAATCTCAGAAGCAGGGGAAGCCCCAAGTACAATGTGCCAAGAGGGACAAAGGTAAGAAGCAAATTGGAGCCATGGGAGGAGCAGGGCCGAAGATTAGTCGTGGAGAGAGATCTTCAGCAACACTCTCAACACTTCAGATCAGGCCAAAAGATGTTTAAATTATTATCTTAACATAGGAGACGTCTAGAGAGCAGGTGGAGGTCCTCACGCTCCGAATCTGATCGAACACAGGTAAGAGCCTATTTACGGACCTATCTTGTGGCATTAAGGGCGGCCAAACGTAGATATTGTGCCGCTCTTATTGCGTCCGCGGATAACCGCCCTGCCGCCCTGTTTAGGGTGACCCGCTCCCTCTTATCACAGAGGACGCAGGGGGCGCCCTTGCAGGGCAGAGCAGAGGAGTTTGGGGAATATCTGCAGGACAAAGTCACTCAGATCCGGAGCGGATGGGCCCCCCTCAGTGGACCGGACGGGCTGCCAACAGCGAGTCTTGTGAGACCATCTTGGGAGGAGTTTGATTCTGTTGCCCCCGAGGATTTGGACAGGTTGTGTGGACGGCTGCGACCCACCACATGTTTAATGGACCCGTGTCCCTCCTGGTTGGTACTGGCATCTTGGGAGGTGACCCGAGGCTGGCTTCTGGGCCTGGTGAATGCCTCATTGGGTGAGGGATCCTTACCAACCGCCTTGAAGGAGGCGGTGGTGAGGCCCTTACTTCACTCGACCCAACGGAGCTAGCTAATTATCGTCCAGTCTCCAACCTTCCCTTTCTAGCGAAGGTTGTTGAGAATGTGGTGGCGCAGCAGTTTCCACGACACCTTGACGAATCCGATTATCTAGACTCACGCCAGTCCGGCTTCCGACCCGGGCACAGCATGGAGACAGCCTTGGTCGCGTTGGTCGATGATCTCTGGAGGGCCAGAGATAGAGGTTGTTCCTCTATCCTGGTCCTATTAGACCTCTCGGCGGCTTTTGATACCATCGACCATGGTATCCTATTGCGCCGGTTGGAGGGGATAGGAGTCGGAGGTACCGTTCTGCGATGGTTCGGCTCCTACCTCTCCGACCAGAAGCAATGTGTGTTGACAGGGGGACAGAGGTCGACCCCGAGGCCACTCATTTGTGGGGTGCCACAGGGGTCGGTCCTCTCGCCTCTCCTGTTCAACACATATGTGAAGCCGCTGGGTGGTTTTGGGGTTGAGTACCACCTCTACGCTGATGATACTCAGCTGTATATTTCAACCCCAAACCACCCCAACGAGGCTGTCGAAGTGATGTCCCGGTGTTTGGAAGCCGTCGGGGTCTGGATGGGGGACAACAGACTCAAACTCAACCCCTCCAAGACTGAGTGGCTGTGGCTACCGGCACCTCGGTTCAGCCAGCTGATTCCATCGCTGGCCATAGGGGGCGAACAATTGCCCCCTGTGGAACGGGCGCGCAATTTGGGCGTCCTCCTTGATGCCTGGCTGTCAATAGATGACCATGTGGCAGCCGTGGCAAGGGGGGCGTTCCACCAGGTTCGCCTGGTGCGCCAATTGCACCCCCTACTGGACCGGGATGCCCTACGCATGGTCACTCATGCGCTGGTGACATCCCGCCTGGATTACTGCAACACTCTCTACATGGGGCTGCCCTTGGGACGCGCCCGGAGACTGCAGTTAGTTCAGAATGCAGCCGCGCGGGCTGTGATGGGGAGTACGAGGTACTCCCACGTAACACCTCTCCTGCGCGAGCTGCACTGGCTACCTGTGGTTTTTCGGGTGTGTTTCAAGGTGCTGATTACCATCTTTAAAGCGCTCCATGGCACGGGACCTAGTTACTTGCGGGATCGCATCCTCCCACATACATCCCTGCGGCCAATTCGCTTACACAGGGAGGGGCTTCTCCTGGTGCCGTCCACCAGGCAATGCCAACGGGCGACACCAAGGAGTAGGGCCTTCTCTGTGATGGGCCCAACCCTCTGGAATGACCTCCCCCCCGACATCAGAACCACTACTGACCTCCGCTCCTTCCGGCAAAAATTGAAGACTCACCTGTTCCGATTAGCAGGCCTGGCATAACTACAACTGTTCCTCCTGGTAAATGTACTATTAACTGGTTATTTTAGGGGTATTGTTTTTAATTTAATCTGTATGTGTTTTAGGGGTTTATAATTATATTTATATATACTGGCTCTGTACAGTTCTTTTTAATTCCATTTTTAACCTCCTCCATTCTAACTGTACATATTCAATTCTATTTATTGTATTTTGTTATATTCTTTTCATGGACTGTACACCGCCCCGAGTCCCTTTTGGGAGAGGGGGCGGTCTAGAAGCACGGTAAAATAAATAAATAAATAAATAAATAAATAAATAAATAAATAAATAAATAAATAAATAAATAAATAAATAATAATCTTGGAATGTGAATGGATTGAATTCTCCACAAAAAAGGAAAAAATATTTTATTATTTGAAGCAATTTAATAATGATGTTGTTTGCCTTCAAGAGACTCATATCAGGCTGCAAGACCAGAAGTATTTAGCGAATTCAAAATTGGGAACATTTAATGCTGCCTTTAATTTGGTAAAGAAAAATGGAGTGGTGATATATATAAATAAAAGATTTTCAACTAAAGTTATAGAGGCGGATGATTGTGGTAGATATATAGCAATTGAACTTGATACAGATTCTGGTCCTATTTTGGTGGTAGGAATATATGCACCTAATCAACAACAAGAAAGCTTTTATAAGATGCTTCATTTAAAAATTTTGGATTGGAATTTTAAGAGTATTTTAATTATAGGCGATTGGAATGGAGTGATTTCTCCAAGGATAGATAAGAGAACAATGACTAAATTTACTACCAAATTACCACAGGTTTTTTTTGAATTACAAGACGACTTGGAACTAAAAGATGTTTGGAGGATACAACATCCAAACGAGATGGACTTTTCTTTCTACTCAGATAGACATAAATCCTTCTCAAGGATTGATTTTTTTTTTGCTAACACTGGATTTACTTCCTAAAGCTAAGAAAACCAAGATACTCTCCAGGACACTAACTGATCGTAGCCCGGTGTGGTTAGAGATTGAGTTAGGGAAGAGGCCAAGAAGGTCTTGGAGAGTAAACGAAAATTTATTTAGATATGAAAAAAATGTTGATGAACTTAAAAAACACATGAAGGAATTTTTTAGTTTTAATATGAATAAGGGTACTCCCATTGAAACAGTTTGGGATGCAAGTAAAGCTTATATGCGTGGGGTCCTGATACATATGAATTTTAAACATAAACAAAGCAGACAGAAAAAGAGAATGGAACTGGAAGATGAAATAAAAAAGAAGGAACAGTTACTTATAGTAACTCCAAAAGATGAGGCACTTCAGATGGCGATAAAGCTGTTGAAAGATCAATTTCAAATGCTTATATCAGAACAAACAGCAACCAACTTACAATTTGCCAAACATAACACCTTTGCTAATGCTAAAAAACCTGGTAGGTGCTTGGCTTATTCCTTGAGAAAGAACACGAATAATAGAATTATTGATAGAATTGAGTATGGAGGGAAAATGGTATATCAACAAGACTTGATTAAAAAATCATTTGTGGACTATTATGCTAAGTTAAAGGTACAGGACAATATACAGAACAAGTCAGTAGATGATTTTTTGGAAGGAAAAAGGGTTACCAAAATATCCGTGCTTCAAAAGGCAAATTTGGAACGTCTGATAACTGCTGATGAGATTATTTTAGCTATAAACCAACTTAAACTAGCCAAGGCTCCAGGGACTGATGGTTTGACTGCAATGTACTATAAAACTTTACAATTGGAAATGATCGAATATCTTACAGAACTATTTTGCAATATACAGCAAGGAGGTAAAATACCTTTCTCATGGAAAGCGGCTTTTATATCATTGATACCCAAAGACAAAGATGGCCCTAAGAAACCAGAGGATTACAGACCGATATCTCTTCTGAACACAGATTATAAAATATTTGCTAAAGTACTAGCCAACAGATTGATGCCAGTTATTCAAGAGGTTATTCATCATGACCAAGCAGGATTTATTGAAGGCAGACACATGAAGGAGAATGTAAGGCAACTCATAGACTTAATTGACTATCTTGATAAGAATAAGCAGATCTCTGCAGTGCTGGTTTTCTTGGATGCGGAGAAGGCCTTCGATCGAGTGAATTGGAATTTTCTAACCAAGACTTTGGAAAAGATGGATATGGGACCATGATTTCGGCAGGCGATTGGAGCAGTTTATCAGCAACAAAATGCACAACTTATTATCAACGAAAATTTGTCTACAACCTTCGAGATACAAAAAGGTACAAGACAAGGTTGCCCATTATCTCCATTGTTATTTATTTTAACCTTGGAAGTCTTGTTGAATACAATTTGGGACTCAAACTCCTTAAATGGCATAGCTATCAGGCAAAAGGAATACAGAACTAGAGCATTTGCCGATGATCTGGTTGTTACCCTTTCACATCCTTTGAATTCAATAATTCAGATGAAAAATATTATAGCAGAATTTGGCATGGTGTCTGGGTTTAGACTAAATCAAAATAAAATGAAAATGATGGTTAAAAACATGACAGAGACTCAAAGAAAGAGACTTGTAAGTTTGGCAGGTTTCGAAATAGTTTCCAAGGTCAAATATTTAGGAATACAAATTGCAGAATCAAATACAAAACTTTTCCTAAATAATTATGAAGTGTTGTGGCAAAAGATACAGAAAGACCTTCAAGTATGGAAAAAGTTACAACTATCTTTGCTTGGAAGGATTTCAGCAATTAAAATGAACATTCTACCTAGATTCATTTTTTTATTTCAGATGATACCGGTGCTTAAATCAGATAAAATCTTGTTAGAATGGCAAGCAACATTAAATAAATTTGTTTGGAAGGAGAAAAAACCGAGAGTAAAGATGAAGATTATGCAAGATACTCGTGAAAGAGGTGGCCTCAGACTCCCAAACCTCCGATTGTATTATGAAGCTGCGGTATTGACGCATGTAGCAGATTGGTTTGGGAAAACAAAAACGGAACTGTTGAATATAGAAGGTCATGACCTTGTTCTGGGATGGCATGCATATCTTTTTTATGAAGATAGGGTGGATAAAGTGTTTAACAATCATGTTCTCTAAAGTGCCTTGATGAGAATATGGAAGAAGCACCGGCCTAATTGGGATTATAAAATACCGCTTTGGTTGGATCTTGCAGACACCATGTGGATTACAAATACTAAGTCACTCGGGGGGTGTTTATATAAAGACGTGCTTATTGCTGATGGGGACGAATGGCAGTTGAAAACTTTGGAACAACTGTTGGGAGAAGGGATTACTTTAAATTGGTTACATTATATACATTATATACAGTTACAGAAGAGATGGAAAGAAGATCGCAGGGTTGGTTTTATGGATAAAGAAGTGGAACTGATCAAGCAGATAAAAGAGACTGGCCCAAAACAGGTTAAAAGAATATACAATGTATTGTTAGAAAGAGACTCAGAAAGTGAATTGGTTAAGGATTGCATGATTAAATGGGCTCAGAATTTTGATGAATCGGTTATGTTGGATACGTGGGAAAAAATATGGGTTCAGAATGTTAAATTTACACAGTCACAGAATTTAAGGGAGAATTTTTATAAAATGTTTTACAGACGGTATTTAGATCCTAAGAAATTATCATGTATGTACCCAAATGTTCAACCAAAATGCTGGAGATGCGGGTGTTTAGATGCTACCTTTTTTCATGTATGGTGGACTTGCAATAAGGTTAAAGCTTTTTGGATAAAAATATGGTGGGTTATGCAAAATGTATTTAAGAAAAGGATACAATTTACTCCGCAAATGTTTTTATTGGGTATAATTAAGGATTTTACTAAAGGGGTAACAAAATTGGTTTTGTATATGGTTACAGCAGCTAGGTTGTTGATTGCTCAACACTGGAAAAAAGATTTTTTACCTACAATCGATCAATGGATTCACAAAGTGGCGGGGTTTGCGGAAATGGCAAAAATCTCAGCTTTCTTAAAAGGTCAGAAGCAGGAGAATTATATACAGGAATGGGTAAAATGGATTGATTATATACAGAATAAATATCAGACTAGGAAGTACTATGTAGCCTTTAGGTAAGAATGTTTAGACTGACAGATGAACAGAGTAAATAATATATGGGATGTTTGGAATTATTAGAGTGGTGTATAGCGGAAGTCAGGGGGGTGGGTTTGATTGGGAGGTGGGGGAGGGTTAGGGTGGAGGGTGGGGAAATATATATGTATAATTAATTTAGAGGATGGGATCAATGGGATATTGTTACTTTAAGAGAAATCTATATTATGATTTATATATGCTCAATTAATTTAGAAGATGGGGTTAATGGGCTATTGTTACTTTAAGAGAAACTTGTATTATGATTGTTGGGAGGTGAGGGGGCACAATATCTGAATGAGAAATCTATTTTAAGACGGGGGAGGGGAGGGGGTACAGTATTTGTATGTGATCTATATTATATGTCGGGGGGGTCGGGGGGGTAAAAAGGGGGAAAATCTGTTTGTATAAAACCTTTTCAATTAAAAAAAAGATAAATGTAAAACATGTCACTTAGAAGAAAACAACCTTTGTACCAATCTACAATATTGTACAGCTTAGAAGAAAGGCTTATGCAAAGTATAATGGAGTTGAGCAGGAGCTAAATGTGATTTAGGAGTAGAAAATGAAGCTGCTTTTAAAAGTACATTTGCTAAGTCAAGTACTGGATTTTGCTCTATTCTGCATGGCTGGACTCCAGCTCTGGCCCTTTTAAGGTGATTCCTTCATATACAGTGCTGAACACACAAGGAGTGGTCAAAGCCCATGTTTTCTCAGGATTATACCCATGGGCTAAACAAAATCCCCAGAAAGGTTTCCATCCTATTTCAAGATTCCATCTCAGATGAGGTCTTGGTAACCAAATGAAGCTTCTCCTCCCCCTCCCCCTCCCCCTCCTCCATCACGTTGCAACACAACTAAAAGGCTTTGAACATAGAATATAGAATAATTGCTTGCTTGAATGCATATAATGGGGCTGTCTAAACTAGGCTGCTCATTAAGGACAAATATAAATAAGAACAGCAAGAATGAGCAAAGGAGAGACTGACTGAACTGGATTTGTTTAGTCTTCAGAAAAGATGACTGAGGGGACTTTTCAAGTATCTGCCTAAAGGTCACATCTTTTCTCGGTTAATCTGTGGTACAGTGTTAAATTATAGAAAGGCAGTTTTGGTTTAGTGCTAGGAAAAATGTCCTAATGTCAGACCAGTTTGACCATGAAACCAATTATCTAGTGAGGTGGAGCTCTCTTTGGCTGAGTATGTTTAACAGCAACTGAACAGACATTTGTTGCAACTGATATATTTTGGATTCCTAAAATGAGCAAGTGGTTGGCATTGTGGGCATAACTAGCTTCTTTCAATTCTAGAATTCTGTGAAGAGAAAATCCTGGCTATGTGTGCTCTTTTATGGTCATTAGACAAAGTGCAGGAACCAGCTCCCTGACATTTGAAACTGAATCTTACCCTGAGAGGTCCCCCCACCATCCAATGTAAAGCATTGGATGAAATATTTTTGTTGGAAACTCAAGCTTTCCACTAATAAATTACTACTCATCAAAGAGAAATCTGCTTCACATGACACACTAAGCCACATTATGGTCTATTTAAGCTTGTTGCCTGAAGCCAGAGTAATTCTACAAGATTTCCTAATGTGAGAATGCCTGTGATGAAGACTAACCTAGATATTTTCAGGATGAATCTAACCCACAATCCATGAACAATTTTTTTTCTAACGGGAGACCTAGGAAGTGCAAAACTGCTGTGAATGCTACTTCAAAAAGTAAAATGTGTGGGGCGGGGTTTGACGTCGCAACAACATGACATGCAATCTTGGGTCTCCAGGATTGCTGTTGATATCTCTGTTTCTGGATGGTCCTTTTGGACCTAAACTGTTCGGAAGGAACAGTGATAGAGAAGAGCATGTCCTGCTGATCTCAGGGGCATCACAAAGCCCCTGATTGGTCCAGGAGAAAGCTCTTTTTGCCAGCTACAAGAGAAGCAACCAAAATGGCTGCCAAAAGTTGTGACAAGCCTCTGAAACAGAAGCAGTACAGGAGTGTGTCGAATTGGTGAGAAAAAAATTTATTATTAGAGAAGGGAAAACCCCAAAGAATTGAAATTTAAAATAAAATTGAAGACAGAAGAAAATAAGCGGTGAATTAACTCTGGTTTAAGATGATCGTGTTATCTTTTCTACCTTAACTTTGTTTGTTTTCTATAGATAGACTCTTTACAAATGCCTCTTACTTTTAAACTGGACTGGTCTCTTTTTTTCCCCCTTCTTCCTCTATACTTTCTCCATTTTTTGTGGATTAAAAGCTTCTTCTCTTGTAAGGCTGGGACGGAGCGTAATTTTTACACTTTTTTTTTCTTTTCCTCTCTTGGACAGAGAGGCAGAAACAGATGGAAAAGAGGTAACACTGCCATCTCGTGACTAGAGGCTTGGCAATATCTGATAAAGCTATAAGCTTTGTTTACTGAAAGGCTCAGTGAAAACATTTTGTTCATACAGGTGTTCCTTTGAAGGAAAGAGAAAGCTTTGATTTGAAAAACTCCACTGAATTTGTTTGACCTAAAAAGTCTTGGATATTTTGGCAGTGTTTATAACCTGGAAAATGGCACAACCTGAAGAACAAAAGGCACTAACATTGCAAAGAATTTTCTTAGAAATTAAAAAAAACTTAATAATTACAGAGAGATGAGATTTGAGGACAGAACTGAAAAAATAACAGAGACGTATGAAAGTGATAAGAAAATTGTTGACACTGACAGCAAACTGAGAGTGGAGGGAAATGACAAGTGTGAAATACAGAAAGGAGAAATTGACGAACCGGAACTTCATTTCAGATGTCAGAAAATAGATGAAGAAAGGAGAGAAAATTTGGCAGAAATAATGAGAGTAATCTCGGCAAAAGCACTAATGATAACAAAAGTGAAGCTGATAAAAAGAGCAGATAAAGGGTTTCGAATTCTTATAAGACATGCAATGAACAACAAGTTCTTAAGAGAAGTCCACATAAGACTTATCAAGAAAACATTTAGAATACAGACTTTACAAATGGCAAGAGATATTGGACTACACTATCTCTGAAAGGACACAGGATGATGAAATGAAATGTCACAATAAATTTTAGTTAAATGTAGTTAAATTTTGAGTGCTGTGTACAACGTAATAGTGTCAGCGTTCCAAATGCCATGCATGAAATAGTGTCAGCATTCCAAATACCATGCATGAAATCAATCAGAGACCAAGGCAGAATCATCCTTAAAGTTCCAATTTAATCATACAGGCATGTTAGCACCTCTGTGGAATTTCAACTCTGTTTTACATCCTGAGAGTTCACCCAGTTGAAAGTTCATGATCTATCCCCACGCCCCATAATCAATCACATGATTATGTGATAATCTTCCACGCTGGCATCTCCACCCAGCTTCTTCCGATCAAATGTCGAGGTGCTGAGACAAAAGATGACCTTGAGCTTCTAGAAAGAATGACAACAAAACATTCCACAATTCTCCTTTCTATTCCCCCCTCCCAACTACTGCACTAATGAAACACATAGGAAATTATAAGAAAGTGTGGCAGGCCAAAGATCCTAAAAGAAACATAACTACAGGCCTGACAAATAGCTATAGTCAAATAAATGGTTAATAATGATAACAAAGCATTTATATATACTAGATTGATAATATGAAATTTTATACAATACTGTAAGTGAGGATATGGAGATGATATTGAAAAGCCTTTTTATAAAAGTTAAACAATTTTATATAGACTAGAATATAAAGATGTAATATCATTGGATGATTTCAGGATGATGTAATAAAATGTCAGTATAAATTTACTTTAAATTTAATATGCTTTATGCTGAAAGGAAGTAATAATAGCTAGGCTTAATGGATGTTTAATAATTATATCAATTTGTATACGTATATTAGATTGATGATACTAATAATGGGGGAAAACATGGAATTGAAAATCATTAGAGAATGTTATCAATGCTAATAAATTTAGTTAAATATAGTTAAATTTTGAGTGCAATGTACAACATAGTAACAGCTATAGTCAAATAAATGATTAATAATGATAAAGCGTTCATATGTACTAGATTGATAATATGAAATCTTATACAAACTGTAAGTGAGGATCATGGAGATGATGTTGAAAAGCCTTTTTATAAAAGATAAACAATTCTATATAGAATAGATTAGAAAGACATAATATCATTGGATGATTTCAGGATAATGTAATAAAATGTTATAATATAAATTTACTTCAAATTTCATATGCCTTATGTTGAAAGGATGTAATAATAGCTGGGCTTAATGGATGTTTAATAATTATAACAATTTGTATACATGTATATTAGATTGATGATACTAATAATGGGGAAAAAACATGGAATTGGAAACTATTAGAGAATGTTATCAATGCTAAAATGATCAAATGGCTTAGAATAGGAGGAAACATAATAACAATGTATACAAAGATATTGTCAACTTCTAAAGCGTTGCCATGATTATTATCAGGCTGGCATGGGGGGGAGGGGGAAAATTCCATGCATGCCTTCGGCTGCAGTCAGATCTCCAGGACAGAAGGAGGGGATTACAGAGGTAAACTTCAAATGCAATTAAGCGGAAGCAGTTGTCAGGCCTGTAGTTATGTTCTTTTTAGGATCTTTGGCCTGCCACACTTTCTTATAATTTTCTATGTTGTTCATTAGTGTAGTAGTTGGGAGGGGGAAATAGAAAGGAGTAGGATTGTGGAATGTATTGTTGACATTCTTTTATAGAAGCCAAGGTCATCTTTTGTCTCCACACCTTGACACCTGACCGGAAGCAGAGGGGTGTAGATGCCAGCGTGGAAGATGATGATTAGAACATGTGATGGATTTGTGGGTGTGGGGATAGATCATGAACTTTCAACTGGGTGGAATTCCAGGATGTAAATCAGTGTTGGAATTACATAGATGTGCTAACTTGCCTGTATGAATAAATGGGAACTTTAAGGATGTTTCTGCCTTGGACAATGATTTAATTCTGCATGGTATTTAGAACGTTAACATTATTCCAACACTCTCCTTTAAAATAATTCACTAGCACCCTCCCCCTCGCAAGGGGGGAGGGGCTGGTGATGGAGGGGCTGGTGATGGGGGGTGCTGAATTCCCAACGCTGACTGGGACAGCGTAAAATATCAGCGAAGAAATAATGAGAAAGCTTTTGGTGATAAGAAGCTGAGTGCCGAAACTTCAAAGTGCAAAGGAATTTCTGAAGATTTATTGCATCTGGAGGAATGCAGGAGGGAAAAAGATTCTGCACACTGGAAATGACAAGAGGAATGAAAGTCTCAGACCAACTTCTTCAGCAAAACGTGAGTGCATGCTCCCCCTCCTTCCCCACAGCTTGGAAGCAAGGTCCTTCCAGACGGCAATAAATGAAATGGCTTATTACCCTGCAACTAACTGGGAGACAGATTCCCTTTCAAAATGGGAATTTCAACCCAGGCAGGTAGAAGGGATTCGCCCAGCATCTTTCACTTGCCAGCCACCACAAATGGGGCTGCAACCAGTAAATGAAGCAAAACCAGATTGGGTTTTCTTAACAGATTTTGGATGGATGAGATGCCACTGGCCACCTCCTTTGCCATCAGCATGGGAAAATGCTCCAAGCCAACAGAGGGCAACTACTTGGCCCATAACTCCTCCAAGCCAGCAGGAGGGTCCTTGGCACAAAACCCCCCTAGCCAGCCATCATTGGTTGAGCTGCAACATGTGAAGCAGGCAACCCCGGGATGGGTCTTAACCCCAGGTCATGGATGGGAGGGATGCCAGTGGGCACCTGCCCTCCCTCAGCAGATGGCACCATGGCAGAAAGCTGGGCAGTGGCCAACCGAGGGATTGACCTCCCCACTGATTCCAGTCTCCCCTGCAAGGCCCCAAAAGGTTCTTACCAGACCTTCCTACAGAGAAGAAATCTCCATGGAAGAAGGTATTATCAAAGGGAGGCCTGCGGGATGGATGGCAGGAAAATGTGCACCTGCAATGCCCCAAAAGGTTCTTACCCCACCTTCCTACAGAGAAGAAATCTCCATGGAAGAAGGGATTACCAAAGAGAGGCCTGCAGGGTGGGAAGCGGGACAAGGTGCATCTGCAATGCCCCAAAAGGTTCTTACCCCACCTTCCTACAGAGAAGCAATCTCCACCATGGAAGAAGGGTTTACCAAGGGGGAAGCTGCAAGTTGGAGAGCAAGGCAATGTGATGAAACAGTTCCTAAGTTTAGAGATGTAACTAGGTTCCATTCCTCATGGGGGCCAATTAAATGCCACCATTGTTGTCAACTTGGCCACAGAGCGTCAGAGTGCTTGGCTCCAGCCCCAATGCCACAAACGTGCGCACCAACCACCACGGCAGTAAAGAGAGGGTCCCAGATGCCACCACAGAAGAGTCATCTGGGCCAACAACCTCTGGAAGAGGATCCCCAACTTAAGGTGATGAAGTGTCCTACCAAGGGGGAGGCCTCGGAAGAGGAAAAGGGCAAACAATCTCCGGAGGAGGATCCCCAACTTAAGGTGACAAAGAGTCCAACTAAGGGGGAGGCCTCGGAGGGGGAAATGCCCAACCGACCTCTGGAAGAGGATCTCCAACTTCAGGTGACGAAGAGTCCTACCAAGGGGGAGGCCTCAGAGGAGGAAAAGGGCCAGCCGTGGATGATTGAATCCAAGAGCTCAGAACCTACAGCACCTGCAGCAGAGAGCCCTAAACGGCAATGGGAAGAAGTCGCAATGGACTTCATCGTTGAACTCCCAGACAGCAGTGGGAACAGAGTAATTTGGACTGTTAATGATTTGGTTTCTAAGCAGGCACACTTCATTGCTTGCTCAGGATTGCCATCCGCAAACGAATTAGCAAAAATGTTTGTGAAACACATTTATCACCTGCACGGAGTACCCAAGAGGATCATTTCAGACCGTGGAGTCCAGTTCACAGCCAAGTTCTGGAGAGAGGTCCTGAGATCCATTGGGTCCACACAAGAACTGAGCTCAGAGGTTCATCCCAGCATGAACTGCGCAGCAGAGGGAGCCAATGCGGTGGTGGAACAATACCTCTGGTGTTTTGTGGACTATCAACAAGACAACTGGTCGGACTTGCTACCCTTTGCCGAAGTGGCAAACAACGATGCGGTCCACAGCAGCACAGGATTAGCGGGTTTCCAGATTACCAGCAGCATGGAATTTGTTGCCATGCCTGAGTTGCCTAGAGAACCTCCTTCCTTCATGTCTTTGAGTGAATGGATGGACATGCTAAAGAAAGGATGGGAGAATATGAAGAAGGCTCTAGCAGTTGCAGCAGAAGCCTACCAGAAGCAAGATGATCAACATCGCTCGCTCCAAAACCCCTACCGTGTGGGGGACAATGTTTTTGTATCTACCAAATACATGAGATTAGAAATGCCTAGCAAGGAATTGGGTCCAAAATTTCTAGGTCCATTCCCAATAGTGAAGATAGTTAACCCAGTTACAGTTTAACTCAGTCTACCCAGAAGTCTAGGGGAAATTGACCCAGAATTTCATTGGAGCTTGTTGAAACCAGTAATTGGGTCTAACATAAGAGCATCCACCCAAGGTCAATCTCCTCCTGTAGTGATGGAAGGGGAAACACAATCTGAGGTGGAAAAAATTGTAGATTTCAGGCTGAGTAGGGGTTGCTTACAGTACTTAGTGCATTGGAAGGGTTACCCTTGGTCTGAAGCTACTTGGGTGAACAGTGGTAACCAAAAAGTGGAGAAGTTAGTAAAGCAATTCAATGGGAAGTTTCTCGAGAAGTCAAAGGGTTCCCTTGGGTGGAGAAGAGGTGGTTAATTTTGTTATGTTAACTTTTATGTTATTCTCTTTTCAGGAAACATTTTTCTTCTGAGGAGAGGCCGCCTGTCAGGCCTGTAGTTATGTTCTTTTTAGGATCTTTGGCCTGCCACACTTTCTTATAATTTTCTATGTTGTTCATTAGTGTAGTAGTTGGGAGGGGGGAATAGAAAGGAGTAGGATTGTGGAATATATTATTGACATTCTTTTATAGAAGCCAAGGTTATCTTTTGTCTCCGCACCTTGACACCTGACCGGAAGCAGAGGGGTGAAAGCCAGCGTGAAAGATGATGATTAGAACATGTGATGGATTTGTGGGTGTGGGGATAGATCATGAACTTTCAACTGGGTGGAATTCCAGGATGTAAATCAGTGTTGGAATTTCATAGACGTGCTAACTTGCCTGTATGAATAAATTGGACCTTTAAGGATGTTTCTGTCTTGGAGAATGATTTAATTCTGCATGGTATTTAGAACGTTAACAGCAGTTTTGGCTCCCTCGGAGCTCATGCTAGAATGTCGATCCTAATAAATGATTGGATTTCCTTTGAGCTATGTCTGGAGGTTGTAAATTAATTAGGCCGTCTTCTGGAAACTTCACAGAGAGCAAAACTGACTTTTAAAATATTTTTTTCCGGGGTTCCTGAAGCCCGGGCTCTCCAAGCACTCCCCCCCCCCATGTTTGGGTTGCTTGGAGGGAAAATCAGTTGACAGGAGATTGATTGCAGCTGGAGCTATGTGGCAATGCCAAGCAGTGGTGCCTTTCTCAGAAGCAGAAGCAAGAGAAGATAAGTACTGGTGGAAATTCCCTTGCCCTAGTCCTCAGATACAGGGAAGAGTCTCAAGCAAGCTGGCAAGGGTGGACTGGAGGTGGGACTGGAAACAAGGCAGGCTCCCACAGCCCCAGATGGAATCCCGAGGGAATGCAAAAGAGCAACACAGAGAGGATTTTTACCGAGCCACCCTTCATGATGAGGGGCCATCATGCTGCCCAAAAGAGAGGGGAGGGACATCTGATCTTGTTGAAGGGAGGAGATGCAGACTGGAGCACAGACCCCCTTCCCCTGCCGATAGAAGGAGAAGGAGCCCAGAACAACAACCAGTGCCTCTCCCACACAGCAGGCAGGCTGCCAAGAGCAGGCAACCCCCTCCCTCTCTCCAAACTAGGGGTGAAGAAGATGAGCAGCCATATCAGGCGCAAGCATACCAAGGCCGACAGGAAGCTAGGGGATTAGGGCTGAATAACCCACCCCAATTCAGGGGAAAGTTTGACGGAGATTCAGACCAGCTAGCCCTATTCCTTGATTCAGCTGATATCCACCTAGAATGCTATGGGCACCTCTACCCATCCCCCAAAGCCATGATGAATACCATCGCACAGGGTCTAGAGGGAGAAGCAAGGGAATGGCTAGCCGCCCTCCACAAGAGGAGAGGCCCCCCAACTGCAAGGCATAGATGAGTCCCTGCAACTGCTAGAGGCCAGATTTGAGGAGGTGGAGAAGGACTCATACATGGAAGAGCAACTCAGCAACCTAAAGCAGAGAGGCTGCCCCATCAAAGAGCACATCTGTGAATTTAGGAGAGTCATAGGAAGGCTACCCCCTTTACCAGAGCGGTTGCTGGGGCATTTTTTCAGAACAAGCCTGGACAAGCAAATTGCCCAGGTAACTGCATACTGCGACATCCCAAATCAACTCTCTGAGTGGTTGCGAGTAGCAACAAAAGTTGACAGCAGGCTGTGCACCAACGACATGACAAAGCAACCGGACACACAAGAGAGAGGTCAACCCGAACTGAAACCACCCAGCGGGGAACCACAGCACCATAGCAGGCTCTGAGACCAGCCCTCCCTCAAAGTCTGCTGAAATGCTACAGATGTGGGGGGATAGGCCACATGGCAGCTGTATGCCCAGCCCCAAAACCAAGGCCAGACACACCGCCCAGGGCACGACCAGAACGAGGGCCCAAACGGATCACCAACATGTCCGGGAAAGCCCTCCAGGCTGCAAAGGCCCCTTTCCCCTCAGGCAAAAGTGATGGAACCCCAGGCAATGACAATCAGTCGCCCGAATCATATGACAGTGAGGACAAGGGAGAAAATGACCCAATGGTGAGTGAATCAATTCACCCTTTCCTTTTTCCAATAGACCTCACAACACCAAAAATAGGAAACCAGGGGGATTTTCAAGCCCTAATAGACTCAGGTTGCACAAGGTGCTTGATCAACCTAACCACAGTCCTGAAACTGGGGATCAATGCCCACCTGATCCGGTTCGAGCAGGTCGACGAGTCCCTAATGGGAGGAGCTTATGCAACCCACCTAACTGAACCAGTGAGGCTAGAACTAGCGGATCACTGCAAAGTAATTCGATTCATAATAGCCCCCAAAATGACAGATGCAGTCATACTGGGACTTTCCTGGCTAGACAAGTGGGGGCCGACCATCTGGTGGCAAGGGGGTACCTGCAGACTTAGGATATCAAGGGGCCCCCAACCCCTCCCACACCAGGAAGCAGAAACACCACCCACGCTGGAAACCCCCCAAGAAAGCCCACGAGAACAACTGGCAACCACATCCGACAAACCCCCAGAGGCCAAACTGATTCCGATAGAATATCAAGACCTCGCAGAAGTATTCAGCGAGGCCAAGTGCGATGTTCTGCCTCCCCACCGGGAGACAGACTATGCCATTGAAATCATCCCTGGGGCAAAACTACCCAAGCCCAAACTGTACGCCATGACGCTCCGGGAAATGCAAGAGATGCCCAAATACATAGACAAAAACCTAGCAAGGGGGTTCATTGAGCCAGCCAAGCCACAGGTCGCGGCACCAGTCCTCTTCAAAGAAAAAAAAGATGGAACCATGAGATTGTGTGTGGACTTTCGAGGGATAAACGGGCTGTGCCTACACAGCCTATACCCCCTCCCACTCATGAAGGACATGCTGTCTCATCTCGCCAAGGGAAAAGTATTCACCAAACTAGACCTCAAAGAAGCATGCTACCGAGTATGTATCAGAGAGGGAGAAGAGTCGAAAACAGCATTCTACTGCCCCCTAGGGAGCTTTCAATTCAAAGTGATGCCTTTCCGGCTGCAGGGGGGCCCTGCGGTATTCATGCAGTTAATAAATGAGGTGCTGCATGAGCACCTCTATAAGGGGGTCCTTGTCTACCTAGATGACATCCTTATCTACACGGAGACCATGGACGACTACATACCCCTGGTCCGCCAAGTACTGGAAAAACTTCTGGCAGCCAACCTGTACGTCAAGGTATCAAAATGCAAATTCCACCGTGCACGGTTAGACTACCTGGGTTACCGAGTGTCAAATGAGGGAATAGAGATGGACCCAGCGAAAGTGCAAGCCGTCCTAAGCTGGCATCCCCCTCACACCCGCAGACAGCTACAAAGCTTCCTAGGGTTCGCGAATGTCTACAGCAATTCATCCCCTCCTTTGCGAAGATTGCCAAACCCCTGACAGACTTCCTGAAGACAGGGAGCCCAGGAACGAAACGTCATCCAGGACAACCTCTACCATAGGACCTAACCTGCTAAAAGGCGTTCGAGACACTAAAAGAAATGTTTGTAAAGGAGCCAGTGCTGAAGCATCCTGACCCCGAGCAACCTTTCGTGATCCAGTCAGATGCCAGCAATGTGGCAGTGGGAGCAGTGCTACTCCAAAGAAACAACCAAGGAAACTTACAACCCTGCTTCTATACCTCCCACAAGCTCACAGACACAGAGAGACGATGGGCCACATGGGAAAAGGAGGCTTTCGCCATGATGGGCACCGCTAACCTGGAGACACCTGTTGGAAGGGGGCCAGAAACCGTTTAAAGTCTGGACCAACCATAAAAATCTGGAAGCGCTTAGAACCCCACCGAAACTATCACCCAAACAGGTCCGATGGGCTCAATACTTCAACCATTTTGATTTTGTCTTAAAGCACATTCCAGGCGGGAGGAACTTTCTAGATGATGCCCTCTCCCTCATGGCTCAGTACAAATGCGAATGGGAGCACGTAGTGGATGCCATCATTCCCTCTACTCAAACAGCTGCCCAAGTAACCACCAGGCAGCAATGCCGTGACCGGCAAGACCAATCTGCAAGCGACCTAACCATGAGACTCAAAACTGAACTGCTAGCAGACCCCTGGTTCCAAAACAACCAACACATCTTGACTAAAAGAGATGACCTTGCATGGAAGGGGACGAAACTCTATGTCCCAGAATCCCTACGTACCCTAGTTCTCCAGAGGAGTCATGATACCAAACCAGCAGGCCACTTTGGGTTCCTAAAGACTTTACACTTAGCCTGGAGGCAATTCTGGTGGCCTGGCATAAAGAAAGATGTGGATAGTTACGTGAAAAGTTGCACCATCTGTGCCACAATGAAGAGACGACCAGGAAAACCCACTGGACTGCTGCAAACAGTAGCAGAGCCAACGAGGCCGTGGGAGGAGATTGGAATGGACTTTATAGTAGAGTTGCCAAAAAGTGGGGGAAACACAGTGATTTGGACTGTAATAGATCTCTTCTCCAAACAAGTACACTTCATACCCTGTAGAGGACTACCCTCGGCTCACAAGCTGGCTAAACTGTTCGTGAAGCATATCTACCGACTGCATGGAGTACCTTGAAGAATTATCTCAGACAGAGGGGTCCAGTTCATGGCTAGGTTCTGGAGGGAGTTCCTGCGGTCCATTGGGTCATCTCAGGGTCTTAGTTCAGCTTTTCATCCGAGCACCAATGGGGCAGCTGAGAGACTGAACGCCATGATAGAGCAGTACCTGAGGTGTTACGTGAACTATCAGTAGTCCAATTGGGCAGACCTTTTATCTTTTGCTGAGGTTGCGTACAATAATGCTGTTCACAGTAGCACAGGACTCACACCATTCAAAATAGTGAGCAGTATGGACTTCATCCCAATGCCTGAGTATCCAAGGGATCCCCGCTCCTCAGTCAGCTTGACTGATTGGATGTTGATGCTGAAATCAATCTGGGAAAATGTCAAAAAGGCACTGGCTAAAGTGGCACAAACCTATAAGAAACAGGCAGATAAACACCGGGCTCTGCAACGACCATTCCGTGTAGTAGAGAAGGTTTACCTCTCCACAAAATATTTGAGATTAAAACTGCCTAGCAAGAAACGGGGGCCAAAGTTTATGGGACTATTCCCCATAGTAAAGATCATCAACCCAGTCACAGTGCAATTGAAACTACCTCGATTGTTGGGGAAGATACACCCAGCGTTTCATAGTAGCCTCTTAAAACCTGTGATCGGATCCACTTTGAGACCGCTACCCCGGGAGCCCCCGGGCCCTATGGTCATAGGGGGCCAAACCCATTATAAAGTTCAACAAATCCTCGATTCAAGGTGGCACAGAAGACAACTCCAATACTTAATCAAGTGGAAGGGCTACCCATTATCGGAGGCATCTTGGGTGAAAAGCAGAAATATCCAGGCTGATCGCTTCATAGCAAAATTCCTTGCAGAAAATCCAAACAAGCCTGGGGGAGGGACACATCCTTAAGTTATATACCTGTACTCAAATTGTCTTTGTGTCACACAGGTCGCTTTCTGGAAGTGAGGAGAGCCGGATGTCAACTTCTAAAGCGTTGCCATGACTATTATCAGGCTGGCATGGGGGGTGGGGGAATTCCATGCATGCCTTCAGCTGGAGTCGGATCTCATATCTACAGCCTAGTTGGAGAATATGAATATGAATTAGGGGTAAAGTTCAAATGCAATTAAGTGGAAGCAGTTTTGGCTCCACCGGAGTTCACGCCAGAATGTCGATCCTAATAAATGATTGATTTCCTTTGAGCTATGTCTGGAGGCTCATAAATTAATTAGGCCGTCTTCTGGTAACTTCACAGATATCTTGATTGTCAATATGTAAATTTTGATAAAATTCAAGTGAAGACTACGGAAAGGACGCAGAAAGACTTTGTAACCAATTGACACATTGTGCGTAATTGAAGAGGGTTTTATGCTATATGTGTTGTGTGTTTGTGTTTGTCTGGAAATAAAAAATTTATTTACAAAAATGTAAAATGTGATGGTGTATTTGGGGTTAATATTAAGGGGTCAGTGATCTTTCTGCATTCTACAAGGAATTGCAAGGAATTCTAATTTCAGGCTATAAGGCACTATCCAATCATGCATATTTATTACATATTTATTCTTCCTTAACTAAAAATAGTAGGTGGCTTTCATTCCTCATCACATCTATTTTATATCCTTTTCTTCCACAATACCTCATCTTTACTTAATGGGTGAGATGCCAACATCTACATGCAGTATTTGATTCAAGATGAAAAAGCCCCCTTTGCCAGCGATCGCGAATCAGCTGAAGCTGCTGACAGCCCCTACATGTAAGCGCAGGAGAGAAGCATGTCGCGTTGGTGAGAGTTTTTAAACCCTTTTTTCTATGGGAAAGAGAACACCCTGAATTTGGAAATTTAGCTTAAAATAAGGCTGACTAGAGAGAAAAGCGGCGGATATCAGTTTACCAATTAAAGCTCCTTTCCCCCCCTTTTTTTTTACTTTCGGAAGCCAGGCTGGACTCTCATCGTAATTCAATGTGGATTGGCTCATTGCGTTTTTTGAGGCTTTTAATTTTGGACCTTGTGGGGGGCTTTGAACATATTTAAATCTTAATTGCCCTGAAGATTCTTTTTTTTTTATTTGGCTACTCTTGTTATATTGGCGTTATTTGGTTTATAAGATAAGCCTTTAAAAATCTTTAAGATGGAAGAAGCAAGCATTGAGAATTGATACAAATAACACTGCCATCTAGTGGACTTGAAACATTGTTACTCGACAGAGTCGTTTCCCTTAAAAATTCAGAACTGTGAGAGGCAGAAATACATTTGTTTGAACAGCTGTTTTCTGTGGAATCTTTCAGTATCTGGAAACTTACTTTAGACTAAACAGAAGCTTTAAGGGGGGGCTCTCTGAAGTATTGATTTTTGATTTTTTTTTCTTCCTTGTTGCTCTCCTTATTTTATGCTTACTTTTTGAAGATATTAGACATAAATGGATGGTTTGCCTTAAATATGAGTAAATTGGATTGAAGATTCTTTTTTTATTATCTTCTTTTTTACTTTTTTATTTTATCCTACTCTTTTTTATTCTCCTTTCTTTCCCCTTTCTCTTTCTTACTTTTCTTTCTAAGTGAAAGAGCTTTATTTTTTCTTCTCCCTCCCCCTTTCTTTTTTCTTTTTTTCTTTCTCCCCCTCCACTTTACCTATAAACTTTTACCCCCATAAGTTGATGTTTAAACTTTAAATTTTAAATTTTTGCGATATTAACTGGACTAGATAGTAGAAGAAAAAAAAATTAGAAGATGAGCAGAAAAACAACACCTGTTGGTTCCACAACAACAACTCCTGCCTCCTCACCAGCAGGAGGTCAAAGATCAATACAGTCGATGCTCCAACAAGAAAAGGAGAAGGGAATAACTTTAGATTCAATTATGCAAGCGATACAGAAATTGCAAGCAGGAGCTTATAGTAAGGATGAAAAGTTAGATACCATTGTAAAGAAGACTGAGAACATAGAGCAGCAAACCCCAAAAATAGAACAAAAAGTTGCTAAAATGGAAGGAAAAATGGAAGATATGCAAAACTGGATGATGAAATTTGAAAATTGAAGAAAAAGTTCAACAAGAAGAGAAGAAAGTTGAGGAGTTAGATAGCAGAGTGAGCGATGTGGAAAGGGAGAGCAGTGGAATATTAGCATGGGAGATGGCTAGGTCTGAATTTTTTTAAAGATTTCAAAACATAGAAGAAGAAAGAGGAGAGAACTTAGTACAGATAATATCTGAGATATTGACAAATGTTTTAGAAACATCCCAAGAGAAGATGATGGATGGTATAGATGAAGCATTTCGAGTATATACAAGATACGCAATGAGAAATGCTCTTCCAAGGGAAGTCCATGTAAGATTTACCAAGAAAGCAATCAAACTACAAATATTACAGAAAATGAGAGATAGAAAACTAGAATACAAAGGCAAAGAGGTTGTAGTGCTGAAACAAATTCCAAGTAGTAAACCTGATGTGGATTAAGGAGTGGGTAACACTAAAAATATTCCAGATTATTGAATGTAGAGGGTCATGATTTATTGTTGGGATGGCATGCTTTTTTATGGTATAAGGGAACTAAAGCACATGGTTATTTTAGAAGACATTATATAAGGGAGCCCTTGTTATTAAACTGGGAAAAGGTTAAAATATTACACTACTTAAAAACTCCAGCCTGGATATCAACCATTGAAGCATTTTTGTCACGTATGTACGTGGCCGCCTTCCCTGTCAATCAGCCAGTGATTGGGCCAATGGAGTTTAGTTAAAGGCGGGCAAGTTTTGAAGAATTCTATTGGTTGTGGCTCTGACAGCTCGGGGTATAAAAAAGCTGTCAGAGCGACCGTTGGTGCTGTTAGGTTCTGAAATAAACGGTTGTACAAGCATAGAGCCTCATGTTTGCCTCAAGCACCTGAGATAAAATACTTGGCGACGAGGATGGGATCTTGAGGCAACTAAGCACTCAAAATCGATGTTATAAGATTAATTCGTCCTCATCTGAATTGGCAGCCGTAACCATGGCAAATATTTCACCGTTCACTGCTTACTTGCCTGAAAGGGAATCGTGAGAGTCCTTTATTGAGAGGTTTGAATGTTTCCTTTTCGCTAATGATTTAAAAGATGTGTCAGATGAAAGGCGGAGGGGATACTTTCTCAATTCCTGCGGTCCTGAGATGTTTGCCACTTCACGAGCCCTAGTCGCACCAGCCCAAGTATTTAATGTACCTTGGGAGACATTAATAAATAAGCTTAAGGGTCACTATGCCCCAAAACCATCCCACTACGCAAGAAGGTACGCATTCAGACAGTGTCTTCAAGGCAAAAATGAGACTGTGAGTCAATATGTGGCTGCGCTAAGAAACGCCACAATACACTGTGAATTTCCTGACCTGGACGACGCTCTGTTAGAGCAGCTAATTTGTGGGGTAAAAGACCCTCAATTGCATAGGCGCTTATTGGCTCGCTCTGATTTAAATTTAGCCATCGCTATGGACGAAGCCAGAGCTGCTGAGCAGTCTGATAGATCAGCGGCTGAAATAAGGAGATACCAATCTCTCCACAACCCACCAGTGTCCTCTGTCATAGTAAATCAACAAGCAGCGGAATTTAATGATGACACTTGGCTGCAGTGACGTGCGGTGAGGTTTATGGCTGGTGAGGCTGGTGACATCATCAGGAAGGCGGGGAATGGGACCACGTGTGCTGGAGGCTGAGGGTGCCTCAGCCTCCAGCACACGTGATCCCATTCCCCGCCTTCCTGAGCGTGCTCCACCGGCTCACGTTCCGCAGTCCTCAAAAGCGACTGGGGAACGATGAGAACCTTCCTGCCCCTGCTGGACTTTGCGCGCTCCTCGCGACTGCAGTAGACGTCCAGAAGTGGCAGGGGCTGTTGAGCTGGAAGCCCAAACTCCATTAGCCACAAAAGCCGCTTCTGGACGTATATTGCAGTCGTGAGGAGCGCGCGAAGTCCAGCAGAGGCAGGAAGGTTCTCGTCGTTCCCCAGTCGCTTTCGTGGCTTTGTCATCCGGGAGCGCAGACAACATTTCTGCCTCCGCAGCTCGTGGGCGCGGACGGACGGAGGTAGCAAGAGTGGCGCCGAGGCAGTCCGGCGGGCGAGCGACTGAGGATCAGGCTGCCTGATCCTCCGTCGCTCGCTCGCTCGCTCTTTCGTCCGCCCAGACCGCCTCGGTGTCGTGCTGGCTACATCCGTCCGGCCACGCCCGGGAGCTGCGGAGGCAGAAATGTTGTCGGCGCTCCCGGATGACAAAGCCATGAAAGCTACTGGGGAACGATGAGAACCTTCCCCCAGTCGCTTTCGTGGCTTCGTCATCCGGGAGCGCCGACAACATTTCTGCCTCCGCAGCTCCCGGGTGCGGCCGGACGGATGTATATAATATAATATATTATATATTATATATATATATATATATATATATATATATATATATATATATATATATATATATATATATATATATATATATATATATATATATATATATATATATATATATATATATATAGTATATAATATTATATACTATTATTTCATGAAGAGAGGTGAGGCTCTGCCTCCCTTGCCTCCCCTGACTGCACGACCCTGCTTGGCTGCCAGAAGAAGTGAGCTGTTTAAACATTAGCGCAGCCAGGAAAAAAAAGCCTAACAGTGCGTTACCTCAAGCTGGGTTCCTAAGCTGTGGGGGAAATCACTTGCGCTCAACCTGCAGATTTAAAACAGCCGTTTGCCGCTATTGCGGAAAGATGGGGCATCTAGCCTATGTATGTAGGGCTACCCAACCATCTGCTGACACAGTGCCACACAATCGCACAAGCAGCCGACCTACCATTCGAAGACCATTCAGAGGGACGGACAACTGTTATGCTGTGGACCCGGAGGAGGATGAAGAAGTGGAGAATATCAACACAGAATCGGTGACTACAGGCAAACGTAAGAAGAAATACATAACTGTGCTCATCGAAGGAGCCCCTTGTGAGATGGAAATAGACACGGGATCCTCAAAATCCATCATATCGTGGGACACTCTTAAAAGACTGGTGCCAGGGTTTTCAAAAAACCAGCTAGAAAAGTGCAAGTGCATTCTAAAAGACTATCAGAACAATCCAATCCCTCTTACAGGGAGCGGAAGGATTTTAGTAGAACATGGTCAGTTCAAAGGAAAACTTCCTATGGTCATAGTAACAAAACCCTTAGCTACTTTATTAGGATTGGACTGGTTTGAAGCTTTAGGTTTAGAAATAACAGGAATCCATAATATCAAAGACACAAATAAATTTGAAGAACTCACCAAAGAGTTCGCAGAGGTATTCAATGACTCATTAGGCACATTTAAGGCATCTCCTATATCCTTTAATTTAGATCCTCAAATAACCCCCATCAGACTTAAGGCTAGAAGAGTTCCTTTCGCTTTGCAAGCTAAGGTAGACCAGGAAATAGACAAATTATTGCAGCAAGGGATATTAGAGCCCGTTGATTATTCAAGGTGGGAAACACCTATAGTTATACCAATGAAGGCAGATGGTTCAATTAGATTATGTGCCGACTATAAGGCAACTATCAATAAGACCTTGCAAGCGCACCCATATCCGGTTCCCGTAGTACAGCATCTGCTGCACTTATTAGGTAAATTTTTTGCTAAGCTTGACCTCGCTCAAGCTTATCAACAATTAAAAGTGGACGATGCGACAGCAGACGCTCAAACGATAGTGACACATCGTGGAGCGTTTCGTTGTTGTAGACTTCAATTTGGGGTTTGTGTAGCACCCGGAATATTCCAAAGTATAATGGAAAGAACATTACAAGGAATTCCTGGGGTGTTACCTTATTTCGACGACATCCTTATAGCAGCTAACACAAAACAACAATTAATTCAGAAGCTAAGAAGTGTTTTGCAAAGATTTCAGGAAAAGGCTAAAACTTAAAAAGTCTAAATGCCATTTCGGGGTCTCCTCCGTAGAATTCTTAGGCTTCCAAATTGATGCTCAAGGTATCCATCCGTCTAAAACTAAAGTGGAGGCAACTACCGCTATCTGCAACAGATATAGCGGCACATTCTAAAGCAGACCCCACAATTTCTAAAGTCCTAGAATGGGTTAGGCGGGGTTGGCCCAATAACCAAATTACAGAAACATTTCAACCATATTTTAGAAGAAGGTCTGAGTTATCCGAACTCAAGAATTGCTTACTATGGGGGTCGCGTGTAGTAGTACCCAATGCATTGCGCACAAAAGTGCTGCAGCATTTACATTCCAGCCACCCAGGTATTGCCAGAATGAAGGCATTAGCTAGAGGGTATGTTTGGTGGCCCAAAATGGACAATGACATATCCAATTGTGTGACGGCATGTCTGCCATGTCAAAGCTCGAGGCCGAATCCTCCAGCACCACCACCAAGGGAATGGGAAGTACCCAGGGGCCCCTGGTCGAGACTACATATAGATTTTGCAGGCCCCATACAGGGGCACTCAATTTTAATAGTAGTAGATGCATTTTCACATTGGGTAGAACTCTGTACCATGCATTCCATTACTTCTGAATCTACAATAAGACAGTTACAGAAAATATTCACAACCCATGGAATTCCCGACACTATAGTGTCCGATAATGGGCCGCAACTAACTTCAACCACATTCCAAGCATTTTTGGCAAGTTTGGGCATAAGGCATGCACTAATTGCTCCATACCATCCAGCGAGCAATGGCAGGGCTGAACGTGCTGTACGGTCGGCCAAGGAAGCACTCAGCCGTATGGGGCAAGGCCCATGGGAACACAAGGTTAACACTTATCTGTTAGAACAACATACAACACCATGTCCTATCTCTGAAAAAAGTCCAGCTGAACTCCTTATGGGCCGTAGGTTGCGCACAATTTTAGATCGCCTTCACCCTACATACCAATCAGACAATCCTGTAATACATAATGCCACTCGCACATTCCAACAAGGGGAAAGGGTATTTGTGAGAAACTGTGTAGGGGATCCCAAGTGGGTTCCAGGTGAGATTATACAGGTAACAGGACCATGTTCTTATAGGGTCCGGTTGGACGACGGGCGGTTATGGCGACGCCATGTAGACCAACTTCGAAGGCGCGGATCAGACCAGAGACAGACCGCCCCGAAGGCAACTTCAACATAAATAGATACTGACTGTCCAGATGAACTGGAGCTTGGCCCACCTACAACAAGTTCCCCAAGCACTACCGCCTTGTTCTTGTCGGATGACTTACCTGAGGAGGATGACGGAATGAGGCGTGCGACGTCATCTATAGGTAGCAGCAACCTCAGTACATCCCGAGACTCGGTGCAGGGGCAGAACCCGAATGAAGTTGCGGTAGGCCCCAGGCTTTCCGGAAGGGCCCATATTAAACCTGCTTACCTAAAAGACTATGTATGTTCTAACCGGGTGGAAGGAGTGTCATGTATGTACGTGGCCGCCTTCCCTGTCAATCAGCCAGTGATTGGGCCAATGGAGTTTAGTTAAAGGTGGGCAGGTTTTGAAGAATTCTATTGGTTGTGGCTCTGACAGCTCGGGGTATAAAAGAGCTGTCAGAGCGACCGTTGGTGCTTGCATCTGTTAGGTTCTGAAATAAACGGTTGTACAAGCATAGAGCCTCATGTTTGCCTCAAGCGCCTGAGATAAAATAATTTTCATATCCAATAATATATAAAAAGGAACAAACAGTAAGATATGTTGAAATATTGAATACAGAGGGTGAACTCAAATCTATTCAAGAGTTGAAACAAGAAGGAATAGAAATGAATTGGTATTCATACTTACAGATACAATCTAGATATAATGAAGATAGAAAATAAATAGGTCTTTACTGAGTTAGATAAAATTTTAATTGGTACTGATGAAAAACTAATTAAAAAACTATATGGATATTTATTAGAGACTAAATTACAAGAGGAACAAGTTAAAGAAACTATGATAGCTTGGGGGAAAAACTTTGGGTATGGGATAGACTTAGAAAAATGGCAGAAACTGTGGTCTCAAAATTATAAAATGACAATGTCAACTGCATATAGAGAAAATTTGTATAAGATGTTTTACAGGTGGCATCTATCCCCAATGAGAATTGCAAGAATGTCCAAGAATAAATCGGAAAAGTGTTGGAAATGTCATCAGATACCGGGTTCATACTACCACATGTGGTGGACTTGTATTGAAGCTAAAAGATACTGGACTAAAATCCACATGTGGTTGGAGAAAATGATACATAAACACATAGACCTCAAACCAGAGATCTTTTTACTGGGAATTATACCAGAAATTTACAACAAAGACTTAAAATATTTGATTCTAAATGTTTTAACAGCAGCTAGAATCGTATTTGCAAAAAACTTGAAAAACGAAATGATACCTAAACAGGAAGAAGTTATTCGAAAGATAATGGAGTGCGCTGAAATGAGCAAATTGACCTTTGAAATTAGAGAACAAGAAGACGAGCAATTTTATAAGATATGGGATTTGTTTTATCAGTGGCTGGAAAAAAGAACCTGGACATGAAAAATGTTTTATTTATGTCTTAAACATAAACATACAATAATGTTTTTAAATAGACTAATAACGATACAATGTTTTAATTGAAGGAGAAAAGCAAAAACATAATAATCTTGTTAGACTAACAATAATACAATGAAATACTGACATATATATGAATAATTTAGAATTTTTTGTTATAAAATGAAGGATAAAGATAATAAATGAACCAATGTACATTTGATAGAAGATTGGTAATATAATATATAACTCTAAGTGAATACCATAAAGATATCCTGTTGAAAGTAGTGAAAGATATATAAACATAAACACTTGGTAAATTCTTCTATACTGTAAAAATATTTAAAATGAGACAATGATTGCATAAAGGTATGTTGTTGTTAACCAGACAATCAAGAATATAAGAGAATTAAGCTTATTGAAAAGAAAGAAATATTAATCGTAATTGAACATATGCTGTACAATGAAAGTGAGGTTTTTGGCTATATTGGATGGAAAAACTGTGATTGTGTATATATTTGAAAATATGGATGCAAAAACACTTGTAACCAAACGACATGCTGTATGTAATGGATGAAAATTTTTTAATGTTGTCTTTTATGTTTAAAAATAAAAAAACGTGGAAAAAAAGATGAATCAAACAATTGTGACATAGTTGAGTCAGCCTGTAGTAGGTTTCAGTATTCATTGGGTTGGATGGGTTAATATTTTTCCAGTTAACTGATGTTGGCTTCTGATTATATGGAAAATCTCAAAGCATCTGGTAATAATATATCTTTAATAGCTGTCTGCCTTTGTGGAAAAGTTTGACTTGATTTCCTTAAAAACGAGGGTAGATTTGGTTTGAAGAATGCAATACAGAAAAGGCAGTCTAAAAGTAGGTAGTGTGCCAATGAACCTCCCCAGACAAAAAATATATCAGTTCATATTAAGAAAGAGGTTAGATTGGGAAAAAAACGCCACCTTTGCTTTTTCAAAGCTTGCAGTTAAAATGTTTAAGATAGCCAACTTAGGTTTGGTACAAGGAAATAGCACAGTGGTACTGTGGTTTGTTTTTTTAAAAAAATCATATTTAGTAGGGACATACCCAGCTAAGATTCTTTGCTATAAAAAATTGGGAAGTGTGTGATTTCAAATATATAATGTCTGGTTTCAAACAGAGAATAATTAAAAGATGATTAAAAGTATCTGAACTAAGATGTAACATTCAATATTTTTTTTGAATAAACTTGCAACATTTAGTACATATTAATATGTATGCTAAACTGTAGAACTGGCCATAAATAGCTTTTCAGAATTCTCCAGGAATTTAGTGAAGAGCGAAATCGAGTAGATAATTTCTCTGAATTTCTCCAGAAGGAGTAATTCTCCATAAATTTCTCAAGAGCAGGATTTTACATTCACAATTGTGATAGCTCTTCTCCTGAAACAATCTATCTAGCGAAGTGCATCATGGTTATTTCTTTAGAATTTAATTGAAATATGAGAAATCGGAGATGAGGACCAATGAAAAGATCATTGTATGCTGAAAAATAGGATATTTATTCCTCGAAACCTTGTATTTAAATTAAGTGCAAGAGGACAAATTATCTGTAAATGTTTTTTTTTTCATTAGAGTAAGAATTGGAAAGAGAATTTCACTGCCTAGCACTCAAAAATTCCTTTCAAAATGTTCCATGTGTTTAATTTTATCTTTATTAGATGCATTGGGTACTTCACAGGGTATAATAGTTAAAACCCTCATTCTAAAACATCAGAGCAGCAAAAAAACCCACCATACAGCAGTAATAAAAACATTTAAAAATATTACAAGAAACTGATTAAATTTCTGTTTCAAAAACTGCACAAAGTATTTTTCCCACATTCCTCCTTTTTTGCTGTTTTTTCTTCCCAATGTAGCTTTTAGCCTGAAACTGAATCCAACAGTCTGTCATCCATTCTGAAGTATTTTGGTTGGTCCCCACTGAATTTTCACAGTAAACTGATCAGAAAACATCCTTGATGATTTACACTGTAATCTCAAAGAGTTGGATCCTTTTCATATAGATATTTAGGCTGAAGAGCAACCAGATAGTGACTATTTTATTTGCATCTTAGTAGCTTAAAACCATTTGGTAATTTATTTTTATACTCAATCCCTATTGTTAGTATGGGACTAGATTTAGGCAGAGGTGGGCTGCTCCCGATTCAGACCAGTTCGTGGAAACTGGTAGTGGTAATTGGGCCTGGGTCACCAAACTGGTAGTGATGGCTGGCTGGCCGCCATGCCTCGAAACTGGCCTGCTCTGACAGTCGCCCTGCCTCACTTTCATCACGTGCATCCACAGAACTGCCTCCTCCTGCATACACACAGGTAAGCATTTGCACTAGCCTAGCCCCCCTCCCTACTGGCCAGCATCTCCCGAAGCTGCTGATGTTGCAGCCCCCCTGGAGCTCCAAGCGGTGGGTGGGGCAAGCTCTCAGCACTTTTTCCACTGGTGGGAAAAATGCTGAGGGGGATCCTCGCTCACCTTTCACCAGCCACCTGGAACTCCAAGCAGCTGGGGGGCGGGCGGTGTAAGGGTGGCAGAACATGGACTGTTCAGTGCTGAGGTAGAAGCAGCCGTGGCACCAGGGAAGGCAAGGCTTCTTTGCCAGCCTCCCATCTGGCAAAACAATTTTTTGGCTAGTTCGGTGGGTATGGCTAGGTGGGAGGGGCATGTGACTGAGTGAGCATGTGCATGAGTGATGTCAAGTTGGACATGCTCACTCAGTCACATACCCCCCACCTAGCCACGCCCACTGAACTGGTAGTAAAAATTTTTAGAACCCACCACTGGATTTAGGGCTAGTCCAGACTAAATGGACACAATAACAAAAACTTGAGAGCTTCCCAGATTTTATCTGCAATAATTGAGGGTAGGTCTGAGAACTCTGTTACAGAGTTATACCAAACTTATTTAGTTATTCCAGCCAGCATTATACACCAACAAGTAATAATGGCATCATAGTCAGAATTCTGACAGAAATAAGTCAGCCTTATTTTGGAGCTTCTTAGCTTCGCATTCATTTTATTCAATTCATTCAAAAACCCAGTACTCTTCAACATGTTCATAAATGATCTAAATGAGGGGGTAAAGGGGGAGCCCATCAAATTTACACACAACATCAAGCTGGGGAAAATAGCTAAAACTTTAGAAAATAGGTTCAAAATTCAGAATGATCTTGACACACTTGAACACTGAGCCCTATCCAGAAAAATACAAAAGTATGAAAAAGTATGGTCTTACTCTTAGGCAAGAAAAAATAAAAGCACAAATATAGAATAGGATGTACCTCCTCAACAGCAATAACTATTAGAGGGAGCTAGGAGTCCTAGTGGACAACCACTTCTTTATGAGCCAGCAATGTGCTGCAGCTGCAAAAAAGCCAATGCAGCACTAGACATAACAGGGGAATAGTATCAAGTTTATGTGCAATGTTAGTACTGGTTTATATTTCACTAGTAAGATCATACTTGGAATATTGCATCCAGTTCTGGTCATCACAATACAAAAAGATGTTGAGGCTCTAGAAAGAGGGGAGAGAAGAATGGCAAAGGTGATAAGGAGTCTAGGGGCCTGGAAGCTAAACTGTATGATGAACGGTTGCAGGAACTGGTAGGTAGTTATAATATAGTAGTCTAACAAGGAGAAGGACTAGGGAAGACTTGGTCGCTGTCTTCCACTACTTGAGGGGCTATCACAAAGAGGAGCCCCCCTTATTCTCCAAAGCACCTGAAATTTGGATAAGAAGTAAAGGATTGAAGATTATCAAAGAGAAATCCAATCTAGAATTAAAGAGACATTTTCTGTTATTGAAAACAATTAATCATTGGAATAGCTTGCCTCCAGAAAGTAAGGGTGCTGGTGGTTTTCAAGAACAGATTAGACAATCATTTGTTCAAAGTGGTAAAGCATCTCCCTCTTGAGAGGGGAGATTGGAGTAGAAGACTAGAAGACCTCCAAGGCCCTTTCCAACTCTGTTATTCTATGACTTCTATCACTTCAATTTGTAATATAAACTGTTTAGCTACTTTAAATATTTGTTTACTTGTACTATTTTGGTCAGTGACCATCATGAAAATTATTCACAGAGCATGTTTTGATTCTTTTTTCTTTTTTAAAAAAGAATGTTAAAAACATTCTACAGATAGTTATCCACTTTATTCCTGGTCCTCTTAATGGCAAAAATGAATTTTCTTCCTACTGTAAATGATCTTCCAAGCTCCACTATCAAGAGTTGAAAATCTAGGTAGGAGTTTCGATGTGTAAAGTTTGAATCCCAACACATTGAGAGACAGTGACGTGCGGTGAGGTTTATGGCTGGTGAGGCTGGTGACGTCATCAGGAAGGCGGGGAATGGGACAACGTGTGCTGGAGGCTGAGGCTGCCTCAGCCTCCAGCACACATGATACCATTCCCCGCCTTCCTGAGCACGCTCCGCCGTCTCTCGTTCCGCGATCCCCACCAGCAGCTGCTTTTCAGTGCTTTTCTGTGCATCTGGCGTTTAGGACATCTGGCTATCTACCTAAATGCCAGACACACAGAAAAGCACTGAAAAGCAGCTGCTGTTGGGGATCGTGGAGTGCGAGCTGGCGGAGCGTGCTCCCGCCTTCCTGAGCACGCTCCGCCTGCTCGCGCTCCACGATCCCCAACAGCAGCTGCTTTTCAGTGCTTTTCTGTGTGTCTGGCATTTAGGACATCCGGCTATCTACCTAAATGCCAGACGCACAGAAAAGCACTGAAAAGCACTTCGCCTCCAAGCCACTTCGTCTTGATGACGTTGCCAACGTCGCTGCTGGGCGCGGCCGGACGGAGGTAACCAGAGTGGCGCCGAGGGGTCCGGGCGGACGAAAGAGCGAGTGAGCGAGCGATGGAGGATTAGGCAGCCTGATCCTCGGTCGCTCGTCCGCCCGACTGCCTCGGCGCCACTCTGGCTACTTCCGTCCAACCGCGCATGGCAGCTGCAGCAACGTCATCAAGCCCCTGCCACTTCTGGACATCTATTGCAGTCGCAAGGAGCGCGCAAAGTACAGCGGAGGCAGGAAGGTTATTGGCGCTTCCGATAACCCTCCTGCCGCTGCTGGTTGCCCAGCTGGCACCCACCCCACGCGCGCTTTTCCTCCTCCCTCCTCTTCCTCTTATATATATGAAACTCCCTTGTGGATATTATTTTTATATATTATTATTTCATGATAATAATATATTCACCGCACGTCCCTGTTGAGAGAGAGGCAAGGTGTGTCCAAGTGGGACCTCCATTCTGGCCCCACTGTTCATCATATGAATTTGCAATTGATCATAGAAAAAGGTTCTGAGGATACCTGTAAAGAACTGAAGGTCTCATCATGATACATCCATCAAAGTTTGATTACACAAACCACTCTCAGTTGTAGAGAAGGGTGTAAACCAGTAACTCAATATTCAGTGTATGGCTAGATGTCACTTCCGGGATCGGACAACGACGGACATGTTTGTCCGCCGCTCGTCTCCCCAGTGGGTTCCTTAGGGGACACAGGAGCCCTTGTAGGGGGGTCCTGTCGAAGGGCGGCTGGCCAGCTGGGGTGCTTTTCGGCTTCGCCTAGGAGCTGGGGAGTGGAGGGGGGGCGAGAGACAGCTTTGCGCTGCCTGCCCTCTCATCGGATGGCTCCGGAGGCTAAAAGAAAAGTTGGAGAAGTGCAGCTGGAGACTGAAGGTGGGGATCCTGACCGATGCTCTTGGAGGACTTAGGAGAAAAGCAACAATCACTTTGTGAGTCTTTTGTGTTTCTGTCTTTGAAGAGAGATTAGAGGGGGGGTTTACAATTCCCCCCCTCGGACTAAGCGGCTTTGAAAATGGACCCTCGGGAAGAGAGAGGTTAAAATACTGATTTATTTGACTTTTAATTGAAAATGACTTTCACAATTGCTGGAAACGATTCTGAACTGTTGTTTTAAAACAAAAAACTTTTGGCGACTTCTTTCCCTGCGAAGGGGAGGGCCAAGATGGCGCTCGCCCCTCTTTCTTTGTCTTTATGCAAATGAAGTATGTCCTCTGAAGTTACTCCCAAAGAGAGAATAAAGAAAAGTGGATTGCTTGTTTACTCTCCCAAAGGGAAACTGGGACCCCCTCCTGTGTAGGATCTTCTGATCTTTGGCTGACTTTTCTCTCCATTCATCTTGGTGTATTTTACTCTTGGAACTGCAAATTGGGTGCCGTTGCAATTGTTTTCCCTTGGAGACCAGCATAGCTGTGAAACCCTCTGACACCACTTCCCTTGGCAAGGATTTGCATCTCTGAACTTAAACAAATGGCGGCAAGGAAACCCCCTACCGGCAAAGCGCACTCAGCCCCCTCATCGGCTGCCCCAAGTCCCACGATGCAACAGTCTAAGATATCGTCAATGTTGCAGAAAGCAGTGGCTGGGGAGGATCCTAAGGAATTATCTGTTACGGAAATGTTTAAAGAACTTATGAAGGGACAGAATGAAATGAGGGCTGAGGTCAAAGAAAACTCAGAGTGGTTAAAGAACATATAGCTGGAAATACACAATGAATCTTGGTGTTAGAGGACGGAATGGCGGGGCTGGGGGAAGAAGTGAAAGCAATGCATAAGGGAAACATAGATATGGAAAACTTTCAGACAAAAGTAGAATTTGAAAGAATGTCCTTTTTTCTTAGATTCCAGAACTTACCAGAAACAGAGAATGAAAACCTTAAAGATATTATGAGTACAATTTTAGCAGATTATCTCAAGAGAGATAAAAAACAAATATGGTGGGATTTGGATCTAGCTTATAGGATAAATTCAGCATATGCTAGAAGACACAATGTTCTGAGGGAGATACATGTTAAGTTTGTCAGGAGATCCACAAGGGACGAGGTACTTGCACCCCAAAGGGAGGGACCATTGAAATATAAGGGTGAAGAGTTCACCATTCTCAAACAGATCCCGAAAAAAATAAGAGATAGAAGGAGGAAATTTTCCTCCCTAGCAAAAAATTTATATGAAAAAGGAATCTGGTTTAAATGGCTGATTCCGGAGGGGATGTTAATCTTCTGGGAGGGAAACTGGATCAGAATCAATGCAGTCCAGGAGGCGGAGGCCTTCATTAAAAAGAATTTTCCACTCTCAGAGGAGGAACAGAGTGGGAGTAGTGAAAGAGACAGTAAAACACAAGACAGTAAGATCCAAGACGGGAAGGAGGGGGGCACTGAGGCGCTCTCTGGCGACAGGGAGGAAGAAGCAATATCGAAAAGGCTCAGATCTCAAAAATAAAATTATTTGGAACAATAGCAGTTAGTGATATATTAGAAAACGACAAAGAGAAACATGTAGGAACACAAGACTAACAATACAGAGTAAGATTTGGTTTACTGTTTTCTTCTATAAATTTGTTGTACAATGTTATATAAATGAGTACCGTGCTGGGATCTCTACCAGCAGTATGAAAGCTGCCAAAAAAATTTGTATACCTATTTACCCTTCCCTATATATTTGAAAACCAATAAAACTTTGTTTAAAAAAAATATTCAGTGTATGGCTTATTTTGTTCTGCTTATAACTGGTCCTAGCAGATCTCCCAAGATCTACATATAGCTATGGAATTATAGGGTATCTTGCCTTAAAGACAAGGTTCAATGTAGCTTAAGGATCAGTGAGGATTTCTTATGATACATATTCCTAAACATATTAAATCCTTCGTAACATGATAATCAGGAACTTCATGATGATCCTGGTGTTTGTTTTCTTCACAATTATTGGGAGTGGGTCACCATGGCTTTTTTCTGAGTTTGT
Source organism: Natrix helvetica (assembly GCF_964273705.1). Lineage (NCBI taxonomy): Eukaryota > Metazoa > Chordata > Lepidosauria > Squamata > Natricidae > Natrix > Natrix helvetica. The sequence goes on along the minus strand of NC_138552.1, from coordinate 119,315,704 downwards.
TTTACTTCTTAGTCCTCTCTGTAGCTGTAGAATGCCTTGGTGGTCTCTCTCTCTCTCTCTCTCTCTCTCTCTCTCTCTCTCTCTCTCACACACACACACACACACACACACACACACACACACACACACAAACACACACACTCCTGTTTTTAAAGATCATACTTGGCACATAGACCTAATCTCCTACCTTATCAGGAGATGCTTAAATTTTCACAGCTGCATCGAGGAACTTGCATTTCAATCAAAACATAGCACATTCCAGCCGGCCACATCAAGGTCATCTCCAGGGTCATCCACAGTGACCGGAGGCAGTGACTTCTACAACCCGCAAAATGGCTTTGTTGGGGAATGTGACTGATGACACACCTTGGGAGAGGGGGAAACAGGGTCAGAGCCAAGGTGTGAATTAAGTGAGGTCAGTTGGCTTCACTTGATTTGTACCAACATGAAGTCCTAATAAATAACTGGATTTCTTTTGAAGCTTGGCTTGAGCCTCATGATTTCACTAGGGCATTGGTTGAAACCTTGACAAGATATATAATCACTACAAAAGTCACAAAATTCTATGGTTGAGCAATTGCATTTAGAAGATGATGGGTGACATGAATGGCATTGACCCACACTTTGACTGCCCTATTATACATGTAGTTACTCATATATGCACTTACATATACATTCTGTATCCCCACTTTTCCATTTTCCTCATACCTAGTTTAAGTCTTCCTTAATGTTCATGATGTCATATGTTTCTATAATTTTAACCAATCATGTATAAACATTTAAATGAAAAAAAAATTGTTGGTGATTTCAGAATATCATGTAGGAAATCTTACTTTTCAGATTCTTAAATTTGCTGTTGAAGAAAAAAAGGAGAGAAAAGAATTCTATTCTAGGATTGGTACAAGAGCTCTGTCTAGTGGTTACTATGGTCATTTATGTTATTCATACATCAAAGAGAACCAGAGGAAATAAAATTGAGCAAAATACAACCCTTTTCACATCAGAATAACTTTAAGAGGTGATTTTGAAGATTTTAAATTGTTCACATGGCTGATGATTTCATTGTCCCATCAAGTAAACGATTATATGTAAGTGTTCTTCAGCCCACATGTACATGGCTGTCAGATGAGGATAAAATTCCTGATAAAAGCCTAGAATGCATGTTGCTAGTTTCAAAAGATTATGGTGCCCAAGACTTTGTATGCTATTTTTTTCAAATTACAACAATATTACTATCTAAATGCATTTAGATAGGTAAGTAGAAAGTATATCCACTTGCTATAGCTACAATAGAGAAGATCACTGATAAATGCTAGAGCAAATTACAAGAGGGGCTAGATACAAGATCAAGCAATGTAAAAGAAAAGTATTAGATAGGGCAGGAGTTTGAGTAATGGGAATTAAAGTAAGGAGAAGTTAAATAAGATGGGGTGGGAGAAAAGAGACTACTGCACTGGAATGACATTGGAAAAGCTAAGTGTGAATTCTGGGGACAAAGTGACATGGTGAACATTTTTCTGTGCAGTCATTAAGAATAAAATCCAACTCAATAGTGTAGAACTAACTATGCCTGATTTCGTTGTATATATTTAACTGTATTTATTTATAGATCATTCAAGACTCAGTTCTTAGATTGTTGTGTCTAATGTGCCCAATTCCTTAGAAAATATGCTTATAATTACATCCTTAATTTTTCTTCCTTCCTTCCTTTCTTTCTCTCTCTCTCTCTCTCTCTCTCTCTCTCTCTCTTACTTCCTTCCTTCCCTCCCTCCCTATATGCTGCTTGTTTTACCAGATGATACTATCCTAGTTGATGTTATAGAAAAAATTGCAAGAGCAGGGGTTCATATTCAGAGGCCACATGAAATAACTATAGAATGCTTTTACTTATAGAAAACTAACATAGGATGAACCTGGTTTCTCATTGAAGTATTCATTAAAACAGCAAAAGGAGGTTAACATTTCCTTTTTACCCACATTAATTCTCTATGTTTAAATTTGTGGCTAATGACCATCAGTCATGATCACTGTGGCAATGTACAAGTCCTTTTCATTTATAATCTTTATAAAAGTTGTAGTTTATAGAATTTTTCTTGGTCACTCAGCTGGTGGCTTTCAAGGTAGTAGTAAACCAGAAATGTAGTTAATCAGCACACTTTTGTTTCTTTACATTTGTTATGTTAAATAGCTAAATGTCACGTCACTTGTTTTTCACCCCAGGTCATGGGTATCTTGCAAAGTGTGCCAGCTCTGTGGGTTTTGGGATTTTTCTTATAAGCAAGTTATTCTTGTCCCTAACATCCTGGCTAGTTGTTTTAAGGTGCTAACTTCTGTCTCACTATTAATGTGCAGCTTTATGTCTCACTATTAATGTGCAGCTCCTATTGCACAGCAGAATAAAATAACAAACAGTTTTTTTCTGAGGCAGCTCCCCCGTGACCACCCTCCCTCTTAAGTGAGAGAGACAGGAAAAGAACAAAGTTCTTAATTGTCAAAGCAAAGAAATGAAGACAAGAGAAAATGTTTTATCATAATTAATATTCCTCACTCTCATGTCCATTCCATCCACACCTGGGTCCTATTGCTACATATGACCCTTCCTCTGATCGCTAGGGCTCATCTGGACATACATTCCATCATCTGATCCTTCAGTGCATTGCTTGTTCTTTTTTATTCCTTGAGCAATATGGAGACATGTCAGATATTTTGATGAATGGCTCAAATGCTGTTCTTTCTTTAGTAGTGTACAAGACAACCAGCCAACTAGCTTGAAGCTATTAAAGCACTGCTGGAATAACATTAGACTTGGTGACATGGTGCTATTTTAGAGCTTGGTATACTCTCCCAAGTTCATAGCTGCACTCCTTGAAAGAACTGAAACTATTATAAATAGCAGTGAAACCTCATCACATTATAATAGTGCCAGTATTAAGAGGGAAAGTACTGAAAATACTTTCAATATGAATTTTCCACGTGGACTTTAGATGAAAACTGACCTTGGCTCTGAACATGAAGTACAGATAGTTCTACTTCGGCAAGTAAATGGGAGGCCAACAAACTGCATATAAATTCTGCTGCCTACCAACATTGATCTTAAATCCCCTGCCACAGCTGGTCGGAAGAGAGAAGTAAATAAAGACTGGAATGTGCAACTGTTAAGTAAACCATAAGAGAAACCTCGCCTCACCCTTCTGAAACAGAACATTGAGAATAAACCTCTGGAGATGTTGATGGCCTTCCAGCTGTCATGCTGGATATCAGAACTTTACCTTGGCAAGGGCATACCTCTGAGGACAGTGAGGGCTTTGACTTTCAGCAGAGTTGCAAATTTAGGAGCATTGCCATTTGCAGATGCTCTAGCAGTAACTTTCCTAAACATTCCAGGAACAATAATAAAGTTCCCAGGCCAGTGCTGAATCTACTATGTGATTTCCTCAGAACTGTCAGTTCTAGCAGTGATATATAGCACTACACCCTTGAAAGTACAAGAGGTGGCAGGAATTATAAAATTAAAAGTCCTGCTAGGAAGAGAATGTAAATCTCCTCATTGACTCTTCATAATATTCTTATTCTTGCTTTAATAGAACTAAATAAAAGAAATCTGCAGAATGTTCCATGTCTTTTGATCTGGAAAACTATTCTGCTGTTTGGTTTTAATCATGTATATACTTAATAAGACTTTTCCTCAACCCAGTTGACACTACCTTTTCTCTTCCATGATGAATCAATCAATCAGTGCTTAATTTTCTAATTGCACAGCATATCTACTCAATACATCAGTTTAATACAATAAATACATCAGAATAATGGAATAAAAATGCAAAACCCTACAGCTATGTATGTCACATGACATTATGTTGAAAAAGACAGGCCTCTTCCTCTAAAATCCATTATAGCATGATAGATGTGTCCTTGGTTTTGCTAGCTTTTAGCACTCTTAGATATGATTACTCAGAGCTAACTCAGCCTCAGTGGCATATTCAAAGGAAGAGGTCTTCTTCAGAGCAGCATCTTGTGGTCAGTGCCTGCAACATGATAAAAGTTCTAAAGATATGGTAGGGTTGCATTTCACTTGAGTTGTTCTTTGGGACATCTTGTTCGCAAAACATCCCTCAGAGGAAAAGCAGCCAGCTTCTCAAACAAGGAACATTGCAGGTAAAAAAGGTGGGGTAGTTAAAGGTTTTCTCTGCAACAATATGGCTTATCATCCTTTTTTTCTTTTCTTGTCATTCATTCAAAGTGTGTTCATCACTTCTCAACAGGCAAGGCAAATCAAACCATCTGGTATTCAACATAGCTATCATTCACTGAACACAATTAGAAAAGAGTATAATAATATGCCACACATATCCTTCATACACACATGAGGCAGACTCTGATGGGTGTCCCAAAACTTTCATTAACAGAATGGAAAGGGGACAATTGCTCTAGTGCCCTTTTGCAAAATCTGTTCTGAAAAGCCCTGCTGGATAAATTTGGGATAATAAAGTAGTCTGGAGGGGGAAACAGAAAACGGGTATTTTGTGTTCTCATACTTACTTGGATGCAACTCATAATCATTGTACTTTTTACATTTTCATTTAAATGCTCATTTAAAAAGTACAGGTAGCATAACACAAAAAAGTAATTCCATACTGTAAACACATTTCTTACTGAAATTGGCAACAATAATGTGCTCTAAAATATTTTTTTCGATAATTCATTGTGAAAAACGAAGGACTTAATTAAAACCAGAACCTTATTAAATTCAGCCAGAATTAGCATTCTTTAGCTGAAAATGGGAATTATGCCCTGGAAAGTATGCAATAACTGACCAGTGCTCACCTCTGACCATTTAAAAAAGAACACATTTCTTGCCTATTTTGACTAGCATTTCTTTTCTGTTCCTCATAGTGCAATATCCAACAGGATGGACCACTGAAAATAAGTAGTTTTTTAATTGAAAAAAAGTTGCAAAATAGTTCCACCTTACTCCTTGTTGTTTGTTACCATCTTGCTATCTTCTTCAACCAGCTGACTGATTATTTCCCTGACTCTTCTCTGGTTCCACAAATAGCCAATTTGGAAAATGCTCTGGTCTACTTAATGATCTCCTGTTGGTAACGTAGAAAAGCAGACGCAGACAGGAGTAAGGTTGTGATGGAAAGGCCACCACAGCATTGTTCGGGGCTCTGTTTTATTGTAAAAGCTCTGAATAACTTGCACTGTTGGCAGAAGCTCATTGGATTACAAAGGCATGGTATCCTTGTGATATGTTCGTGGACAGCTCATGATATAGATCTGCTAGTTAATCTTCTGCTGCATGCAATGTGTCTATGTGTAAATTCCATTGTACCTTCTTGTAAGCAAAGGATTAAGAGGAAGAAATGTGAACTTTGATTGATCCCCAGTGTGGTTTGCCAGCTACTGGGTAACCAATTAACTCCACAATCTCCTCCTCGCTTATACTTTTTTAAACCCAGCATCTGACCATGTTTAAATGAGTTAAGGATTAACATATTCTATAAGCACTGCGATCAGCCGCAATGGATTGAGTAACTAAGAAGCTCTGAACAAAGATGAATAGGATACTGTGGAGGGTTGGCTATTCCTTCTGGCCTCCAAGAGAAACAGACTGCTGGAGTAGTGTCACCACAGTAGAACAAGTCTGGGAGGGGTGTTAAAGTAGCATTGCTGAAGCTGGAGCTGAATATCATTTAATCTTTACAGAGATTGGTCATATTGGCCATTAGAGGAAGAAAGAACAGAAGAAATATGCAATGGATTACCTCTTGTGTTTGTTTTTGCTGTGCTTTGTCCTGACTGGAATTCTTGGGCTGACCACTATAGCAGACTTCCTAAAGGACAAGTATTTTCTTTCTCTTACTTCTCTTTTCTCCCATTCTGAGGACCAAAACCTCAGAGATGCAGTTACATATAATTCGGTCAATAAACATGGTCTTTTGCATCTTAAGCATCTGTCTGTAAATTTGCTTAATGATCTTGATTCTACTGAGCCACATACCATCTTCTAATTATGGATCCCAGTCAAGGTTATCTCAACGTTTTCCCTACAAACCCTCTCTTGGCTGTCTCCAAACATATCAGGTCAGCATGCATTTGTTCTGCCAGGGGAAAAAAAGAGCAGGGAACTGACAGTGTCCTAATTTTCTTTTCAGCAGCTGAGATCTGTTCTAAAATGGTTATTGCCCAATTCACTGGGTTGCTACTGACAATCATGCACTTCAAGAGCAAAAGGGGCACAGGATCTTCTATTGAAATCAATCATCTACATCACATGAAGACTACTTAAGTAGGGGCTCATGGAAGTATGCATGTGGATAAGGAAGAATGAAGCTGGGATCGTATGACTCTTCTCTGAACTGTCAGGGAACCTGACTCTGTTTGCATAGCCTACATATTTAAGCTTTGTGTAGGAAATGAGATAAATGTGCCATTGTCAACATCCACAAACATAATATTTACCTAATGCATTAATTCTAGGCAAGGTGTCCCTGTTATGCACAGAAGCAGGACTATGCCCCCTCAATCTGTTGGCAATATCTAGCCATCTTTATACAATGAGTAGCAAGGAGAGTCTTCATGTAATGCAAGAAGTCTCATCATCACAATAATTGCAGGATGGGTTTTTCTTGCTGCATTTGACCCAATACTTCAGAGTTGGAGCCTGCACAATATTAGAATTGGAATTCTCTGGTGCAATCGTATTGCCTCTTCTATGTATTAGCTTACAAGGCCAGAAAGTGTTTATAAATAGTAAGAACAGTATGTAATGCAGTCTATAATTTGGTGGTTCAAGATTCTTAATTATCTAGACAAGTTCTTTATTTTCAGAAACGGCTTATGTGATTCTATAATATTGTTTTAAATCAAGAAAATTATTGTTCTATCAAAAACTGCCCAAAAACTAAAGTAATTTTTTTATCTAAAATCATATTTCATTTAAAAAATATTTTTCTAAGAAAAAATCATAAAGCAACACTGAGATTCATGTATTTTAGAGGATAGAGATCAATAGTGGGCTCCTACTGTTTTGGACCGGTTTGGCCGAACCGGTGGTGGTTTGACGACCTGGGTTGCTGGAACAGGCAGCAACTCAGGCCCCTGAACCGGTCCCCTGGGCGGTGTTGTAGGCGCCACCATCTTGTTTTTCAGTTCTCCACATGTGCAGAACAATTTTAATTTCATTGTGCATATGCGCAGCACAAACATGATCAAACCGGCAGTAGTGCCTGCCGGAACTCACCCTTGGTAGAGATAAATAAAACTGTCTAGAAGGAAACATGCCATTCATGAAAAGTGTGTTCATCACTTTTCAACAGGCAATTTTGGGATCTTGGTGGGATCTAAAGGAGCATATACAGAAGTGCTGTCAAGCATAGAATAAATGAGGAAAAGCAAAGTTTTTCATTTTTTTCAGGGCAGTAATTGTCCAATTTATGGCATCCTGTGCAGAGCAGTTAACACAGAAATACTTTTTAAGGTTTTTTTCTCCACTGGTGTCACATTTGCCACTTGTTGTGAGCTTTAATTGGAGAATATCAGAAGTTTTGGTAGCATCTTTTCCAACAAATTTTATAAAAATAGACAATTAAGAAATTAAACTTAATTAATTAAAGTTAGAAAAGGCGCCACTGGACACATTGGATTTTCTTGCCACCATACAGTAACACAGTTCTCCTCCTATATTTTTGAACACAGAAATACTATAGATAATCACCATGAATACACTGAACTCAGGTAATGGTTGTGACAGGAATAACAAGTTCTTCTTTCAAAATGCTTTAAACTTCAATTAGGACTCAAAATATCCACAGCAACCAGCAGAAAATATTGAAAGATTCTCAGAAAATGCCTCTCTGATTCAGGAAGCTGTTTTACAAATTATGTGGCTGTTGTTTCAGATGAAGCCTCTGTAATGATTGGCAAGCACAATGGAATTCTTCTACAAAATATTTAAAGTCGGACATTTGTTGGTCTTGGCTGTATTTGCCAGTTAGCACATCCAGCAATAAAATAGGCTGCATGAATCTCTGCTGGTTCTGAATGATCATTTTGAAAAACATCCCCAAAGAGAGACTTTTTTTGATAATAAAACAGTCAGAAAAAATCCTTTGTCGTGCTGCAAGAATGTATCATATCCTTAAATATTTTGGATAGCCTTACACAGAAGTTATCACTCATTATAGTGATGATGAGCCTGTTCTACTGAAATTACACATAATAGAATAGCAAATACTGCACAGTTCATAAACTCTATTTTTTCATGCAATTATTCCTTGATTTGAAAATTTTAATAGGTTGCTTCAGCATGAAATATGTGCTAGTACTGTATATGGAAGCGATGTGTGGGCTTGTTAAGATATTTTATTAAACCACAGATGTGTGAACAAATTTAGAGTGCTAGTTCTTAAAATCATCAAGAGGTTTCAGACAATAAATTCCTAATTAACTTTTGTTGTAAATCAAAAAGTTGGATCTTGATAGATCATCAGGCAAGTAAATAGATATTGCTTATAAAGTACAGTAGTTGTGTTCAACCTATGAAAAGAAAATCAGAGAATGTCCTAATATTTTATGGCAAAACACAAAAATGATCATTGTGTGGCATTTTACAATATTTCAATATTTTCTTTTTTTTCTGTAAAACATGCTTTTAATATCTCACAAAAATATTTTCTGCAATAGTACCTTCAGCTTGTTTAAAGAAAAACAAAAAGGACTAAGCACAGAAACTCTTCAAGGAAATTAGGCATATGACATGTATTTCTGGAGTTTATGTCTAATGTAAAGTATGAAAAAGATAGGGACTGTTCAGGGAGAAGAGGGGCATCTTTCTCCATATGAAAGCTGGAGAGAGTTATAGAGCAGACTTCTTGGGCAAAAAAGCTCTGGCAGTCCAAGTTGAAAGCAGTGTCTGTTGGGTAAGATTAAGGGAAACAGGAAGAAGTGGCTTGGATTAGGGCAAGTGGAGGAACCATTGGGACCTGTGGTGGCTGCCAAGTCAGTTCAGGGCAATGCTGTGTGATGTGAATGAAGATGGTTTGGCTAAAGGGATGGAATTGGATGATTATAAGAAAGCCAGGATTGACCTAATGTTAGGTGAGGATCCCTTTGAAGCTGAGGATTTACAGTAGGACATGGAATTTGGAGGTAATGATGAAGATCAGAATAGTGGTGGACAGAAGGAATTACAGTAGGAAGGGGGATTGTGCTGTTTTATTGAAACCAGCTCCCACTTTCAGTCACCTAACTTAGCTCAGGAACTTGTTTTCCAGGACCTTGGAAGCCTTTGTATTATACTGACTGTTTCCAGCACTTGGCAACTGTGATTTTATAGCATGGATGCAAACTGCATTACCGCTGAATTTTTAAGTGAAAATGAGAAGTAGCCTGCAACTTCCTTAAATGGTTTAGGGACAGTTATGACTATTTCTCAGGGCCAGTTGATTATCTAGTACAACAAAAAATGTGGATGAAATGGATTACTGGGTGATCATGAGGGCTTATCCATTTCCTTCATGGGAAACCTTGAGGTTTGATTAGCCTGCTCTGATTTGAGCAAAACCCGTGTTTTATTTTTTCATTAATTGCTTCAAAACATTTTTAAATTTGAGGTTTGTGAATTTGTGATAGCTTAATGATGTAGATCTAACATTTATTACAATCTTCCTAAAGATTGTCATTAGGAAATGTTAGATGTAGATCTAACATTTATTACAATCTTCCTAAAGATTGTCATTAGGAAAGAGGTAAAAACCAAGCTTTTGATATTGTTATTGTTAGATTCTGGGGCGAAAGACGAGACTCGTACAGCTGAGGTAACTGGAATGAACAATTTATTAACAGCAGCGGAACAGAGCACAACTATTTACAATTCAGCACCATGCCTTGCTTGACAGCTATTTATACTCAAGCTGTCAAGCAGGGCAGCCAATAGGAAGACAGCAGAAAGCCCGCTCTCAGCCCGGTGCGTCTTAACCAATAGGCACAAGCCTCTGGTTGCTGGGCTGACAGTCGGGATGTCATTCGTATGTCAAGGACTTGCAGCCGGTCACAAGTCGAGGACTTGGGGGCGGTTGCAAGTCGAGGACATAACATTCCTTCCCCCCCAGTGAGGATTCATGCGTGGAGAGAAAGATTGCTTGGGGGAGGGGGGCAATCTCTTTAACACAATAAGGTTTTGTGTGCATATAGATTATTTTGAGGGCATGTAGTTCACCATTAAAATAAAAACATATTTTTGTATTTTGAGAGGTTATTTGGACAGTAAGTTTCAGGCATATTTGGCCCTTGTTTAGGAATGTATCCTGCCAAATTCAGGCAGATAAGCCTAAAGGAATTTTGCTAAAGAAATATTTACAAACTTTGGAACATTGAAACCAAGTGTTAATATAATCTATTATATATTATTATTGTTATTATTGTTATTATTGTTATTATTGTTATTATTGTTATTATTGTTATTATTGTTATTATTGTTATTATTGTTATTATTGTTATTATTGTTATTATTGTTATTATTGTTATTATTGTTATTATTGTTATTATTGTTATTATTGTTATTTCATTGTTGACTCTCTGCATCACAAAGATTTTCCCTATGACAACCTGGTCTTTAAAGTCTTCTAATGGTGCATTCATTGCTATTGTAACTGAGCCCATCCACCTTATTATTAATATCTAATGGCTGTGGAAAACCCCAATATTGTAAAGATACAGGTAGTCCTCGACTTCCAACCACAATAGAGCCCAACATTTCTGTTGCTAAATGAAACATTTGTTAAGTGATTTTTGCCCCATTTTACGAGCTTTTGTGCCACGGGTATTATGTGAATCATTGCAATTGTTAAGCTAGTAACATTGCTGTTAAGTGACTCTGGCTTTCCCATTGACTTTGCTTGTCAGGTCGCAAAAGGTGATTATATGACCATGAGACACTGCAACTGTCATAAATACATGTCAGTTGCCAAGTATCTGAATTTTGATCACATAACTATGGGGATGCTACAACAGTTGTAAGTGTGAAGAATGGTCATAAGTCCCTTTCTGGTCTCTCTAAGCAGTTTATACCTAAACTAATGCTCTGTTATATGTTGAAATTCTAGAATTCTGCTATAGATAGTCCTCATGTTACAAATGTAATGTAACTGTTGTAAGGTGAGGACTATGTGTACTGGGAAATCAGACAAGGATAAGTATGTTTAGAATTGTGCTTCTTGAATTTTTGGTTTGTTTGTTTGCTTGCTTAAATAGTGCCTGAAACATTTGGGGGAGGGGGGAAGAATGTCTTCATCAGATGACATTTAGTGTCGACAAAGCCCCCTGAATTCACTGTAATTTGAACTCTCCCATTATAAAAAGTCACTCCAATGGCAACATCTTAAACTCTCCCCAATCAAAGTGTGAAATAAATTGAAAAGATAAATGATACACAAACCCCATCAACAAAAAGCACTGAAATCAACATTAGGACTTATTAGCAAAGCTGCACACACTTTATTGAATTTAAACAATGGCAAACACAGCTGGCTCACAGAAACTGGAGCTTCCTAACCTAAATCCAAAAGTCTGTGAGTGACTATTTTCAGCAGTTCCTGCCACACTTTGAATTTAATTTAGTTTTTCACATTTCAGGAAAAGGTCCGTCCCCCCCCCCCCTGCGCCTTTGTTGATTCTGGTAGATTATGAGAAGGGCTTCTTCTGGCTATGCCACTGCAAAGCAGCAGGAAGCACCAGGGAACCAGTGAGATTGCCTGCTAATGCTCACTGGCTCTTGCCTACTCTGCTTAATGGGAGAAACCATGCCAGATTCAAAGGGTACTTTTAAGGATGAGCAGGAACCCATAAGGTTAGAAACTGAGAGAATAACGACATAACTGAATATCTATTTCAAAGCAACTCTTGCTCTAAATGAGGCTCAGTCTCAGAATTACCGCAGGTACTGAAAAAAACAGAGAGTTAAGGTAACAAGGTCCATTTAAACTCTGGCTAAGAGAATATCTTTTCTGAAGAATTAATGAAAGAAAATCCCAGCAAAATCTATTTAGATTAGTATGCACTTTACAACTGAAACACAGACTGGCCTGGAGCATAAATTAAATTTTAAGAAGGAAACCAGGAGCAAAAAATGGAAAGACATTTATCAACATGAGTGTGTGAGTGTGGATGTGCATGCACACATTCCTTTTTGAAGAAAAATATCCTAAGAGTTAAAACAGGTATGTGAAGTAGTAAATATGCAGACTGTACAAGCTGAATGAAGGATAATTAACTTGATGGAGTCAGGTGATGTAGAATTAAAGATGACAAGAGACAAATTAGAGTGTGCCCATTCCAGTGACCTCAGACGTCAGCCTAGAAAAAATAAAGATACATACAGATGAAAAACAGCAGGAGTGTTTGCAGTTCATGAGGAAGAAATCACAGGATTTGTGTATTATTCACCATGCTCCCTCCTTCATATAGTGAGTTATTATTATGTCCATTCCCATTGTGTTCAGTGCTGTTGCCCTATCAAAAGGTCTGAAAATGCTTCTAAACACAATGGAAATAGGCAGAATCTCAATACTTCAATTACAAATAGTCAGTTACTTGGAACTGTGCATATATAGTAGTCCTCCACTTACAACAGTTCATTTAGTGACCAGTTGAAGTTAGAACATCCCTGAAAAAATTACTTATGACCATTTTTCACACTTACATTTGTTGCAGTACCCCCTTAGTCATGTGATTAAAATTTGGATGCTTGATAACTGGTTCATATTTATAACAGATGCAGTCCCCTGGGGTCATGTGATCCCTTTTTCAACCTTCTTACAGGCAAAGTCAAAGGGAAAGACAGATTTACCTAACAACCGGCTTACTAACTTAACAGCTGTGGCAAGGAAGGTCAGAAAATGGAGCAAAACTCACTTAACAAATATTTCACTTAGCAACAGAAATTTTGAACTCTATTATGGTTGTAAGTCGAGGACTACCTATATTACATTACAATTTTAAACTATCCTAGAACCTTGGGAAAAATCCAATAGTCAAAAGTACCAAATCCAGTCAGAACTTTCTGATATGGTATGCTTAAAATAATAGTATTAGGCAATGATGATTATTTATATCCCATTTAAAAACTGTAACAAGTCCTGTTTTTTCTGTGGAACAATGCTGGCCAGCATTTTTATTAGTTGCACTACTGTACAAATAAGTTCAACAGGATGAAGGACCTCAATGAATAGCACCACATTTACTGAAATTGTCCCAATGTCTTCTATAATGCCTATCCCTTCCAAGCATTGATTATTTTTGACCATGTTATCAATATTGGGGGCAATGGGAATCTTGCCTTTTTCACCTGGGTAATGTTCTACTTGATCATGCAAATTCTGTGCATTCTCCAGCTTCTGCTTAACTGAAAAACAAGCAGGCCTGATGTAGCACCATAGGACACATTCTTAATCCTTTCCCCCCCTATCCAGATATACCTTTTTTTTTTGCCTGTATCATGTATGCCAATTTCTTCTCCATGGAAAATAATTAATTGATATTAGTCTTATATTTAGAAAGATTATTGTATCCTGCCTTTCTGCTAGGACAAGCAATTTTATTTAATCTTGCTATTAGCAGATTGTCTTTATTTTTTAAGTTTTTGCTTTAATACATAGAAAGGAAAATATACAGAAACAAATGAAAAGCAAACACATGGGGAAAAGAAAAAGAGAAAGGAAACATAAATAAATAATGAAATAAATAAATAAAAGCTCAGCTTTAAGCACAGCATTAAACCTAATCTTGACCATATAGTAATATTGATTACTCTTTCCATTATATTGATAAGATAGCAATTAAACATAATCTAAGACTGTAAATCTGGGAAACATTTATGGTAATGGGAAATACACTTTTGGGAAGGAAAACATTGCTTAAAGCCTATTGTGTTTTGTATATGAAAACATTTAGTTTTCAAAATTAAATTTATGGTACTAATTCCTCAGAAATGCTTATGCTATTCTCTTAATTGCTAAGACTAGAAGCAAAAAACATGTTTAACAGATTTTTTTAAATCTACGGTATGTAGACTAGTTAATAAATTTACTATGAAAAAGAACAGCTGTTTTAACTTCAATGTTAATGAATTTTTTATTTATGAATTTTTTTTGTTAAAATGAAAAGAATTTGACATATCTGGCTAAGTAAAATGATGAATTAAGGAAAAATAATGACTATAAACTGGAAAAGAAGAAACAGAGAGAAATATTTGATTTAATGCAATTAATTGAATAATCTGATAATTTACTGAATTTTTGCATAACATCAATCAAAATGGTCATGTTACATTAGCCACATTGTTACATTACTACAATACTAATACAGAGTAGTAGTTTGGCTTCCTAAAACAGGTAGCCCATGTGGTTCACACTTGCATGCTTTCCAAGGTGTACCACAGGGGGCAGCTAGCTCTGCATTGTATTCAGCTGAAATAGGTTTCTAAAGACATTTACTTCCTGGAAATTCTGATGCAGTGGAAATGAATGTGCTATGAGTATTATAGCCACTTTGTTTATGAACAAGTTGATAAAAATAAGAATGAGGGTCTCAGGAGGAAATCTCACCTGGCATTGATGAGGTATTGAGCAAGGCTGATGTTAGCTGGGGTTCCTGTGATGGTGATCTGTCGCTCTGATGAGCCTTCTGTGGCATTGGCAATTTTGATCTGTGCTCCAGACATCTGCCTGATTTCATTAATTTTGGTTCCTTGGCGTCCAATTATGCAGCCTATTAACTAGGAAAAGAGATATTAGGACTTTCTTAAACTAACTCTTATGGTATTAACAATTGTGAACAACAAATAGCACAAAACTGACAAGAAATCTCAGTATTTTTTTCTCTTTTGTTTTGTTACTAACAATATGCTGTAACTATGCTCTTTCCTATAATTTTCAAACTACTTATTTTTTAGCACTACCCACTATAACTGTGGAAACATCACTAATGGAGATTGGAGCTGCACTAGCTGGAGAAAGCTATGAATTATTAAGGCAGAAATCTTCCTAAATGTTTCCTTATTTAAAATGTAATTTCTATATGAGATTCACCTGACCAAGTATGCTTTGTTGTGATGGAATATAGCATATATAGGATATATAGCAAATATAGGCATTTCTATATACAAACTGAAAAACTGTATATTATTATTTTTAATAATTATTCTGTCTTTTTATATGTAACTCAAAGCGGCGAACATACTGTACCTAATGTTCCTGCCTCCTATGGCTGATTAGGGATTGCATTGCTCCACAATGGTAAGGCAGGACATAAAGCGAGATTTGGACATAACCTGAAACGGGGTCAGACTATAAGATCTCTTGGGGCCCCCCGTCTATCCCTTCTGTCTCGTTATACATTTTCTAGTCTTGAAGAAAAACAGGAAGCTTGAACTCAGGAAACTTGAATGTCAAACCACAACATCTGTGTAAGTAGATCAGGTCAGTTGGAGGTCTTGCGTCAAACGTTATAGCTTAACCACGTCAGTATGTAACTAGTGCTTCCTGCATGCCAACTGCAGCCTAGACATAAAAGGGCAATATGGTATAATCTGCTTCTTTGCTTAGAAATAAGGAATTTAGCCAACAGAAATGATTTAGCACATTTCCATGTTAGCTGTTTTGAGCAAGTTATAAGAACACGCTTCTCCCTAAGAACCTCACTAAGACGTCAAATGTGGGTTTACACTGTCTGAGCCATTTGGCCAAATAAAGCTTTTCTTGATCTCGCAGTCTGAGTCTCCTGATTTTCTGCAACATTTGTGGTGAGCCAGCCAGTAGATGAAGAGCGATATTTCGCTGAGGATGGCACGGACTGACCAATGCCCAACCTTCAGGCGCCAACAGGGAGTGTTTCTCTGGAAGGGGACTCACGGCTCCCTTTAGCACTTGGTGGTCACCGACCGATCCAAGAACTACCACGAGATCAAGACAAGCTCATAAATAACGCCGGCTGAGAAAAGAAGACGCCTGCAGGCAAGTATTGTGGGAATTGTAGACCCACTCGGTTGAGAGGGGAAGAGGGGGCCCGATCACCCCCCCTGAGCTTGGGATAGCGTCCCTTCCTAATGGAACCAGCATATCCTAATGAGGTCGGTGACAGTGTCTTAGAACTAGAACATGGGTGGTGAAGGAATTATTTCTCGAGCGCCTATTCAATACATGTTACTCTATACATCTTGATCTTTAAAAAAAAATATGCCAGCGCTTGCTGGGAGATCCAAAAAATTAGAAAAGAGAAGACACTGAACACTCCAGAACAAAGAAGGAAAAGAAGAAGAAGGAAAAAGAGTTGTAAGGTGTGTAGTCCTGGGTGGACAGGATACAACACTCTTAGAAGAAGAAAAAACCCTGAGATATAGTCAGTTACCAGAATGGGTAACAAGCCTCAAGGAGGAAAGAAAAAGAAAAATACAGTCTCAACGAAACGTTTAGTTCCTGTGTTGTTTTAACTTGCGTGTTTGTCTTTGTTGATGTGTTTAAGTGTTTTTTGTTTTTGTTTTATAAAAAAGAAAAGAGAGGGAGTCTCTGACATCAGTGCCCTCCACCTGTGTATCTTTGACATGAAATGGGTAACACTGAAGAAGTAGGAGACCCAGGGAGACAAAAGGTTGAATCAGATATTGGTTAGAAAGAACAAACAGTCCCATTTGGTGGGCCCAGGAGGAAGAAAACCAAAAAGGTTATCGAAGGGACAGATCAAGTGGACCACAAACCTGGTCCAAGGGAGCAGTTGAGACAAACTCAAATTGCCCCTAAGGGAATTTTATTGCCAGCAGTTGAGGGGGAGTTGTGGATATATGCTCCATTCTCAATGGCTAATTTATATAATTGGAAAAATCAAATTCCTAATTATAGAAAAAATCCAGATGAGATGCATGTCCTTTTTGCATCCATTTTTCTGAACTCACCAGTTTACTTAGGCAGACATACGAAGTCTGATGGAAATTTTATTAACCCCAGAGAAAAGAAGGCTGGTGAAGGGAACCATGAATAAGCCTTTTGCAGAAGGATCATGCAAAAGATTCAGACTGGACATGGTTACAGAAGGAACCAGATTGGGAACCTTAGTCCATTCAGCTGCAAAACTATTGGATCTTAGTTTTGTTAGGACTCAAACAAAAGTTAAGAACTTAAGGAAGGTCTATCAAATTCAACAGAAACAGGATGAAAATCCAGGGGAAATCCTATTTATCAAACCTTTAGGCAACATACCAAATTAGATCCTGAGGCTGAAGAAAATAAGAGAATGGTCAATATGATCTTCATTGGTCAGTATGCAGATGACATTAGAGCCAAATTACAGAAGACCAAGGGGGCCCCAGGAAAGGCATCTCTAAACTTGTGGAATTAGCCTACAAAGCATATATTAATTGGGCTCAAATTTCAGAGAAGGGGGAACTTTAAAAGACAAGAGGAAACACATTTTTCCTCACTGAGGCTCTTAGACAGAAAGAGTGGGAGGCCAGGGGACCTGCCGGAAGAATCAGTAGTTAGAATCCCATGCCTGATTAGACGACAAGTCCTCCAGTTGGCAAAAGGAAAGATGGTTAATGTCTACACAGACAGAAAATATGTATTAAGAATTTTACATGCTCATGGGGCTAATTGGAAAGAAAGTGACTGTCTCTGTTGTGCACAAAACAACCTAAAGACAGGATGGAATGGATCCCAAATTTTGCCCTATTAGCTACTCTATGAATTTACAAAGGGGGGTGAAAAAGAACCCTTTGTTTGGGAAAGGGAACAGAAACAAGCATTTGAGACTTGAAGTAAAAATTGTCTCAAGCTCCTGTTATGGGACTTCCCAATCTCAAGAAATCTTTTAATTTGTATGTGGACTCAAAGAATAATAACCATGCCACTGCTCTTCTTGATAGAGGAAGCTAATAAATTGACTTTTGGACAACCAACTAATTTATAAGTATCAAACTTTCCTCACTCATAATCCTCAAGTGACATTGAAACAGACAATTGCCCTAAATCTGGCCACCCTCTTGCCTAACTAGGGGCCTCATGAGTGAATCAAATGGTGCAAAAGAAATCCAACAATATTGTGTGTCCCTTAGCCCACCGTTTCTGAGCACCTCTAGTCATAATATTCAGGTGGGAGACAAGTATAGGTAAAACACTGGAAAGGAGAAGAATTTGAACCTCAAGTGGAAGGGCCTGCATACAGTGGTCAGGTGTTCTCCACTTGCAGTAAGAGTGTTGGAATCCAAGTTTTGGATTCACTGGACTTGAGTTAAGCCAGCTGCTGATGAGTCTTGGGAGGCAGGACGAAGCCCGTCCTTTAGTGGTATGCTTGAAGAAGCGCCCCCTATAACTGTCCTACTGGCAATGGGCAACCTACATACGGGGAAGAAGAGGCCTTACTGGCATCACCCCTGGAAGCTGACGTCTTTACGTATGACCGAAGATTTGGAGGAAGAAGACAACTTACCAATTGTTAGATGTAACCCTGTCAGGGGATAGATAGTCGAGCATACATAGCCATAACTGCATTATCTGTAGCTTTAGTGAGTGTGCTTACCCTTATTGTGATTTGCTGTGTTGGATATTCATTCTACTGGGGTTGCTCCCTCCCCAGAAAGGCAGGTGCTGAGTCAAAAATCATTGATTGTGGCAGAGAGCATTACGAAACCCCTGGAGGAAACCTGGGAGTGGGCTCTCTGTAGTGCTGTATTAGTCCCAGGTCTGTGGACATTGTATGTTACAAATAAAGGTGGTTTTGTGGCACACCTAAGACTGAAATTGCCTTTTCCCAAGTCACATATAACCCTAACTTCTTCCTGATGTGGTGATTTTGTAGATTAAGGGAATTGTGATTGGGTAGGTTCTGTGTAAAGGACAATTATGAGGTTTTTTGTGGCTTTGGCTGTTATTGGCAAAGGGCCTGCTGAGTGATAGTATCCTGAACAGTAGTTCCCAGTGTTGTGAGAATGCCCGAGTGACCCCTCCCCCTTGCCCTTGAGGGAGAATCCAGGGACGTTGAGAACCCCAAGGAACAGGGAATGATCAAGGCACAGGGTGTAGATGCTTTGGGACAGGTCCGCTCCCACCAAAGATGCATTATTGATCGGTGGAGTTGATACCCTGGACCTAAGCCAACCCCAAGTCCTGTAGACATATGCCTGACAATACCATTAAAAAGTGGGATAGAACAAAGGGAGAATGGGCCTCTGCAACAATTGAGAAAAGGGAACTACATGTTAAAAATACTGGAATTGGGTCAAAGCCTAATTAATCAGACTGATCCTGACCTAGGTCAGAAGTGCTGGATGTGCTTGTCTGCAGCCCTTTCATTTTACAATGCAGTTCCAGTTGAGCCAGATCTTTGGGAAAAGACCAGGGCCACAATAGTCCTTGAGAAAGGTGATAGATGGAGAACCAAAGCAGCAGAAGCCAAGATGCAAGGTGACTTTTATAATGCACTCAAAAGGCTGGGGATGAGCTGCCTCCCCATTGTTGACCCCATAGCTGTGGGTTTGGAAATCATAGGGTCACCCTCCTTGTGTGTTAAATGTTATCAGGAACCTGGCATTCCTGTGGGGTCACTGTCAGAAGAACAATGTCCATCAGAAGTATACCTTGGCCCTAGAAAGACACTCAAGGACGTAAAATTAACCCGCAGTATGTCTCCATCTGCCCACAACCTCTTCCACCAGAAGGTCACCTTCTCGCTTCTGCCCCCCCCTCACTAGTAACCATTGGGAGGGGAATTTGACTACTGAAAAAAGCCCAAGGCCATTTCAGCCACCCCGATTCCCAATTTGGCTCTCGATTCAATCCTCATCAGGATTATGTTTCCACTTTCCCCTCAGAAATACCAGTTCCCATTATCTGTTTGAGGGTCCAGTTCTCAGGGATAAGCGAAAGGACCCTAAGCAAGAAGCATCATTACAACCTCCGAGCCCATGCCTTTTCCATGAACATAGGTGTGTGTGTGTGTGTGTGTGTGTGTGTGTGTGTGTGTGTGTGTGTGTGTAGGAGAAAATGGAGTTTTCTTCTTATGTGGGAAAAATGCGTTTTTATGCTTACCTAGCAATTGGTCTGGAACATGCACCCTGGGGACTGGAGAAAGTGCCTTCAGAGAGTAAGATCTGAGAATCATTCTATATGTATCACTTGTCTTTTTTCTTCTCACTGCTATGTATCATTATCCTGATTGTATTATATGTTTGCATTGCTAATATGTACTCCTGAAATATTAACCTTGCCATATGCAATGCCAAATAAGGCACTATAAGAGGCAAGACTCAATTGTAGCTAAAAATAGAGTCTTGAAAGGGGGACTAAGGCAGGACATAAAGCGAGATTTGGACATAACATGAAATGGGGTCAGACTATAAGATCTCCTGGGGGACCCCGTCTATCCCTTCTATCGTTATACATTTTCTAGTCTTGAAGAAAAACAGGAAGCTTGAACTTAGGAAACTTGAATGTCAAACCACAACATCTGTGTAAGTAGATCAGGTCAGTTGGAGGTCTTGCTTGCGAGTCAAACGTTATAGCATAACCACGTCAGTATGTAACTAGTGCTTCCTGCATGACAACTGCAGCCCAGACATGAAAGGGCAGTACGGTATAATCTGCTTCTTTGCTTAGAAATAAGGAATTTAGCCAATAGAAATGATTTAACACATTTCCGTGTTAGGTGTTTTGAGGAAGTTATAAGAATATGCTTCTCCCTAAGAACCTCGCTCACTAGACGTCAAATGTGGGTTTACACTGTCTGAGCCATTTGGCCAAATAAAGCTTTTCTTGATCTTGCAATCCGAGTCTCCTGGTTTTCTGCAACAATGGAGCACTGAATTTATTCCCAGAAATGGTTAATCTTAGCATTTATAAACTACCACTATCCAATTGCAATCAATCTCATGCCCCATTTTGCCTGTGTCATAACATACTGATGGTGATGGGCAGCCTTAGGTGAGGCCTGAAGGATCTCTTCATTTTGTTGTTCTACAACACAATCCCAAAGAGTGTTTGTTTTGCAGGCCCAGGCTTTATCCTAGCTCTCTCCTGATTTCTGTCACCTACATAAACCAGACAACTATTTTTTCTCCTCCCTATATACTCAGAATGGTATGGGGGCTTCTGCTCTAAGGAAGCAGCTGAGACAGGAAGGCCCATAAATTGCTTAGTCCATGGTCAATGGACTGACTACTGGGCTTCTTTCTTTCTTGAAGTGTTTGCCCTGGAACAGAAGTGAGCCAGTGGTCACAAGCAAAACTGAGAAGACAAATCATTCTACTATTTAAAAAAAACAAATATGAATATATATTTAGTAATATAAATAACAACAGCAAACATTAAACCATCCTACATATAATGATAAATGTTTAGATGTAAAAACAAGCAGAGAAAGGCTGGAAAGTGAAAGCCAAGCCAAAACCTTCTTAATGGACAAATTAAAAAAAAACACCTGACCAAACAAAAGACTTTTCAAGTCAGGACTCAAATATAGCGACATCTATTAAAATTTCATAAGATATTAAATAGAAGTTTTGCTCTTCAGAAATTGTTTTAAACATTTGCTTTCTCTTTTGCTAAAACTTAATTAACTGGATTTATGGAATGTGAGAATTGCCAGTGACAAGGGATTGTGGGATTCAGCCAGTTCACACCACTTTGGGAGAACGGTTGTTAACTCTGAGCAGTTTGGTGAACTGGTTGTTGGAAGAAATAATTAGGGCAGAGAACTGGTTGTTAATTTATTTGAATCCCACCACTGGATTGTGGGGTCTATAGTCCAAAATTATCTATTGGCGCATCAAAGCCTGGAGAAGCAATCTTCAAGACCAATATCAACTTCAATTTGTAGCATAGATAGGTACAAGTGGTCCTCAACTGCTTGCTTAATGACTGATCAATGTTATGATGGACTTGAAAAAAGCTGCTTACAACCTGCACCATCCCATGGTTATTTGATTACATTTTTGCTGCTTGGTAACTAGCTCACATTTATGATCCTGTGATTGTGTTTTGCAAAGTTTTTTTTTTGTCATTTTCTGGCCAAAAGAAGGGCAAAAAATGCCTACTAGATGAAGCAAAAAAGGCATACTGAATAAGCTGGATTCAAATTTAGGACCATTTGATTTGTTAATGACTTGCTTAATGACCATCATAAAAACAGTAATAAAATCAAGTCCAGTCACATGGTCATTCAACTTATGATCACAATGACTTATGACCAAAATTCTAGTCTCAATTGTGGAAATTGTAAGTTGAGGACTACCTGTAGATAGATATAGGAGACAGAAAGGGGGGGGGGGAGGGAAACAGACAACCCTGACAGAACAAGCAGGTTTTAAGAAAGAGCAAATTGCATTTAAATTGTAGATTTTCTTGAGCTGTGTAATATAAGACATAGTGAAGAAAATTTCATTGAACATTTAGAATTTCTAATTAGAGTAAATTAAGAACAGAAATAAGCTGTGTTTGGTGAACATGTTTACTCATTAATATTTTAGAATGTGGAATTTTTGACATGAAGGAGTTTAGTATCAATTAAATCTTCCGGCTTGATAGGTCCCTTGGAACATTTTGGTCATATACTGGTAGCTAGGAAGCCCAAACTGTTCTGAGAAAATTGTATTTATGGAACATCATACTTGGATTTGGTCATAACTAGATGGAGGTTCTTTGCTTTCCAAAAATTATGTTTGTATATTTTGCCTTTCTACTCTACTTTGGTTTAAATAACATTGATATGGGATATAGTGAATGAACCTGCTGACCTTCTTCTTTTGAATAGATGCTGTGATCTAGTGAATTTGTGTGTTAGAATTATAACTGCAATTTGAGAAACTCTAAGATAGGGAGACTGCTCTTACTCCAATAATCTATTCATTTCGGACTTCATCTGAATAGAATCATAGTGATACTGTCGTTTGCCATCCTATTATTTTATAGGTTTGTAAAACACCTATTCCAAGTCAAATGACAACTAGAGAAACTCACAACTATTGAGTTTCAAAGCCACAGTCAAGAATACTTTAAATAAGGTCTATTCTGGAAGTTAATTATACTCATTCTGTAGAAATTTTCTCTTTCTCTTTATTATCATTAGGAGCTGTGGTGGTGCAGTGGTTAGAATGCAGTATTGCAGGCTGACTTTGCCCACAGCCTGAAGTTCGGGCTCAAGGTTGACTCAGCCTTCCATACTTCTAGGATTGGTAAAATGAGGACAGAGATTGTTGAGGGCAATATGCTGATTCTGTAAATTGCTTAAAGAGTGCTGTAAAGCACTCTGAAGACTGAAGTGGTATATAAGTAAGTGCTAAGTACTAGTGCTATCAGTGCTTTTACATTGTGAAGGATGGCTATTTCTTTACATTGCTAATTTTTTCACACATCCAATTGCCTGTGCATATTGATAGTTACTGGCTTTATGCTTAAGGCAAGACTAGAAGACATCTCATTTCATAGATTAACACTGGATAAATTAAACTACTGAAACACTGCAAGAAAATACCCATGGCGAACCTATGGCACACGTGCCACAGTTGGCACACGGAGCCATTTGTCAGGGCACATGAGGCGTTGCCCTGTCAGCTGGCCAGTATGCGTGCAAGTGCTGGCCAGCTGAGTTCAGCCTTTTTTAAAGCGATTTTTCACGCTCCCCAGGCTCCAGAGGCTTTATAGGAGCCCTGGGAGGGCGAAAAGAGCCTCCCCTCCCCCCGGAGGGCCTCTAGAGGCTTCAGGAGCTTCCCTGAAGGCTCTGAAATGCAAAACAAAATGGCCCTTTGGGCAAACTGGAAGTTTGGGAATGGACTTCCGGTTTGCTCGTATGGTCGGTTTAAGCCCTCCGGAGGCTTCAGGGACCTTCAGGAGGCTTCCCAGAAGCCCCCAGAGGACTAAAAACTGCCCTACAAGCAAACTGGAACTTTCAGTTTGCTCGTAGGATCGTTTTTTGCCCTCCGGAGGCTTTAGGGAAGCCTCCTGAAGGTCCCTGAAGCCTCTGGAGGCCTCCAGGGGGGGGGGGGGTGGAGGAGGCTGTTTTCTCCCTCTCCAGGCTCCTATAAAGTCTCTGGATCCTGGGGAGGGTGAAAAAAGCATGCAAAAAATGGGGGGGGGGAGTATTTTGGCTACTGTCAATGAAACAATGGTTTACAACAGTTAACAGTTTTAACTTTTAAAACAACTTGAAATACCTATTGGATTTATTATTAATTAATAGAATCTTTTTTACAATCATTTTACATAGAAATAGAAAAGAGCCATTCATTTTAAAATAATAAAAATTATTACCTTAGAATGGAGACTTTTTATTTTCATTTCTATCATATAAAAACATTGGCCTGTTCAATCCAGTCAGACAGCGAAGATATGTTGCACACCCAGTGTCAGCCTCTGCTTTGCTGCTCGCTTTCGGCTGCCATTGAAATGGGGAGGGGGGAGATAAATGGTATTTGGGAGGGGAAGCTTGAGCACAGGAGTGAATGAAGAAGGGAGTCATTTTCTCACCATCTACTGTGCATGCTGCAGATATGGAATTGCCGCCAAGGCCAACCGTCCGGCATACCATCCTGATGATGGGTTTTGAAAGTGCAGCCCACATGACACCTGTGGGGTGTGGGGATTGGACTGGGGGTTGGGATCACTAGGGTGAGGGAGCTGGGTCACATATTGATATCTATGATTACGGGCGCTTTTGCCTCAGATCTTGCTTTGCTAGCTGCTATCTACTCATAACCAGTAAAAGTACTCTTAATTCTAAAAAATGGACTTGAGTGGTTTCTTTCTTGGTTACTGATGGAGGCTGCACTGACATTAAGCAAGATCTCAGTTTCGCATTCAACCCGGAGTTAACATCTTCCAAGGGGAGTGCAATAAAAAATTCAAACTTCAAAAGAATGTCCCAGCCAGGCAGCGACCAGGAGGATGACATGGGAGCAACTGCATCGTCTTGCCCTCTGGAAACGGAGTGAATGGCTGGACTACACCTGGAAGAACAATCCATCCGCCCCAGATAGACATTTGGAGTGGGGCAGAAGTATGATCCCGAGGAAACTCCATTTGGGGTCACCACAAGGAGACAGAGGTGACCAGCTGCTGAGTGCCAAGGGGTCGAGGAGGAGAACCTTATGATGTCTCAGGCCATGAAACTCTTCGAAGAGGCATGGGAGAGACGGCGTTTGTGTGAGAGTGATCCTGGGAGAGAAGACCTTCCCCCAGAAACAGAGAGGAGAACTGCAGAGGGTCTGTTCTGCCCGAAAGAGACTGGAGCCGCAGATGGGGGTGATGAGCAAGATGAACGAGTCCCAACCCCAGTAGCAGCAGCCGCCAGAGCCATCCCAAGAGGGGGAGGGGGTCCCCGCAGACGCCGGATGGCCAAAGTTCCTCCACTTGGAACGAACTTCGGTGGGGAGGCAAAGGATCTAGGATTTTTCCTGTTTCATGCATGGAATTACATGCGTCAGTATGGCGAAGAATTGCCTACAGAAGAAGCCAAGGTAAGAATTATTACCCTGGCATTAGAAGATAGGGCGGCTGCCTGGATAGTTGCTCTGCATAATGCAAATTCCCCCCTACTGAGAGATTTCAATCAGTTTATGGCTGCCCTGAGGAAACGCTTTGATGATCCCCTCACAGAGCAAAAAGCCAGAACAAAATGTAAAGCCCTTACCCAAGGAAACAGACCAGTTGCTGAATATACACAAGAATTTCATGAACTGTCTGTTTATATGAGGGGTTGGTCTGAACAAGCCCTGTTGGATGGCTTCATGAATGCTCTGAACAAAGATATATACCAGAACTGTGTAAACAGAGGGGCCCCCCGCACATTGCAGGACTGGTATGAATTGGCAGCTGATGTAGAAATTGATTTGGCCCGAGACAAGTACCATGATGACAGTGGAAAAGAGAAAGCTACTTCCCCCCCCAAGGCCCCCCAAAGAGTTCCAAAGGGGGAAAAAAGTTGGTCTACTAGAAAGCCCCGAGTCATCACTTGCTTCCGTTGTGGGAGGGAGGGGCACATCGCAGCAAACTGCCGCAGCAAGATGGGACCAAAACCTACTACTGGGGGAGAGAGGAAACCAGTACTAAGAGTACTCAGACATACAAAAGATCCTTCCATCACAAAAGAAGTGCCATAATGGGACAGATCAGGATTGGGATGGGTGTGGAAAACAATTTGCTTCTCATATGGTAGCATGGTAGGCTTTAGATATCCAACTGAAAGGGGCAGATCTTTCAAAATGGAGTCCTTGATTCAAGCAAAAAATGCTGTTTATCAGGAATGCTTACCAAGCAAATTTTCCAAGCACCAAGAAAGTTAGCAAAAGCATTGTTTTATTTCTCAGTTTAATAGCTTTATGTACCCACAAATGAAATTGCACGCCTAAAATCAATGAAGGGGCTTTTTTTGACACAATGTCACAATGAGAAGTCATTGTTGGCTACATACATTTATCAAATGATAAGCAGAACACAAGATGCGATACTCACATCATTGGGAATGGTGAGTTCATGAGTACTGGCCGGGGGATTGGCATCCAAACCTGAGCATATGTAAAAGAAAATGGTCATTGCTTTTCATGGCATTTCACCAAAATAGCAGAGCTTGTGAATTTCCAGACTGCACTAGAGCCAAAGGATAAGGAAGGTCAAAGGGTTCAATAAATAACAGATTAAAAAATTGAGTTCTGAAAGCATTTGCTGTTATATTTCACTAGATGACAATTGAATAGATTCTAATTCAGTGTTACTGGGTTCTATGAATACTGATATCCTCACCTCATTTTTTGCCTTTTGGAATAAACAAGCTGGCCTATACTGAATTTTCAGTTTTCAGTGTTCAAAATGTCACTATTGGTTGATGAAATAAAAGGTACAGCTGCTTAGAAATATTGGGGAGTACTTGTGGCTATTTAGAAGGCAAACTATGATACAGTGGTTGTTTTAAATCCCCCCTCCCAATGAATTAATATCCTCTATGCTGCTCATTGTGTATGGATGCCATTTGCAAGGAAGAGGAATACTATATTTTAAACCCAGTTCTGGTGAAATAATGGAGTTTTATAGCAAAATTACTTTGAATTATATAGCATGAATGACAGACATATTTTGCCAGTAGGGAAATGGAATGTCTTATGATCTTGAGGGTTACTAGCAAGGATTATTTATATATATATTTGCAAAGTACAAAAACAAATTATTATAGGCAGTAAATCCATAATAGCGTGAATGTTTTTACATGTTTAGATAACATATTTTTTTGTACTGAAATTACAGAGATCCAAAGAGAAATGTGGACTTCAGCAAATAATTCCCACAGGAACATGTTGTAAAGTAAATGTTTCAGAATGGAAAGCAATGACCTAATAACTTGTTAATCTAGCCTAAATAGTTATATGCCCAAAACCCAAGTAATATTTATTTATAATATTTTTCCCAAAATCCCACCTTTATTACTTTATAACTAATAAAGTCACTCAGCCAAGTTTTCATGCCTATGGTGGGACTACAATTCACTGTCTAATATCTAATAAAAAGTGGCCATCATGAAACCTAGGAATTCTGCTTTTTAATAAGAGCAACAGAACGACAGTAGTTTGTCCAAGTATAAGAATGAACACTATTCTAAAAACTTTGTTATGACAGTGCATAAAAATTTGTGCAACCTGTTGGGCAACCTTTAATGGAACAGTATGTACAATATATAGTTTTCTGAAATCAATCCAACTCCAAGAAAAGAATGAAAATACATTCTTAATCACCCGATTTTTAAAAAATCTGTATTTATGTAGTGACTTTCCAGTGCCTAAACTGCTTCTTGTTAGAACTTTGCATGCAATCTTAGCCATGTGAAAAGATTGAGGATACAAATTTACATAAAATCTACATATGAATTAATCACAAGACTTCCAGGGTGTAGGTACATGCAGAAATTTAAAAAAAACTAAATGAACAAGCTCTTTGTTATGAATAATTCATAACATGCACAAATACAATATGTGAACAATCTTATAATGTGTACCTTATTAAAAAACAGAGGATGTATAAGGTATATAGTCTATGCAATATTCTGTAGTTATGAAACTTTCCAGATCAGACAATGAAGAGTTGCTAGGGAAGACTTGATATAATTCCAACTTCATGATCTCCATTGATATTCATATTAAATATTTATAAGCGTTGACAATGATAGTTTGCAGACTGTAGCTCAGAGAAAGCACAGAAATTTGAAAGTACCGTATGTTCCATTAAGACTAATAAGATTTACTTCCATGGAACTGTTCTGGGATCAATCTGAATCTGTTTGTGTAATAGTGCCCAGTAATTGAATTTTCAGCATAATACACAGTACTAACCAAAAACCAAAAAGAAAGGGATGGGAAAGAAGCCATAGTCTGCTTTCCACTACCTGGGAAGAAATAAGCAGGAATACGAGAGAAGAAAGTTACTAAGCAACAATCCAAAATCCTGTTCAGACTGCTGAAACTTAGAAATGAAGCTTAGTAAGGCTGAAGTCTGCACTCATCAACTTACAGATTTGATTTGTAAAATTTTTAACGAAGTCAATACAATATACAGCTGTATAGGATTGTAGCTGTAAGGATTAGGATTTTATGGAGTCTTCGGGCCTGATCTGGTACAAGTGAGGATCTGAATTTATTTTAAATTTATTTATTGATAACTGAGTTTATTTTCAGAGATTCCTAGTTCCAGAAGAAATTATGTGAATTGTCAGCTTGATAGAAAATGGGGCGTCATACACTATGCTGTGGTAAATGTGTTGTTATAATAGCACAATAATATTAATGTCTTTCATTTGTAAGACTTTTATATAATAGGGATATCTTACAGAATGGTACATTAAAAATATTTTTATGCACAAGTTTTTTTATATGGATATTATTTTTACTTCGCTCATTAACACATCTAATAGTATCTAGTAAATGTCTTTTATACAGCTACAAAACATATGCAAATCATTTTATGAACCAAAACCAGGATCTAAGAATGAGCACAATGGTTTTACTTGGATTTTTAATTTGTTATGACTTCTGCTAAATCACTGTTTCTTTTAGAAAGTGTATGTGGAGTGCAATAGAAAGTGAAAGGATGCTGTTTACTCCAAACCAAAATTTGGGGATGAAAGAACAGTTTCAAAAGCTGAAGAGAGACATAAAGATGAAAAAGCTAAAGTCTAAAGAGGAGCCATTTTTACAGTAATGTTTCATTCTGCTGGAGAGTTATTCTGAAAAAGGGCCAGGTTGTCTTAATTGCTGCCATTTTTTTATTGTAGTGTCATTGCTATTATTGTGCTGTGTTTTGCCTCCTGAACATCAGTAAAACTATCCCATCAATATAATCAGAACAGCTGCTTTATTTATCACTTTGGCAATGGCAAAAAGAATTCTAAGACTGTATTTCCTGTATTTATTTTACCTGAGGATTGGCTCATCAGATTTTGAGCTTCTTCGGAGGAATGTAAGGGCAGCTTTTCTCCTGAAGAGCAAAGAAGAAATACATTTAATTTTTTTTGCCTTCAAGGAGAGAAGCAATGTTACTTCATCTAGGAAGCTCAAAATATGATGAACAAAATGGCAGAAAAAGCAAGTTTTAATTCAAATCAAATGCAATGCTATTAAAACATATGTTCAGTAACATGTAAATAATATCTGCCATCCTAGTTTTCTACAGAAAATATTCCCTTTTCCTAACATTTCTGAGTTTATCAAAAATGATTTTCAGAAATCTAGTTGAGCTAAAAGTCTGGCCTATTCTTAGTTTTCCATAAAAGCAGTGGTTCAAATGCTAAGCATTCATTAGTCATCTATATATCTTTGACTCCTAGTAATATAACTTATAATATCACAAACAATCAGGGACAAGTATGAGACATTAATCTCTGCGTCTCAGTGCTGAATGAATCCTTACCACCGATTGAAGGATTATGACATAGGCCTCTTAGAGTAGATAATAGCAACACATAACAAATATATAACCTGATCTTTTCTCAACTGTAGTATCTGCCTCTTGTCCTCTCTTAATATTCTCACTGCAATTATACATTTTATTTCTAACAAACCAAGCTTAGAAAAAGAGAGAACTGCATAGGTAAAAAGAGAAGGAAATCTGTAAAGGGATTTTGGGTACGTACCAGGGAAAGCAGGGGTGGTCTGTCCAAGGGGAGTAAAGGGGGTTTGCTGCATAGCCAACTGGTGGAGCTTGGTCAACTGCTGAGGGGTAGGAGGGATATTAGAACTAAGAAGGTTATTGTTATAGAATACAAGTCACACTGAAAACCAAGAACAAAATTATAGTAGTAATGTTTTAAAGAAAGAAATCAGGAAGCCATGTGAAATCATGGCAACATACAGGTTTTATAGAAGGACTTGGCCTGGGAAATTATAATTGGTCAAATTTCTGGCAGATGTGCTCAATCAGGATCTGAAACACAGCAGCCTAGTTTTGGTGTTGTGTCTTTCCAGATGAAATTGAACATATGTATGTGTTCATCACAAAACCTGAACCAAGTAGAAGAATATATGGATGTGAGATTATCATCTCCCAAGGAGGTTCTACTGCATAGAGACTATCAGTGTTTCTGGAGCTGTAACCTGGAATTGGTAGAAAGTTTCATAACTAGGTAGATGACCCAATGAAAATTCCAGTATGTGTTTTGGACAAAAATAGGTATGTATTTCAGATCCTGTTCATCCCTTCTTGTGCTTTTAGCATTAGACTTCTAATAACTCATTCACAAAGAGGAAGCCAATTCCAATATATTTTATGCCAAATTTATACTATTATTCAAACACCAAAATAACTTGAAACCAAATATGTTTTTAAAGCCATGCTGTATAACAGTCTGAGGTAGGAGGATGATAATTAAATTCTGATGTCATTACAGAAACTCCCTACAGCATAGTAATTGGCTGTGGGAAGTTCCCATAAAGCCATCCAGGCCAGCCATCTAAACTATGAGGTTCTGATCTTTTGAATTTA
Organism: Natrix helvetica; assembly: GCF_964273705.1. NCBI lineage: Eukaryota > Metazoa > Chordata > Lepidosauria > Squamata > Natricidae > Natrix > Natrix helvetica. Next base: position 119,284,703 of record NC_138552.1, on the reverse strand, counting down.
GAAGGAGGGAAAATAAAACAAACCAAACTCCTGCTCTTGCAGCATATCTGAGTGAAAGGATGCAGGGAAGTCTGACATTGGTGTTATAACAGTCAGATGAAGCATTAGAACCAGAATACCTGAGAGGCTGAAGAAGTCAGGAAAGTTACAAGAAGTTTGAAAAGTAGAGCTTTTATTAGTCAACCAAGAAGGAAAGCAAAACACGAGAAACATATGGCATCATAGAACCTATGTTGTCTTGAAATATCTTAACAAAGGGGGGTTAGAATCTAAAACCATTACATTTCTATATGAAGTGCTCAAAAATAAAATGTTCTATTCTTCAAAAGTGTGGCATTCATTTCTCTCTATGCAACCTTTACTATCCCTAATCACAAATTGGATAGTCTTTAGGTTAGTGTGCTGGAAGCACCATGGAATTTTGGAACAACAAGTAAGGAAAAACAAACTAAGATTTAGTTACCGCTTCTTAACAGAAGATTGTCTATATAATCTTTCTGTCTTAATCAACAAATTATGGTTTTAATTTATAGTAAAGTTATGGAATATAGAACTTCTTTGCTGGAAAATTAAACTATAGTTCACTCATCATGCTAAGTTATAATACGGTTAGTTTACTTTAGTATGAAGTGTAAACAGAGACAGGAAGTAACACAGAGCTGCCCTTCTGATTTCAGTTATGATTGTGTACATTGGAGGGAATACACAATTATGATCAAACCCACTGTGGGTAGAATGGGAAGATTTGGCTTCGCAAAAGTCACTATCTGATATAAGTAGGAATTTTAAAAGAGAACAAATCCACGGATGATTCAATAGTGCTTCTTTCTTGTGGGTTTTTTTTTTTGCCACCAAAATATGTTCTTCATATCTTCTTTACAGGACTGTCAAATTTGACATCACCTAATGAATATGAATTTTATTCAGCCTTCTCCTCTCCTACAAGAAACTATATGTTCCACCAGGAAATTTGATAGGATCTGATGCAGAGGCATAGAAACACAGTCAGGAAGTTGTTGGTGGTCTAGCTGAATTTTTATTCATTATATTTGAGAAATTAGAACTGGTAAAGTACTAGATGACTGGAAAATTGTAGACATTGTCCATGTCTACTAAAATGGGCAAATGGAAAAATCCAGCAAACTACAGACTACTTAATCTGATCCTAATACAAGGGAAAATCCCAGAGCAGATGGTAAAGATCTTGAAACATTTTGCCACACTAATCTTACCTCATGTTTTGAACAAGAAGCTTCCTTAATAGATTGTTAGCATGTTGCAGACACAATATACAGTATCTTGACTTTAACAAAGCATTAGTTAATTATTCAATGACATGCTAATCTAGTTAAACATGGACTAAATGACATGACATTTCGTAGCTGGCTCAAACTCAACCATGGCTTAAATTTAACCATGCAAAGGGTTAAATTGGTTAGCTAACTAAACTAGTTAAACTTAACAATGGCTTAAAATTGCCAACTTAGCTAAGCATGACAGCTCATTGGTGACTCAAACTTCTTCAAAGAATGTTAATCAAAGGGTCCTCATCAAATTGGAGAGAGGTATCAAATGGGGTTCATAAGGATTAATTCTCTGTCCTCTATTTTTGCTAATGATTCCAAAGATATAGAAATGCTTATCTAATTTACAGATATAAAACTTGGATGAGATAGCTAATATCCTAGAATATGGAAATAAAATTGAAAAATCTTGATACATGGACAAAAGTATGATACATCTTGATACATCTGAAAGTAACAGAGTGAAATTTAACAGACAAGTGCAAATCTCTTCATTTAGGAAACAAAATCACATACACAGATATATGATGTGGGATACCTACTTGCAAAAAAGATCTTGAATTAGTAATTGATTGCAAACTGAATTCATTGCCAAGAGTGTGATGTGGCTGCAAAGAAGGCAAATGCAATTTTAGGTTGCATCGACACATATTTAGTTTCCAAATCACAGGAAATAACTTACTCCATTCTATTTGATTATCTCCACTTCAAATACTAAGTTTACTTCTGGGCAACATACATTAAAGATTCAGAGAAGTTGAACAGACTCCAAAAAGATCAATGAAGAGGGTCAGGGGATTAAACACTAAGGCCTACGAAGAGAAATTGAAACTAGACATTGCTTGGGCAGTGGGTTGGACTAGATGACCTATAAGACCCCTTCCAACTCTGTTAATCTGTATCTATCTTTAGAAAGGATACTTGAGGAGAGATCACACACTGTTCTCTTGTGTTCCACAGAGCAATAGATTTCATAACAAGATGGCAGATCCTGATTGAACTTTTAAAAAAATATTAACAGAAAGAGTATTTGATAATGGAACCAATTATCCAGGAAATTGATGGACACCTCTTCATTGGACATTTTAAAGTGGAACCTAGACAGTCTTCTGTCTTTGATATATTAATTTGAATTCCTAAATGAAGAGGCAGTTGGACTCAGTGGCTTAAGTGACCTATTTTTTTCTTCTTCTGTTCAGTCATGTTCAATTCTCAGAGACTACCTGCTCAAGTCCCTGAGTTTTCTTGACAAAGTTTTTCAGAAGTGGTTTTCTTTCCTAGGGCTGAGAGAAAATAACCGGCTCAAAATCAGCCAGTTGACTTCATGCCTAAAGTGAGACTAGAACTTACAGTTTCTAGTCCGATGCTTTAATCACTAAATCAAACTGGCTCTCAAATGACCCTTTAAAACCAGACAAACAGAAAAGCCTTCTTCAGCAACCAAGCTAACATACTGTGACTTTATTGCCATCAGAAGCATGGCTGCATTTCTGATGGATTTAACAGAAGATAAAAAAAATCAGATGGAAGAGAAAGAAATAGAATATCTGTGTTTTATGCATTTTAAGAAGGTGAGATGTTGAATACTACATAGACCTGAGAAGTAGACAATCGTGATCTCTGGTTACTGCAAGTCAAATGCCTATTTCACAGTGTTCAGCTCAACCCCTGTAAATTTGGTATCACCAAGTAGAATTTTCTTCCACATATAGATTGCAATCAAAAATCGATTCTGACAATTGCTTCCAATTTACAACTCCTCCATTTTAACATTCATATTTATAGATTCTTATGCACTACATTACACACTGTTCAGTATTATAATGTAATCTAATTTTTAGGACCTGGGACCCAATGGAACATTTTTTCAACCTTAAAACTGTTGTTTATTCACTATATCATACTGTGTGCTGGACCTTCAGAAATTATAAGGGCAGGTTTATCATAATAATTCCTGATGAGAAGGGCTTGTCCTTTTAAATGCTCAGAACTTCAAACCCTTTCTACTTCTAAGATTTTATGGAGAAGTTATTTGGGTTTCTAAATTCCATCCAATTCCACAAAACCTAAATATGTTACAATAATTTAGTGATTTATCCATTATACGTAAGAAGAAGCAAAAACTTTGGAAAATTAATGTATGGTTCCTCTCTGAATCCAAATTGAACTGCTCATCTCCCAAAAGAAGTTTTAAGTATGCATATATTTTTTTCATTTCATTTATTTGTATCCACCTTTATTATTTTTACAAATAACTCAACACAGTAAAAATATCCAACCCACCTTCCTCCTATTTTCCCCACAGTGCCAACTTTAATATGGTAGGTTGGGCTGAGAGAGAGTGACTGTTACTTAGCTGGTTTCCATCTCTAAGGCAAGACTTGAATTCATGATCTCCCACTTTGTAGCCTGGTGTCTTAACTACCAGACCAAACTGGCTCTAGTGAGTATATATATTGCTTAAACATCTCTTTGTATTTACACATGCTTCGGTTAGTCAGATGCACTGAACTCAATTTGGTCAATTCAGAAAGATTTCAGGGATGCCAAACTAAAATAGGCTTTACTGAAATGGAGTCAATTCAGAACTGAAATATACTGAGTTCAGAATACATTCAGAGGATCTATTATGGAACACCAGCTTTATTTTACGTGAATAGACCACAATATAAAACTCAATGAACTAATCGGAACACAATAGCTCTACTTCAAACCAGTCAATGTCTCTTTTGTGAATGATACTTTTCTCAGTAAATTTTTTATATAAGGAGAATGAGGAAAGAAAGAAAGAATTATTCATTTTCCAAAATAATTATTCATTTAAAATAAATTGTTTCAGTGTTCTGGTTTTATTGATTTATTCATCATATTTATTTAGCTTTCCATTTCACAATCGAGTGGCTGGGCAGTGTGCAAAAAAGTTAGAAAAGCTTTAGCTACTTGAAAGACTTGTATCAGTGTAAACTTTGCTGGTTTGTGAAGTATGGGCTGCTAATTGTCCTGGACATTCAACCACCAAACGTTCCCAGAGTTTCAAAAGCCAGATTGCAAATGTTATATATTTCCTAGAAGGTATGTAATTTGTATAACTACTTATGTAATCATTCGGTTAGGTAAATTAATTACAGATACCAAATGTACAATAATAAAAAACCCACAATCTCTTTTTCTTCATTTACTTAACTCTTGACAGCACACTAGGGATAATACATAAATATGCATATATTACAGATGTCTGAAAGACTGCAAATGAATATAAATATCATTTTACAAAACTGTTTACATTAAATTTAAATGATTAAAGGCCTGGAAATTAACATATGAAGAACAGTTGCAGGATTTGGGTTTGGCTAATCTAGAGAAGAGTAGGAGTAGTGGGGACATCAAATACAGTATTCTCAGTATTTGAGAGGTTGCCACAAAGAGGAGGGAGTCAATTTATTTTCCAAAGCACCAGATGGCAGGACAAGAAACAATGGATGGAAACTAATCAAGGAGAGAAGCAGCCTGGAATTAATGAGAAACTCCCTAACAGTGAGGACAATTAACTAGTATAGCAGCTTGCCTTCAGACATTGTGGTTGTTTCATCATTGAATGTTTTTAAGAAGAGACTGGACAGTCATTGATCTGAAATGGAATAGGACAGTGATGGTGAACCTTTTTTTGCTCGTGTGCCACAAGTGGGGGGAGCGCAGGGGGGTCGTGTGTGGGCATGCTGCACCCATAATGCAATGCACGACCCCCCCCAGTGCGCATGCGCGCACAACAGGCATGACCCCCCATTTTTACATGCTTTGTTCACCCTCCCCAGGCTCCAGAGGCTTTATAGGAGCCTGGGGAGGGTGAAAAGAGCCTCCCCTGCCCCCCCGGAGGCCCTCCGGAGGCTTCAGGGACCATCTGGAGGCTTCCCCGACACCTTCGGAGCATTTAAAACGACCCTCTGAGCAAACCCGAAGTCACTTCCGGTTCGCTCGGAGGGTCGTTTTAAGTGTTCCAAAGGCTTCAGGGACCGTCTGGAGGCTTCCCTGACACCTTCAGAGCGCTCAAAACAGCCCTCCGAGCAAACTGGAAGTCATTTCTGGTTTGCTCGGAGGGTCATTTTAAGCGTTCAGGGAAGCCTCCGGACAGTCCCTGAAGCCTCCGGGGGGCCTCCGGGGGGCATGAGAGGCTCTTTTCGCCCTCCCCAGGCTCCTATAAAGCCTCTGGAGGGGAGAGCGAAAAAATGGCTTTTAAAAACGGTGAACTCAGCTGGCCAGCGCGCGCGTGTGCGCTGGCCAGCTGACAGGGCAGTGCCTCGCATGCCCTGACAAATGGCTCTGCGTGCCACCTGTGGCACGCGTGCCATAGGTTCGCTATCACTGGAATAGGATCTCCTCAGAGGTGGGTTTCAGCAGGTACGCACCGGTAAGCACGTACCAGTTTGAAGAATTGAGTGTGCCTTCCCATACTGGGACTTCCGGAGGCCCTATACCAGAACGGTCCCTCCCCTGGCTTCCCTCCCCATTTGCTGTTCCCGCCTGCCCAGTCACCCCTCTCTCGCTCTCTCATCCCACCTGTCCGCACCAGGCTTGCCCCACCCACCCACTTTCTCTGCCGGAGCGGAAGATTCAGCCGTTGAGAGAAGCCCATGTGGCGTGCGCTCCCTTTTCTTTGACAGCTGCCTGGTTTACAATTGGGGGGGGGGAGAAATCCATGCATTAGAGAGGGAGGAAAAACTCATGGATTTCTCCCTCCACCAATTTCAAATCAGGCAGCTGTCAAAGAGAAGGGAGCGTGCGCCACTTAGGCTTCTTCCAACAGCCGAAGAAGGAACAGTAGGGGAAGATTCGGCTGTTGGAAGAAGCCCACGCGACACGCACTCCCTTCTCTTTGACAGCCGCCTGGTTTCCAGTGGGGTGGGGGAGAAATCCATGCATTAGAAAGGGAGGAAAAATGCATGGATTCTTCCCCGCCCTCATTGGAAACCAGGCGGCTATCAAAGAGAAGGGAGCGCGCATTGTGTGGGGTTCTTCCAACAGCTGAATCCTCCCCTACTGTTCCTTCTTCGGCTGTTTTCGGCAGGTTCCAAGCGTGGTTTTCTTTCCCAGTTACACAGGGGCTTTGGTTTAAGGTGGTGCTGCTTTACGCTTCCCCTCCTCCTCCTGCAAGTGACAGGTGCCTCAGAGACTCGGCGGGCAGCTCAGGGGAAACAATGGCCATGATGACTTCATTCCCCAGAAGCTGCCGCCACCGCCACCGCCACTGCCTAAGCCCTCGCAGGAACGAGCGAAACAGGAGCCCTGAAAGCATCTCTCCTTTCCAGACATCGCTGCCCATTGGTCCAATTTCCCGATGCAATTCATGAACCTGCTTGCCCTCATGAAAACGCGGGGGTGGCGTTTTCAGGCTTTCAATGCTTACTGCTATAGATAGGAAGATGGGAGCATCTCAGGAGTGAAGCCTTCGGTGCTAAGTGCCGAGTCCCCCTTCTGCCCCCATGAAAATCACCCCCAACCCACTCACTACAGTTAAAGGTGCGTAGAGTGATAGGGTTAGTTTAAATGGATAGTGTGGCTTATTTGCCAGCCTCCCAATTGGCAAAACAGACATTTTCACCAACTGGAAGGGATGTGTGTGTGAGAATGGGGGGGGGGGGAGAGAAAGAAAGAGAAAGAAGGATAAAGAGAGAAAGAAAGAAAGTGGGAGAGAGACACACAAGAAAGAAAAAAGGAAGAATGAAGGAAGGAAGAGAAAGGAAGGAAGAGTGGAAAGAGAGAGACACACAAGAAAGAAAAAAGGAAGAATGAAGGAAGGAAGAGAAAGGAAGGAAGAGTGGAAAGAGAGAGACACACAAGAAAGAAAAAAGGAAGAATGAAGGAAGGAAGAGAAAGGAAGGAAGAGTGGAAAGAGAGAGAGAGAGAGAGAGAGAGAGAAAGAGAAAGAGAAAGAGAAAGAGAAAGAGAGAGAGAGAGAGAGAGAGAGAGAGAGAGAGAGAACTTACGATCACAATTGAGCCCAAAATTTTGGTTGCTAAGCAAGAGCGTTGATAAGTGAGTTTCACCACATTTTCCAAGTTGGTCATGTCCACCTGGTCACATGACTGCCAAGCCACTCCCACCTGGTCACATGACCACTGAGCCACTCCCACAAAACAGGCCACACTTACAGAATAGGTTCTAAAAATTTTTGAAACCCACTACTGGATCTCCTGCTTGAGCAGGGGGCTGGACTAGAAAACCAATAAGGTCCCTTCCAGCTCTATTCTGATGAAATCTCAGTTAAGAATCCTGGAATTCTGCACATTTCTAAAAAGAACCAGAAACTGGGTTGTACTGAAATACTGCAGGGATTAAGATAACAGAATTTCAATGAATTGCATATTCCAAAATTTGAATTGGATAATTGTGTTTATAAAAAAGTCAAGCCCCCTTTCAAGCTGTCCAATACCGATGTTTTGGATTTATGCATAAACAGTTAAATCAGACAACAATGACCAGAAATAACAAAAAAGCTCCAAATCAGTACAGAGAATTGTGCTGTTTTCACTGATTACAATCTAAACTGAAACATATGATCAATGAAATCTTACTCTAGCAGCTGAAGTTTTTCTAAATTGATGAGATTTCTTGCATCTAGAAAGTGTTCTGTGTTGCTCTCTCTGGTTAAGGATGTGCTTTGTAAGATGTGATAACATTTCTTATTTGAGAAATAATGGCATTGATTTCCATGGGCTGATCTGCTCTTTAGTATTCCACTCCAGTTCGTTGCTCTCATTTGGTTTGGGACTGAACCAGCTGAGGACAAATTATTAAAATGTAATTATTTCTTTCCTACAGCTATATGTTTTTTTTTCACCTACTGCCACAAACACGCTTGGACCATGGTATTTTCTCATTTTTATAATATGCAGGAACTTGTGGGATATTTTTAAACTAGAGGAGAGAGGGACTGGATTAGCTGCCTCCTTTGTAAATAATGATCAGTAGGCTCTTTTTCTGAAGAAGAGGGACCTTGAGTCATAGCTGCTTGACATACAGCAGGGGTGTCAAACTCATGGGCCGCGGGCCAGATGTGTCACTCACTGGCCATGCCCACCCCCAGTTTAGCAAAGGGGTTAAAAGTCATAATATGTCACATGACAACGTGACACCACAAGTTTAATACCCGTGACATATAGTATATTGATTGCTTATGTGGTTAACTTTGAGGTTTTAATTTCATATCATTCAGTGTTCTGTATCACCCTGAAGCCCTTGTGCAAAGTTCTTCATTATGGGCAACTATACTACTGTGTAACACCAGCAGAGAGATATAAGGATAACTAACACTTTAAAGGAGAATATTTGTAACTCACGGTTGAAATGAGGGGTCCTTGATGCTCTCTGAAACTTAGCTGTTTTCTTGCAGGTGTTTCATTACCCAAACTAGGTAACCTCATCAGTGCTAGTGTGTAATCAGCACTGATGATGTTACCTACGATAGTTTGGATAATGAAACGTTTGCAAGAAAACAACCAAGCTCAGAGAGCACAAAGGAGCCCTCAACTAGCACTTTCATTTCCCATCTCTGCATGTTGAAAGTCATGAGAAGTAGGTTTAAGTTTGTTTGAACATGTTTCCATATTTCTTCCATATTTTTATGTATTGTATATTTATCCTATTATGTTCATTATTATAGGCAGTTGATCAGACAGACATTTTCTAAGCAATTGTTATCTATAACTACATTTTATTACATTTCTCCTAAGACATATATTTCTGATTAGAGAACAGTAATTATTTTCACATTCTCAATATTTAGGCTATACATTTACTTTCATCCATAAATACATAAGCAAGCAAGCAAACATAAAACCTAAACATTGAAAATAGGTAAAAATGAAGCTTCAATTTTTTTTCTCCCTGTATAAAATTCAGTATGAGTATCCTTTAGTAGCATAGAAATAAAACGCATTCATAATCTTCATTTTGCAGCTGAAAGAGACAACGGAACTAATCTCATTTAGGAGAAGTAATTTCACAAATGTTGTTTCAGTTGTTATTTATATGTTTTGTTCTGTTTTAAGAAAGGAAGGAACATAAAGTAAGCGCTATGGTGGTACAGTGGTTAGAATGCAGTATTGCAGGCTAACTCTGCTCACATTGCCAGGAGTTTAATTCCTTCAATCCTGACCAGCTCAAGGATGACTCATCCTTCCATCATTCTGAGGTAAGTAAAATGTGGACCCAGATTGTTGGGGGCAAAATGCTGACTCTGTAAATGACTTAGAGAGTGCTGTAAAGCACTGTAAAGCAGTATATAAGTCTTATTGCTATTGCTATTAAGAAAAAATATTTTTGTTAAAGATGTAAAACAAATAATGGTGCCCACTTCTGGTTTGGAATGATAACTAGAGAACAATAACCAACTGTTTTCCCCTCCCCAAAATTCTAAAAATAAATGATTCAGCATCAGCAGAAATTTACTCTTCTTTTTCATTATAACTAAGGAAATATACAGTGTCTTGAGTTCTTGGCAAAAGGTTGAATATAAATTAAATAAATTAGCAAAGACTGAGGAAAATAGCAAGGATTCTGGGTATAACTACATCGTAAAGTAAGAAGACGTATAAACTCAGGTTGTTTATGTTATATCAGCGTTATGGCAGAAAAAATAAAAGGAAAGGCTCTTTAATGACTAATATCAGGGAACAAAAAATGTAGCAAAGGGATAGCACAGAATTTTTTTTGATAATTTAACAACAGGCCAAGTCCTCAATAGAAATATGATTGGGTCCTAATTATTACCAATACTACACATGGCCAATTATTTTGAAAAAACATATTAATATTAAATATTAATATTAATATTACTTATTTGACAAAACATGCAGGTAACATAAAATACATTTACGAATAATAAAGAGAAACTCACATCTGGATGTGGAATTGCATATTGTCCTTGAATTGTATAGGCCTGGAAAAAAAAGCAGTATAAGACACTGACACAGTGACCAGTTGCTATAGGCTTCACTTCATGCTAGACAAGTATCACTAACCTACGTGTTAGGATCTTCCATAGTCTGCAATATTTGAGTCTATCTATCAAATCAGGGACATTGTTATGGCACCATACTATAAAGTGGGCATAGGCCTATAGTATATAATAAACTGGCATTTAACTGAACCCTTTAAAATATATCTACCCAATGAAGCACTTTCTAATGCTGGTAGTAATTAACTTCCTAAGCTTTTGCCTCTGGCCTACTTGGGCACATAGGAAAGTGAAACTCATGGAGGACTTACCAACCAACAGTGAAGCCAGAAACTTCACTGGGACCAGATAGTGCTTCCAAATGCCAATTATACAGCCACCCTCCCCCACTTTATTGGGTAGCCTGAGGTTTATCCCCCTCCTCCCTTTAATGCAATCCTTTTAGCTAATTTTCCAGAGCCAGTTTTGGAGGGAGAAAATGTTTGAATAATTTCTCTAAATAGATTAAAGAGTTTCCATCAAGAGTGGTCCTTGTATGAGTGAAAAGGAGTAAATAGTTATAACCTTACCACTCCTCTCAGTTACAACCTGTGAAATGACCTCACCTAAGTACCTGGCAGTTTAATAGAGATCTTGGGCTGGTACCTGGGAAATGACTCAAATGCATAGCAAGAATGGCACAGTTGAAGGGGAGCTGAGTTACTGGGCATTCCTTTTTCAAAAATATATTTGTTCCCATTCAGGCCAAGTTGAAACTTTTGCAAACCAGGCCCACAAGAATATCTACTTTCTTTTCATGCAATTAAGTATTGACCTTAATTTCCCTCTTAATTCAACTTTAACTTGTTTTGCAACTCCATTGAGGAAGAGGGAGAGGATCTTTGGCACAGACTCTGCCATATTTATGTGATATTCAGATGTAAACAAAAGTCCTTTCTGAAACAGCCATGTCCCCAATCCAATTCTCCACTCTAACTTCTACCCAGAATAAATATTTGTCTCATTAACTTTTGAACTGCTTATAGAAATAGTTGTTCGGTGGCATTTGTCTTAGCCAAAGGATAGGAACAGATCAGTATTTCCTTCTGGATTTTGCAGCTAAAGATAACAATTTTGATCAACCTTGCAATAGGGACTTTAGGGAAAAACCACCAGAGCTAGTTAAAGGGGACTGCACACTGATTGTGCACATCTTCCATCCTTTCTAAGAGAGCTGCTTGACTGGATTCAATTGTGCAAGCCTTGGGCAACCATCATTTCCTACATTGCAAAATTGCAGTGACTGGCAATAGGAACTCAGTTGTGAGTGTAAACAATGATTGCTTTGTAATGCCCATCCATTGCAACATTGTTGTTGGTAAGCCTGGCAAACAGTAAGATCTGACATCTGACAAGATATATTGTGGACCAGAATTCCCTCTCTATATTTTGATATTATTATAGTTGGCTATGCATTTAGCCAAATATTTAGACTGAATTTGGCAAATCCTTCCCAATGATGTGGGATAAGCAGTTGTTTGATGGTATTAAAGATATTATTACAGAATGTCAGGTGTTCTAAGTAATGCCTTTTGCAAATGAATGATTTTGTTAATGCCAATAATGTTCAAGTGATTCTCAGGTTGGTTATTATATAACATTATATGGCTGACCACCAGACATAATTTTACACCAGATTGGCAACCAAACTTATAATATTATATAATTTCATATAATTATATGATTTTATATATGTTATGTCAGATATGTCAGTGATCATCTAGAACACTACATTTGATGGGTCCTAGACAGCAGGCCTTTTCTGCTGTGGCACCTGTATTGTAGCATCTTCTCGCCCCAGATATAAGGTTGGCATCATTACTCCTAAGCTTCCAAAGATCCCTCAAGGCCTGTATACTTTCTTCAGTTCTGCTCTTTAGTATCATCCCTTTCCCAATTTTAAGCAAACAACAATGCTGTGGCATCAGTTAGATTGCAAATACTGGTACCATATTTTAAGCTCCATTGTTGAATGGGGACATTGAAACAGAACAGAATAGAATAACAGAGTTGGAAGGGATGTTATAGCTTTTCTAGTCTAAACATACACCATTCCAGAATAGTGGCTGTTCAGTCTCTTCTTAAAAACTTCTAGTGATGGAGCATCCACAACTTCTGAAGGCAAGCTGTTCCACTGGTTAATTGTTCTCACTGTCGAGAAATTTCTCCTTAGTTGTACGTTGCTTCTCTCCTTAATTACTTTCTATTCATTGTATCTTGTCTTGCCTTCTGGTGCTTTGGAAAATAGGTTGACCCCTCTTCTTTGTAGTAGCCGCTGAAATATTGGAACATTGCTATCATGTCATTCTTTGTCCCTCTTTTCAGTAGACTAGCCATACTCAATTCCTGCAAATGTTCTTCATGTTTAAACGCCAGCTGGCTAATAATCTTTGTTGCTGTTTTCTGCACTCTTTTCCCTGTTTCAACATCTTTTTTATAATATGATGACCAAAACTGGAAGCAGTATTCTACGTGTGGTCTTGCTAAGGCTTCATAAAATGGTACTAATATTTCATGAGATCTTGATTCGAATGATTCATTAATGCAACCTAGCATTGGCTTTTTTGGCTGCTGCCACACACTGCTAGCTCATATTTAACAATAGTAATAGTACTTAGACTTATATACCACTTCATAGTGCTTTACAGCCCTCTCTAAGTGTTTTACATAGTCTGCATATTTCCTCCATCTGGGTCCTCATTTTAATGATCTACCATAGGATGGATGGCTGAGTCAACCTTGAGCCAGCCAGGATCAAACTGCTGGCAATCATCAGAATTTGCTTGCAATACTGCATTTTCATCACTGTGCCACCACAGCTCTTTTAAGTGATTGACTACTAAGACTTCAAAATCCCTCTCACAGTTACTGCTATTGAACCAAGTTTCACCTAATATGTAACTGTACATTTGGTTTTTCTTGCTTAAGTGAAAACCTTACTTTTCTCTATATTGAATTTCAATTTTTTAGATAGGGCCCAGTGCTCAAGATCTTGAGCCTATCTTTTGGGATGTTGACTATTCCTGCTAGTTTAGTGTCATCTGCAAACTTGATGTGTCCCCCTTCTATTCCCTTTTCTAAATTATGAAGATATTAAAGAGAAATGGGCTTAAAAAGGAACCTTGGGATACCATGCTGCTTCCTTCCCTCCATGTAGATATCTTCCCAGGTAATGATGTAGGTGATAGTTTTTCTTTTTTTGAATATAGGAACCATATGAGCTCTTTTCTAATCTTCTGGTAGTTTCCCCAGTGCTCCCAGAACTTTGAAATATATGGTTCAATGGTTCCGAGATCACATCTGCCAGTTTCTTCAAAACTCTGGGATGTAATCCATATTATTTACATCCAACCATGTATTATTCTCTTTACCTCTTTTAGATCTTCTTCTATAATTACTAATTCTGTTTAATAATATTATATAATAGATTTAACTAATAATTGTTATTCATTTACCATTTTTACTGGTTTGTTTTACACCTTCTAGATTAATTTCGTGAGATGGGCAGTCCCATAAATTTGATTAATAACATAAATAAATATTTTATAATTATAAAATATAATTACATAATATATAATATAATTATCATCTGGAGCAACACTTAAACACAATCAGCACTGACAAAATCATTTCATTGTTATTATTTCATCAAGGAATAACACAATGCAGAGAACATACGAACAAAAAATCACTTATTTTCTTGTTGTTCTTTGGAAATTTGAATCTCATTGAGGATCCTATGCCTTTTCCAAGTAACTTCCTAATGTGCCCAGTGAGGTAGTTTGTTAATCCATATTTGATATAGACAAATTATTCAGCTATTGTAAAGATGTGTTTAATCTGTTATATTGCCTATTGTGCCAATAACTATAGGGTTGAGTGTTTTCTTGAAGTATCTTTTTCAATAGTTAGATTATTATTTTCTCATTATTATTACCTCTTCACAAAAAAGGCTATAATGGCAATCAATGTATAGGTATGAATATTTCCATTGTAAAGAATGAGGAAGTCTGGCAGAAAAACATTTTATTTCCCAAGAGTTTATGGCTGAACTAAATAGAATTTCCAGTACTTAATTTTGTATTTTCCTTATTTAGGATTTCCCAGTTCTAAAAAGATCTACAGTCAAATGTTCTGTTTCTGAAACTCAAAGACAAGTATTTGATAAAGGGATGTAAACAACAACAAGTACAACATAATAATAATACTGTAATCTATGACCTCATAAAATAGAACCTGCTGTGAGATTTCTTATTGCAAGATGCTTAGATTGGCTTCATATACTTTCCTTGTGGTCCAATTTGTAGGGCTAGACTCTACCCAAGTCTAAGATCTTAAACATATTGCCCAGTAAATAACAATATACCTCCTATTGTTTGGATGATAAAAATGTGGTACTGTACTAGCACGTTTCCACATGCTTGTTTTACACGCTTCTGATCCTTTTTGTGAAAAAGAGAGAATCACTGATGTACATAAGGTAATAGAATACGGTAAAAAACAGTAAAAACACAACCACAGTCACAAAACCACTAAGCTTCTAATTCTTATTAATTCTTTCCATTGAGAAACAGACATTTTTCTCTTTTAGCTTCTTCGCTTTTGAGGATTTATAAATAAAAAGTTTGCAGACTATAAAACAACTTTCTCTTTATTGAAAAATTGAAATAAAGAACCCATTATAAGCAACAGTAAATGTGCTAAAGAAAATCATTTTTCATAAGTGATTTAAATACAGTTCCATTTAAATAAGCTAGAAAGATGAACAATCACACATAAAGGGAGAGTAAGAACAGCAAAGGAAAATGAATGAAAAATTTAGTTGAATTTCAAAATCAAACCAACTGGGTTCCTTAACTTAAGGTTCAATACTGTAACTGCAGCAAAGTGATTAGTGCTTGGGATGAGATGGAGGGATTTTCTTTCAATGCATTTGTCAGTTTTTTTCATTTCTCTTTTGTTTTAATACTTATATTTTATCAGTTCCCTGTTAGAAGACACTGACACCAATTAAATAGGAAAAAATGTCAGCCATATAATATAGAAAAGTGTGTTACCTTGCAATTAAGCAAAGTAATTCTCTATTTCAACACATTCAACCTTTTGGGTTATATAAGATAGGGCTATTTTTTAATAAATAAAGTAAATATAGATAAAAGAAGCAAGAATCTTTCACACAGGTTATGACATATGGATGAAGATTTGCAGTTTTATTTTTGTGTTACTGTATTTTTTATTAGCAGAATGATTCATTTTGGCATCTTTTCCATCCATCACCAAAGCACATATACTGGCTACTTGTAAAGTGAGTGGAGGTCTTATTTTCTCTTCCAATACAGACAGCCAAATGTTTTTTCCCCTCAAACCCTGAAGGAAAACGACCTGTCAGTTTGTTGACTTCTGTGTTTGAGCCTATAATAATCAATTTTGATTACTGTTAGAATGGCTCGGTATGTCAGTTGTTTTGTGAGACCCTAGCTATTGCATTTCTCTATTAGATGTGTGAAACTAATTCCAAGGAGTGTTGGCCTAGATTAAAGAGTAATAATTGTCCTTCCTGCAAGATATATCTTGCTGGCTGCTGAATTGAATTTGGCTCATGCTGTGTTTTCATAGCTTTTTGGATTCTGACCTTAAGATTAAGATCCAACAAATACCAATGTATGAAAATGTCATATGAATCTCTTGCATTTAAATGGTAGCAGTTTTATTATTATCCATTGTATATTGAATATTTATTACTGCCTTGGTGCTGTTGCAGGAGGAAGGAAAGTTGATGTTTCTGCACTTCCTCCTTTGCTTTAGCCAATTAAATGAGCCCATAACATAAAGCATTAAGTGATGGAGATCCCTAATTGTTTCCTTCTCTTGAGGCACGTCTACTTAAGGGACGTATACTTCATTTATTATAACAGTTCCTTCTGTTTTACTCTCCCTTTTGAGAAACAAAAGCTGGACCCAAAGCTCTTTCATCAGATTCAGAGTTAAGAGAAAAGGCTGCCCTGAACAAATATTTCCAATTACAGTTGGCTGGGCCATTATAGCATTTTTGTTCTTCAAAATTGAACTGTAATTATTTCTTTTTAGTATATAATTGTAACAGAGGGACTGCAAAGGTATTAAATTTTAAGTAAGCTAGAAATGATCAATTACTGAGGAAAAGAACATGATTTAGATTGAGAAAAAATGAGTGTGTGTGTGTTGTCAAATAATTTACTATTTAACAATCTGGCTCACCCAAGTCTCTGTCAGTTGCAAAGGAAAATAGATAGGTACAATTTTGGTGAGATGGATCTCTTCTTCCATATTGCTACCAAATCCAACCTGTCTCACACCATCATTAAAGCAGCATTCCAGAGAAGAAAATCCCAACATTTATGTGTTCCTTAGCTCAATGCAGCCAGAGGCTCCGTTGTATGTTAGCTGTGGATGTATTTCAGATTGTATGTCTGTTAGTGATTCAACCATATTATTCACTTTGTTTTAAAATATTATATTTCCTGTTTTCAAGCACTAATCTTATTTGGCCACTTGAACCATCAGAACATTTTATTTAATTAAATGACAATGTACAAGTATTTGTTATGTGGAAAAACAAGATTCAGCCAGATAAATGTTATTGTTTAAATTAGCTAAAAATCAAGATAGGGTGATGCAAGTATTTCAAGTAGACCTTAGTGCACTTGGGATGTTTTTCTGAAGTTAACATAAAAGTTAAGCAGTTAAAAAAAAAGATGTATAATTTACAGTGACAAATTTAGAAGAAATGCTAATAACAGGAGACGTTAACTACCTGGACATGTGTTGTAAAACCATTTCAGGCAAAACTGCAGTTTCCAAAATTCTTCTATGGTCTTTCTGATTGCTTCATTGTCAAGAAAATTGAAGAAGAAACAAGAGAATTGATGATCCTAATGAACAGGGAACAGTGTTGAAGTAGGGAATAGCCATTGAAGTTGCAAAACAAGGAGAACCTTAGACAGAATGTTGATATTCTGATATTATCTTGGAGTTCAAGTGTTCCAGAAATAGATTGAAGCAGAATCATAAATGTTACTACAAAGTTAATTTCAACAAGCTGAGAGAAATGATGGGAAATCACAAATATACCAACTAACTAAATCTGATTGCATTGACAGAAATCCTTAGGTCAAAGGAAATAAAGGAGGAGTGGCACTGGAAATACAATAACACATCATTCCATTGAAGGGGAAAATGGACTTAGAAAACTGTTGTGGATACATTGCATAATTTTGACTAAGCTAAATGTTGAAGATAAAATCTGGGAGAAAACAAAAAGGGTGTTGTAATTTCCAAGAAGTATCAGCAAGTAGTTAATATTTGCAGAAAGAAATCAAGTTTAAACTGCAACTCGGTGCACGGCTGACTCAGTGTAATTCTGTTGTGTTAAAATAGAAATATGAAGGACAGGCACATTGTTAGAGAACTAGAGGAAAGAAAAAGGAGGACCTGAGGAATTACAGGTTAGACATCTTGATATTGAAAATTCTGGAATAGATTATTAAGCATTTTGTGAGCATTTAGGAAAGAATGAAGTGCTTGGAAGGCTGGCAGAGACTTATCAAATATTATGAGGTTCAAAAACCTGATTTTTTTTTACTGACCATTTAGTTGATCATGGGGATATGCTGCATGTAATGAATCTTGACTTCAGCAAACATTCAACAAAGTCTCCCATGAAATTCTAGAAGAGAAGATGGCAAAATGAGGGCTAGACTATGTTGCCATTAGTAGATTACAGAACTGGTTGAATAATTGTACTCAACAACGGTATATTTGTGATTTCCCATCAATTAATGTCAAAGTGGTAAAGTGCAGGATTCAATTCTATTCAATGTACTTGAGACCCAGTTTGGTCTAGTGGTGAAGGCACCAAACTAGAAAGCAGGAGACCATGAGTTCAGGTCCCACTTTATCCATGAAAGCCAGCTGGGTGACCTTGGGCCAGTCTCTATGTCTCTGCTCACCTCACCTCAAATGATAGTTGGGAGCAAAATATGGAGAGGAAGATGTGTTGGATATATTCACTTGCCTTGAGTTATTTGTAAAAAAATAAAAGCTGGATACAAATAAATTAATAAATATTTATAAATGACATGGATGACAAGTTACAAAATGATACAAATATAGAAAGGCTACCTTAGCATTAGGGTCAAAGATCTTTGACAGGCAGGAAGAATGAGGAGAAACCAGTAAAATGAATTTCAACAACGATAAATGCAAATTGAAGGCACAAATATAGGATAAAGGAACTATATTGGATAGCAGTATGGCTAAAAGAAACTGATTGTATTGGCACATGACATAAACAATGTGATACCAAAATTGTCAATACAGTCCTTGACTGCATCAGCAGAAGTAGCATCTAAATCAAGAGAAATCATTGTTCCCCTCTATTCTCTGATAATTACATAGCATCTAGAATACTGCATCCAGTTCAGGTCACTGCATTTCAGAAAAGAAATGGGCAAACCTGAGCATATGTTGAGGAGAACAACAGAGGTGACTGTGGACCTGGAAGTAAGGAACAGTTGGAGGCACTGGTATGTTGAGCTTGCAGAAGAGAAAACTGCAGGAAGACATGATATTGAAAGGGTTGTCATTTTTGGGGGAAAGAGAGGGCAGATTCAGAAATAATATATTGAAATGGTGAGATTGGACAGTAGGAAGAATTTTCTAATCTTCAACAATGAAAGTGACTAATTTGTTAGATGATGGGCTTACTTTACTGAAGATCTTTGAACAGAAGCTGCATAGCCATCAGTTTAGTGGTGGATTCCTGAATTGGAGGTTTGGACTTCAGTAAATGACTTCCAAGATCTCTTCCAAATCTTATGTTCTCTGATTCCATGAAGACGAGCTTCATGAACACTGAGAAGTAAATAAATTATGTAATACTGAATGTAAAAATAAACATAAGCTTAATTTTTTTAGGACAAGATGAACAGGAATTACTTTCCTTCTATTTGCCAGCATCTCACTAAAATACTGTGTAAAGGCCATAGTGTAAATAGATAAACATGTGACATGATTTGGTGGATATTTAGCCCCAATTCTTTTCTTAGAAAAAAGTTGACAGAACAACCATTTGCTATGTATTGGGATCTCTGAATTCAATCCAAATGCCATTTTAGAAAATATTCTTGCCTTTCTGTGAGGTCAGCCAACTCCCAACTATATTTATGAGTAATGAATTTATGTAGAATCAGCTCACATACATCTATTGTTCTAGATCTTAGTTGATAACATTTATTGTCTTGTCATTTAAACGAAGACTGAGGAGAGTCTGTCTTGTGCAATCGAGATCCCTATTTCCTTTTGTTATACCAGATGGTATTCATACTGCTTATTCAGTTGCTACCCCCAGTATTTTGCAAACAAAGAGCTTTGAGTCCACTTGTTCTGGTGTAACGTGAATGGGAAGACACCATGCAAGTGAAAAGGCAACAAAACCTGAGTGCACTAACAGGCAGCGGCTGGTGCTGCAGTAAAAGGCTGAGGTTGGCAGTGGAGGCTGCAAGTGGGTCGGCTCTTACCTGACCACCTGCAAAAATGACAGGGGTGGAGGCAGGCTTTGGGCGATAGGGGATGGTGGCACCTTTCGGTGGGGACTAGGAAAAGGGACAAGGAGAGGGAGAGAGAACATTAGACCACATTTCCTAAAACAATAGCAAAAAGAGTGTTAGAGGGCAACCAAACACGTACAAATAAAACCATACTGAATATGAACTGATAAAGTTAACTTTGCAAAGTTTTGTTACCAGACCAGAAACTAGAATCATTTAGTGGACCATTAATCGTGGCCAGGTGTTCACTTGCCTTGGGATTGCTGGGCAGAAGTTAAAGGCTCTCCTTTCCATCAATAATCTGTTTAAAACAGCAGCAGAGGGATTGTGAGGTTGCAAGGTTTCCAGCCCTCTGAAGACCACTTCCAAGAACTTTATCTGAGCCATTAGACCAAATTATGTCTTCTATTTTTTCTATTGCCAGGAAGCTGCCCCTTTTTATTTTAGTATTTTTGGACAATCACAAGATACATTTCAAAAACTATTGCAAATAGTTTAGTAATATAGCTCACTCACTCACTTTTTCCAAAGAGCTACCAATCTGGTATGAAATGTTTAGCCAACAATATGGCTTCCTGAGACTTTCAAAAATTATTACCAAATTCTAATTTTTAAATAAGGGAGAAGAAAATTACTAAATGTGTGATTGGAAAGTAACTGAAGTAAGTGTGTTTAATGACATTTAACTAGAAATAAAATCAAATTAAGTTTTAATGCTGGCTTTATTTGCTACTTTTGGGGGCACTGCTGCCCTTAGCTACTACTCAAAAGTCAAATATGGCCCAAGAAACAATTGCACATCTCTGTGTTAAAGTTACTTATATTTGGATTAACATTTGCTCCTCCACATAGCAGTTGAATCTAACTGTGTGGACCATATTTTTATTCTCATGTACTGCATATTAATCTGAAGAATTTTTACTTTCTTTCAAAACTTGCATATGCAGTTGTTATAATTTGATTTTTCAATTCTCCTCTAATATTTAGAATGAATGTCATTTCTGATGCTGCATAAATGAAGCATTGCAAGTCACAATATTTGGATATTCTAAGAAGACATATCTAGGGCTGTAGCAAGAACAGAAAATAATACCAAGTGTAGCAATAGCACTTAGACCTATATACTGCTTCATAGTGCTTTTACAGCCCTCACTAAGCAGTTTAGAGAGTCAGCATATTGCCCTCAACAATCTGGATCCTCACTTTACCCACCTTGGAAGCAGTGACATGCGGTGAGGTTTATGGCTGGTGAGGCTGGTGATGT
Source organism: Natrix helvetica (assembly GCF_964273705.1). NCBI lineage: Eukaryota > Metazoa > Chordata > Lepidosauria > Squamata > Natricidae > Natrix > Natrix helvetica. The sequence goes on along the minus strand of NC_138552.1, from coordinate 119,263,556 downwards.
CATCAGGAAGGCGGGGAATGGGACCACGTGTGCTGGAGGCTGAGGCTGCCTCAGCCTCCAGCACACGTGATCCCATTCCCCGCCTTCCTGAGCGCGCTCCGCCGGCTCGCGCTCCGCGATCCCCAACAGCAGCTGCTTTTCTGTGCGTCTGGCGTTTAGGACATCCGGCTATCTACCTAAACGCCAGATGCACAGAAAAGCACTGAAAAGCACTTCGCCTCCAAGCCACTTCGTTTTGATGATGTCGCTGCTGGGCGCGGCTGGACGGAGGTAACCAGAGTGGCCCGGGCGGACGAAAGAGCGAGCAAGCGAGCGATGGAGGATCAGGCAGCCTGATCCTCGGTCGCTCGTCCGCCGGACTGCCTCGGCGCCACTCTGGCTACTTCCGTCCATCCGCGCATGGCAGCTGCGGCAACGTCATCAAACCCCTGCCACTTCTGGATGTCTATTGCAGTCACGAGGAGTGCGCAAAGTACAGCGGAGGCAGGAAGGTTATTGGCGCTTCCAAGAACCCTCCTGCCCCCGCCGGTTGCCCAGCTGGCACTGCCCCGCGCGCGCTCCTCCTCCTCCCTCCTCTTCCTCTAATATATATGAAACTCCCTTGTGGATATTATTATTATATATTATTATTTCATGACGAGAGGTGAGGCTCTGCCTCCCCTGAACGCACATCCCTGCTCGGAAGGATGAAAGGCTGAGCTGTTGAGATTTGAACTGCCAAACTGCAGCTAGCAGTCAGCTGAAGTAGCCTGTAGCACTGCACTCTAACCACTGCACCACCTTGGCTCTTAATTAAGCGTAGCAACAATTAATTTTACCAGTGAAGTTCAAGACAGTGAAATTCATGAAGGAAAATGTAAAACAGAATTCTGGAAATAATGAACCCTGGACTGGAGCCAATGGAGCATAATGAAGTTATACATAGAAAGGTTATTTAATTGCATGAAAAAATTAACATGCTGTAGATGGGTCTAGGTACTGTCTTAGCTGAAATAGTCATGAAATGTTACCTTGAAAATTTGCAATAAAAACAGATAAAGCACTTGCTTTTTTAGATACATTCGGAAAGCCCCCTTTTATTTTAGTGAGGTTTAAGCACCCTGCTATTATTGTAGCTAGAGTTACTCATTAACTTCAGCTACCAGGAATCTTCTCTTGCACTGATTTCTTCAACATTTTTTCATAAGCATGAATCCACCTCCAACTCCCACCTAATACAATATTATCAATGCACATTCTTGTTTCCAGATTTTCATTTGCTAGTATACACATTTTGATGGTAATTCCACAGCACATCACCTAATGGTGTTAATGTTTTATTTTATTTTTGGATAAAAGTGCTCTAAAATCAAGAGAGCTTTCATCTGAAAGCAGAGGATGGAGACAAATAGAAACCATGTATTAGTCTTATGCTAGAAATATTCTTGACAACTGAAGAATATAAATCATAGCAGGAAATTAATGAATTAGAAAAATAGAAATGATATTATTAATCCACTACTGTTTTCATTCCTGTTTTGTTGGATTTCTGAACAATATAATTGTTTCATATTAAATCTGCAACAATGTATCTCACTGCATCTTTTATAACTAAAGTATATTTAATGACAATATAAACCAAATGGCCAAGTATGCATTGCATCCCTGCATACTCTGTGTCCCTGAACTACTATTTTACCCCAAATCTTCATAGAATTACTTTCTTGTGTAGTCACCCAGAGCTGTTTTGAACCACAGATTGATTGAATGCCTGAGTAGGCAAGGACTAATAACAATCCATTTTAAGTTATTTACGTATGTTCCTTTATACTTTACCCCTATTGTTACAGACTGTACCTCCAGCATCACCACACAGATCTGTTTGACACATTGGATAATTGCATCGGGGGTCCCTGAGATAGTCACTGCCCTTTCTGTAGAGTTGGGCAGCATATCCCCTGCCACCTGAACCTGAGCACCTGTGGACTGAAGAAAGGAAATAGCTTATTTTTTTCTGCACAGGCACTTAAACATCCTAATATAATCACTCTTTGCTCTCTTTTCATGTGTGTGTGTGTGTGTGTGTGTGTGTGTGTGTGTAAAGCCATAAGAACCAACATGATCAGAGTAGGAACAGTGCATGAGTAAAATAAAAAATAAAACTCAGTGAAAAATTTGGCATTAAAAAGATATGAATGTAGGCATCAAGTGAGCCTCTCTCAGGATGGCATTCAACAAGCCCACCATACCTTTTTGTTTCAGTGACCTGAGCATGGAGGCAGCTCAATGAAAGCCTTGGGTAATGAATTGAGAGGGTAGGATACTATCCTACTTCAGGAGCCTAATCCAATGCCCTTTGGATGGCTTTAGAGAACCACCCAGGCCTTTGAATTCAGTCTATAAATGGACTGACATCCAGGGCAGATTTTAATGGATTAGTAATAACGTGATCAGATTAGCCACTCTCAGATTACTGTCAACTGCTCATTTTGGATCAATTTTATTTTCTAGACAATTTTCAACATAAAATCCAAACAGAAAATTATAAATAATAGAATAACCATTGCAATATATTTTTCCAGGTTTTAATTGTATCTTATCTGAAATAATTAAAAATCATTCTGCTAATGTTGGTTAGCCATACAGAGTGAGGCAATTGCCACATGCAGCCAATTATTGTAGATAATTGGTCATCACTGCTCCTGCCCTCTGGAATGGCATTCCTCCTTCCCCCCAAGAAACAAATGATACCCCCCTCTCTTGTGGTTATGGAAGGACCTTAAGATTTGGCTGCGTTCTCGGGTCTGGGATTAATATGTTTGTGGGGTTCCCATTATGTTTTCTCATTATTATTATGGCTGATTTTAACCCAGACCTTCCGTTTTGTTTTACATTTTTCATTGTTTTAACTAACAGTTTAATTTCATTCAAATTTTACTAGAATGAATGGCCATAACAAATTTAGATAAATAAATAAAAATAAATTACTAGTATTGTATTTTTTGCTGGTTCCACAACAGTGTTATATAAAACAGAATGGAGCAGCTGGAGGGCAGTTATTACCAGAGAATGTCCAGTAAATTTATTTACTTCTTTTAACATATAAGTAATATATTTATAATTGGATTATTGTCATTAATATTAACACCATTTCAACATAGCAGAGATGAACTTAAAGAGATTGTGGCTAAATGAAATTTTCTATAAGTGGAAATTCTTTCCCTAAGAAGACATGAAGTTTCTCAATATGATTTCTGCTTCACTTTATGACAATTGACTTCATGAAGATTTATGAATTAAAGAGATTTAAAGACCGCCCTTTCTTTTATTTCTCAAAGAAAATATTTTTCTCTGCACATAGGGAAATCAGAGACTTACCTCTCTGATTTCTTTAATCTTGGAGCCTCCTTTGCCTATTAATGATCCACACTGGCTTGCTGGTACAACCAACCTTAATGTAACTGGTGGCTTACTTGTAGCTGTGCTGTTACTCATTGAGTTGATTATATCCTTTAGGAAGGAAGGGAGGGAGGAAGTTTGAATGGTACTTTAGTAGAATGAACCAAGCATTTTTATCACATTGTGGAACTGTGAATGAGCAAATGGGAAAATAGAATTGGTTTTCTTCTGCTTAAGTTGTTAAAACTAACAGATATTTCACATTTAGGAAATTTGTATCTTACATTTTACAATAGTTCTTCATCTTTACCACTATTATACATTTCGGACAATGTCAAAGGAACAGAATATGAACAATTAATTTTTTTGCATTAATGTTCATTAAAGAGCGTAATGGCTCAGCTGTTAAAGATGCTGACCTTGTCAACTAGAAAGCTGACAGCCTGCATAACTTGCCCAGCTCCTGTCTACCTAGCCATTCGAAAGCAAGTAGATAAATAGGTACCACTTTGGTGGGAAGGTAACAGTGTTCCATGTGTTCCAGCCTATAGTCATGCTGGCCACATGACCACAGAAATGTATTTGGACAAAATTGGCTCCCTTGGCTAAGAAATGGAAATGAGCACCGCCCCTTAGAGTTGGACATGACTGGATAGGGGAAGTTAAAGTTGTTTTGCACTGCATTGCTAATCTCCTGAAAAAATGGCTGTATAATTCAGTGAACAGAAGTTTCTCAGTCTGATATATCCATATCACAAAATTCTCCCCGGGAGTAGTATTTATTAGAATCCATGCTTGATTCTAGACAGATCCCAAACTAAACCATAATGAAGTGATAGGCCTGGTGCATATGTACCGATTGTCATTTTTCCTATAATATCTTTTTAAAAAGCATTTTGAGGGTTTTTTTTACCAAGAAAGGGTCAGTAAAAAACAAGCATTTCTTTTGATGTTTATTACCTCTTCAAATTTATAAGCAATCATTGCAAACGCTTTGAAGATGGCATCAGTAGGGCCTGTAATGGTCACAATCCTTTCTGGACAGTTTCCTTCTGAGATATTGATTCGTGCTCCACTCTATAATTGAAAAACCACATCTTGTCATACATATAGGGGGATGTTGAAAATATAAGATACTCAGACTTCAGTAAGATATTTGATAAAGTAGACCATAGATATTTTGGAAAAATGTGGGATAGATGGTCCCATTATCAAATAGATTCATAGTTAAATGAACAACCATAGTCAAAGGTAGTCTTTAATGGGTCTATGTCCAGATGGAAGGTGGTATGCAGTGGGGCACCTCAGGTTCTGTCCTGGGCCTGCACTATTTAACACCTGATAAATGACTTAAATGAAGGAATAGAAGAGATGTTTATAAAATTTGCAAATTACACAAAGCTAGGAGGGAAGATAGATAAATCCCATGAAGATCCTATAAAGAGTGGTTTATAGTTAGCTTAAAGAAGAAAAAACTAAGAGGAAACATGATAGCAATATTCTGATACATAAAAAGATATCACAGGGAAGAGAGAATAGATTTATTCTCCCTGGCACCTGAGGATAAGCTATGAATCAGTAGGTGGAAATGTTACAATGCAAGATCCAAAGCTGAACTAAGACAAAATTTCCTGACTATGAATCCAATAAGAAACAGAACAGCCTTTGTCTTGAAGTTGTAGATGCTCTATCACTGGAGGTTTTTAAGAAAAAACCTGGACAGTCATTTGTCCAAAATGGAATGAGATAAAATAATAGGGCTGGAAGAGACTTTGAAGGTCTTCTAATCCAACTCCCTTCCCAAGATAGGACAAATTATTGTACAATCTTCTCTTGAAAACCTCCAGCGATGGAGCCCCACAACTCCAGGAAGCAAGCTGTTCCATTGATTGATCGTTTTCACTGTCAGGAAGTTCCTCCTGATTTCCAGGTTGAATCATCCTCTGACAAGCTTCACCCATTGCTTCTTGTCCTGTCCTAGCAGCTGGGGAGAATAAATTAATGCCTTCTTCCCTGTGATAGCCCTTCGGGTATTGGAAGACTGCTATCATGTCTCCTCTGAGCCTTGTCTTCATTAGGCTAAACATCCCTAATTCCTTTAGTTCTTCGTTGCATAATTTAGCCCCAAGACCTCTTATCATCTTTGTTCTTCTCTGCACTCTTTCTAGGGGCACAGCAGCATTTTTTGTATTGTAGTGACCAGAACTGGATGCTGTATTCAAAATGTGACCTCACCTGTACAGTATAAAGTGGTACAATCACTTCTCATGACCTTGACGCTACCCCTGTTGATGTAGCCTAGAACTGTGTTGATTTTTTGGCAGTTGCAGCACACTGCTGGATCATACTTAAGTGGTGAGTAACTAGGGCACCTAGATTCCTCTCTCAGTTACTACCGTTGATCCAAATACCTCCTATTCTATAACTGTACATTTGGTTTTTAGAATCTAGTTTTAAGATTTTAAGATATTCTATACCTATGCATTTTGTTTTAAGATTCCTGTACTGGGTAGGTGGTTGGACTAGAAGACCTATATACAGCAGATTCTTAGAAAATATATAGATTTCCTATTTTGTATTGGTTATGGATTATCAATTATATTTATATGGAAATGTTTAGAATGGCATTTAGAACAAACCAGACACTCAAAATATATGAGAACTATAATCTAACATAAACCACATAGGTTCTAACTCAAGTAGCAGCAAAACAACAATGTATAATTAGCCTTAGATTACAACTTATTTTGACCTTATGAAAAGAACTCTGTTCAGGCATTTAGAAATTCAGAATAGCTTGGGTAGGCTTGACCAGCTTCTTAATATCTATGTAGGAAAAATTATAGAGCAGTATCTAGGTTTTCTCTAGTAGTTCAAAATGCTTATCTGTACTTTTGTCATAGGGAAACTAATCTTGTTTCAATGCTAAAGAATATGATTGCGTGAAAAAAAAACCCGCTGGTCAACAAATTTCAAGCCTTCTCCACTCTATTTTTATGTAATCTGAACAAGTCAGCTGGGCTCAATACTTCAACTAATTCAACTTTGTGCTAAAACGCATCCCAGGGTGGAGGAATTTCCTAGTGGATGCCCTCTCTTGCATGCCCCAGTACAAATACAGACAGGAGCAAGTAGTAGACACCATCCTCCTCCCTGCCCAAACAGCAACCGAAGAGAATATCAGACAACTCCAGGACCAGCAAGATCTAACCATGAAACTCAAAACCCAAGTGCAAACAGAGCCCTAGTTCTGTGACAACCAACTTATCTTGATAAAAAGGGAGGACCTAGCATGGAAGGGGACAAAACTCTGCATTCCAGAGTCCCTTTGCGTCTTAATCCTTCAGAGGAGCCACGATGTCAAATCAGTGAGCCACTTTGGGACTTTACATTTAGTGTGGAGGCAATTCTGGTGGCCCGGTATGAAGAAAGACATGGACAATTATGTGAAAAGTTACACCATATGCGCCACTATGAAAAAGCAACCAGGAACCCTCCCTCCCCCCCGGACTGCTGCAACTGGTGGCAGAGCCAAGAAGACCATGGGAGAAAATCGCAATGGACTTTATAGTGGAGTTGCCAAATAGCAACTCCTTGTTGGTCTTGGACTGTGATTGACTTATTCTCCAGGCAGGCACACTTCATACCCTGCAGTGGACTATCCTCAGCCCACCAGCTTATCAAATTGTTCCTGAAGCACATCTATCACCTGCATGGAGTGCCACGAAGAGTCATCTCAGACTGTGATCTGGACTGTGATTGACTTATTCTCCAAGCAGGTACACTTCATACCTTGCAGCGAACTACCCTCAGCCCACCAGCTAGTCAAACTGTTCCGCCCCAGGCGACTGATGGAACCAGATAGGTTCCAGACGGAGCTTGGGCCACTTCCTGTAGCCCTGACCCGCTCCCGGACGGAGGACCTGGTGGCCGCATGGAACAGTGCGGCGGCCGGGGCCTTGGACCGGGTGGCACCCTTGCGGCCTCTCCGGTGGCAGCGAACCACCCTGGCCCCTTGGTTCACCGAGGAGCTGAGGGTGATGAAGCGCCACAAGAGACGCCTAGAGAGCAGATGGAGATCCTCTCGCGCCGAATCTGACCGAACACAGGTAAGAGCCCATTTACGGACCTACCTTGTGGCACTAAGGGTGGCTAAATGTCGATATTACGCCACCCTCACTGCGTCCGCAGATAACCGCCCTGCCGCCCTGTTTCAGGTGACCCGCTCCCTCCTTTCACAGAGGCCGCGGGAAGCCCCTTTGCAGGGTAGGGCAGAGGAATTTGGGGAATATCTGCAGGACAAAATCGCTCAGATTCGGAGTGAATGGGTCCCCCTCAGTGATCTTGGGGAGACACCGGAGGCGAGACTTGAGGTACCACTCTGGGAGGAGTTTGACTCTGTTGCTGCCGAGGATATGGACACGGGCGACTGCGGGCCACCACATGTTTATTGGACCCGTGTCCCTCCTGGCTTGTACTGGCAGCCTGGGAGGCTACACGAGACTGGCTCCTGGGGCTGGTGAACGCCTCGCTGAGGGAGGGGTTCCTACCAGCCACCTTGAAAGAGGCGGTGGTGAGGCCCCTACTTAAGAGGCCTTCCCTGGACCCAGTAGAGTTAGCCAATTATCGTCCTGTCTCCAACCTTCCCTTCTTAGCGAAGGTTGTTGAGAGTGTGGTGGCGCAACAGTTCCCTCGACACCTGGAGGAAATTACTAGACCCGCGCCAGTCCGGTTTTCGACCTGGCCACAGCACTGAGACGGCTTTGGTCGCATTGATGGATGATCTCTGGAGGGCGAAGGATGGGGGTTGTTCCTCCATCCTAGTCCTGTTAGATCTCTCAGCGGCTTTCGATACCATCGACCATGGTATCCTACTGCGTCGGCTGGAGGGGATGGGGGTGAGGGGCACCGTTTTGCGGTGGTTCTCCTCCTTCCTCTCCGGTCGGACACAATGTGTGTTGGTGGGGGAGCAGAGGTTGACCCTGAGGCCGCTCACGTGCGGAGTGCCACAGGGGTCGGTCCTCTCACCTCTCCTGTTCAACACATACATGAAACCGCTGGGCGAGATCATTTGAGGATTCGGGGTTGAGTGCCATCTGTATGCAGATGACACTCAGCTATACATCTCTACCCGAACCACCCCAACGAAGCCGTCGAGGTGATGTCCCGGTGTCTGGAAGCCGTGCGGGTCTGGATGGGTGACAACAGACTCAAGCTCAACCCTTCCAAGACGGAGTGGCTGTGGCTACCGGCGCCCCGCTTTAGCCAATGTGTTCCATCTCTGGCCATCGGGGGGGAACAACTGCCCCCGGTGGATAGGGCACGCAATTTGGGCGTCCTCCTAGATTCCCGGCTGTCGCTAGATGATCATGTGACAGCCGTGGCTAGGGGGGCGTTCCACCAGGTTCGCCTGGTGCGCCAATTGCGCCCCCTACTAGAGCGGGACACCCTTCGCACAGTCACTCATGCCCTGGTGACTTCCCGTCTTGATTACTGCAATGCTCTCTACATGGGGCTCCCCTTGAGATGCACCCGAAGGCTCCAGCAGGTTCAGAATGCAGCCGCGCGGGTTATTATGGGGAGTACTAGGTACTCCCATGTAACACCTTTCCTGCGTGAGCTGCACTGGCTGCCTGTGGCTTTCCGGGTGCGTTTCAAGGTGCTGATTGTCATCTTTAAAGCGTTCCATGGCTCGGGACCTAGTTACCTGCGGGATCGCATTCTACCTCACACATCCCTGCGACCAATCCGCTCTCACAGAGAGGGACTCCTCCGGGTACCTTCCGCTAAGCAGTGCGGGCGGGCGGTGCCTAGGAATAGGGCCTTCTCTGTGATGGGCCCAACCCTCTGGAACGACCTCCCCCCTGATATTAGAACCACCCTGGACCTCCGCTCCTTCCGCAAGAAACTCAAGACCCACCTGTTTCGACTAGCCGACCTGGCCTAATTGTAAATGTAATTGTACTTACAGGGAACACCCACTACTGACCTTCCTGGATGGCTTTTTAAATTTTAAATTTTGGGGTTTTAAATTGGTTTTAGAACTGTTTTTAATTATTTAATTAGTTTGGGTTGTATATACAGATGGTATGTGTGCGTTGTTTGTCTGATGTTTTATGTTATGTTTTGTTGTTTTATACACGAACGGTCTGTACACCGCCCCGAGTCCCTACGGGTAGAGGGGGCGGTCTATAAATTTAATAAACCTAAACCTAAAACCTGAAGCACAGCTACCACCTGCATGGAGTGCCATGAAGAATCGTCTCAGATAGAGGGTTCCAGTTCATGGCTAAATTCTGGAGGGAGTTCCTACAGTCCATTGGGTCGTCCCAGAACCTTAGCTCAGTTTTTCATCCGGCCACCAATGGGGGGGGGGGCGATGTTGGAATGCCATGGTAGAGCAGTACCTGAGGTTAAGTGAACTATCAGCAGTCCAATTGGGCGGACCTCCTCCCTTTCAATGAGGTGGCATACAATAATACTGTTCATAGTAGCACGGGACTAACTCCGTTCAAAGTAGTGAGCAGCATGGACTTTATCCCAATGCCAGAATACACAAGGGATCCCCCTCCTCAGGCAGCTTGACAGACTGGCTGCCAACGCTAAAAGCAGCATGGGAAAATATCAAGAAAGCGCTGGCTAAAGCAGCACAGACCTATAAGCAACAGCTAGACAAACACCAAGCCCCACAATGGCCATTCCAGCTGGGGGAAAAGGTCTACTTCTCCACAAAATACTTGAGGTTAAAACTCCCCCGCAAGAAGCTGAGACCCAAGTTCATAGGGCCATTCCCCATAGTGAAGATTATCAATCCAGTCATGGTGCAATTAAAATTGCCCCGACTACTAGGGAAGATGCACCTGGTATTCCATAGCAGCCTCTTAAAACCCGTGAGACCACTACCCCATGAGCCCCTGGACCCAGTGGTCATAGGAGGCTAAACCCAATACATCTTTGACTCGAGGTGGCACAATAGGCAGCTCTAATATCTAATTAAGTGGAAGGGCTACCCCCTATCAGAAGTGTCTTGGGTAAAGAGCAGAAACATCGAAGCTGACCGCCTCATAGCTAAATTCCATGAAGAAAACCCAACAAAACCTGGGGGGGGGGGTCGCACCCTTAAAATCTATACCTGTACTCAAACTAGTTTTGCTTTGCACAAGTTACCTTCAGAAAGTGAGGGAAGCCGAATGTCAACTCACAAAGCATTCTTGACCTGCTCTCAAGTTGCTATAGGCAGGGGGATAGGGAATCGAGCCTCGCAGATGCATTGAGGAACTTGCATTTCAGTCAAAACAAAGTACATTCCAGCCAGCAAATGTCAAGGCCATCTCCACAGAGATCCACAGTGGCTGGAGGGGGTGACTTCTACAACCCGTGAAATTGCTTCTTTGGGGAATGTGACTGATGACACAGCTTGGGGGGAGGGGAAAACAGGGTCAGAGCCAAGGCACGAATTGAGGTCAGAGTTGACTTCACTTGGTCTGTGCCAACATAACGCTCCTAATAAATAACTGGATTTCTTTTGAAGCTTGGCTTGAGACTCATGATTTAATTAGGGCATCAGTCAGAACCCTGACAATTGCATTTATTCCCATATTATTTTATACTATGGTAATGATGCTCACCTCCTCACGCATCTTTTTTACTGTCTCTCCTTTCTGCAACAAAAACAAGAAAAGAAACAGTTGTAAGAACAAACTGACTAAAATGTCATTACTCTTCATATGACTCATAATACATAGATTGTTATCTTTTACATGGTATCTACATTGATAAGCACTGCCCAATCAATAAAATTGTATCATGGAAGCAAGGTAGAGTGTTGAGAAATTAAAGTGAATTTGAAAATCTTGGAACTCATAATAGTGAATTTGCACAATGTATAAATCAATTATGAAATATGATTCAGAATCTGAACAATTCAAGTTCTATATGATTAAAGGAATGCAAAACTTGTATACAATTATAAAAATGGAATAGTGGGCATTTCGGTGAAAATGGATATTAAGTTCACCCTGAACTTTATCTTTAGTGAGAATTAATTTAAAATATTTTAATCACTGATTTTATCACTGCAGTCACAATTGCTAAAATTATCATTTTTTTCTCCAAAATGCTGGAAATGCAATGAACAATTTGATGGGTTTTTTTTCCATTCACAGTAGCAATGTTGCAAAGGACAACAATATTGGAAATTAATTCATTGTAGAATGGAACAAATTTTTAAAGTCATAATCCTGTTTCAATCTGAAATATTTTTTTGACTTCACCAAACCACATTTTCTTTCAAAATACAAGGAATTGGCATTATACGTGGTAATGGTTGCATTATATGATTAATTATATTGCATATTCTTTGATATTTTGAATAACTTCATATCTAAAAAGTAGACCTTATGTACATTTCAATCTTATTTGAAAACTATTTCTGGAATATAGTTCTGTAAATGGAATTGTGCCACATACTGCACAAGAGTTTAGAATTGTTATTTCAATCTGACATATAGTTTACAAATTATTTACAATATTCTTTCAATGTACTTCTTTTCTCTTATTAACTTGTGTTAAACAAATATCTTTTACAATTCAAAAGAGATATATTTTGATTAGAAATTGAGTATGAAATATCTTAGAGTACTCTAAATTGTTAATTGTGTACTGCAGTATATTAGCCAAATGAAAATTTAAATCTCCTGGTTATTCAAGAGTTTTTTATTATCCGCCATGCATCTTTTATTGCTTATATTGTGGTTTTTTCATTACTATATTTTCCATAGCTTTTGCATATTATTCAGTTAGTCATGATTGGAACCATACAAAGTAGGTTTTAGTTCACAGAAAAATAGGCATCAATTTTATCTGTATTATTGTGGATCCAGATGCTTTTTTTAATGTGGAGATATGAATGAAAATAAATATTGATTATATTTTGTTCTGGGATCCTTCTAACTGGTAGAGAGATCAGGAACAGTAACAGATTGATAGATGCAAAACCTAACTTATATCAAAGGAAATTGACCAACAAAAGTATTTTCATACATTGGTTAATTGGTGTGAATATTTAATTGATGTAAATATTATATTTGATTGAGCCTGATTCCTAACAACCTCATAGACATAGCTATTTAGTTTACTTTGGAGAGTGAGTTGCTTGAAATTAGGAAAAGTATTTCCTCAAAATATTTTCAAATCAGTTTCCTATATGCAATTATTCATATTGTTCCAGGCTTTTCTACAATTATTGACCCTTTGTTTATTATAGCTATGTTCTCAGCATTTCATCAGTTCCAGTTTGAATATCTGCATTTTCCTTTACATTCCATCTAAGTGAATGCAGATGTTGCTTGATCAGTCTCTGTTGCCTTCTGCTTTTAATAAGAAACCAGATTGGCAAATAGCTCAGTGGAGAAAGCAGTTTACATTTAGGGAAAAGGGAGATGGCTGAATGCATAGCTTCTATTTTACCAATTATAGCTCTCATGCGCTAATTATATACAGCTCTTATTCTCTCAAGAACCAGATAGGAAGGAAGAGGGAGAGAAGACAGAATCTCGAGCCCCTTGCTGGTCACCTCCCGCATGGATAGCTCTGCCCACAAACAACATATCTGAGTATTCAAAGGTAGAGTACATCACATTACCTTCCCAATGATGCTTCCAACTTCCTGTTGGGAAAAAAATGGCAACGAAGTAAGAATGTAAAAGCTTTAATTATCAGTAAATCTTATTTATTTGGTTCATGGTGTTTATTAATTTCCAATCACAATTACATGGGTACTCAGTGCAAAATAAACAATTTCTTTATTAGCAAGAATGTAAAACAATGAATAAAAGAACCACCTTTATAGAGTTCTAAAGATTTTAGCATAGCCAGTTTTCCCCTGCACTGATAGCTTCCCTTGGACAGCTAGTTATTGTTGTGACTGTTTAGCCATATTTTGAATTAAATGAAAAGTTATTACTGAATTTAATGTTGGCTAGGTAAAACCCAAAATGAAAAATGCATTAGATATTAAAAGAGAGCCTCTGCCAGCCTTTGATATCAATTAACAAAGATATATCTTTGTTACTTACATCAGTAGGGACATTCCTTCTCCATCTCTACTACTGTAAGGTTTACATATTTGCACTTTGCTAGTAGATAAGAAAAAGAAGAATTTTACCATGTAGCTTTCTCCAGAGGTGGGCTGCTGCCGGTTCAGACTGGTTCAGGCAAACTGGTAGTTCTGACCAGTAGCTGGGCCTGCCCCCCTGCCCCAGTGCTTTCCCATCCTATATAATTGGTGTGTGTTTGAAGGCGCATGTGAGAGCAAAGTACTCACATTTTCTGGGTGAACCAGTTGTTACATTATACCAGTGATGGCGAACCTATGGCACGCGTGCCACAGGTGGCACGCGGAGCCATTTGTCGAGCCACGCGAGGCGCTGCCCTGTTAGCTGGCCAGCGCGCATGTGTGCGCTGGCCAGTTGAGTTCACCATTTTTAAAAGCCATTTTTCGCCCTCCCCAGGCTCCAGAGGCTTTATAGGAGCCTGGGGAGGGCGAAAAGTGCCTCCCCACCCCTCCTGGAGGCTTCAGGGACCATCTGGAGGCTTCCCTGATGCCTTCGGAACGCTTAAAACGACCCTCCGAGCAAACCGGAAGTGACTTCCGGTTTGCTCGGAGGGTCGTTTAGAGCGCTCCGAAGGCATCAGGGAAGCCTCCGAACGGTCCCTGAAGCCTTCGGAACGCTTAAAATGACCCTTCGAGCAAACCGGAAGTCTCCGGTTTGCTCGGAGGGGCGTTTTAAGCGTTCCGAAGGCTTCAGGGAAGCCTCCGGACGATCCCTGAAGCCTCCGGAGGGCCTCCGGGGGGGCGGGGGAGGCTCTTTTCGCCCTCCCCAGGCTCCTATAAAGCCTCTGGAGCCTGGGGAGGGTGAAAAAACCATGTAAAAATGGGGGGGGGGAAGTGGCTATAGTGCACGCATGCGCACTGGGGGGGGTTATTTATTTATTTATTTATTAATCTAATTTATATGTCGCACCCTCTCCACCAAGGGACTCGGGGCGGCGTACAATTTATTACACAACAAATAAATAACAAGGAGGAGATATAAAAAGCAATGTACAACACATAATAAATAAATAATCAATTAATTAAAAACAGTAAAATGCAATTAAAAACAATTAAAATACCCAGAGTCAAACTTAATTAAAAATTTTATCCAGAGGGATTAGAAGATAGCTATAATTCAGGCCAGGCCGGCTAGTTGGAACAGGTGGGTCTTGAGTTTTGTGCGGAAGGAGCGGAGATCGGTTGCTGTCCTAATGTCGGGGGGGAGGTCATTCCAGAGGACTGGGCCCATCACAGAGAAGGCCCTGCCCCTCGGCGCCACCCTCTGGCATTGCTTGGTGGACGGCACCCAGAGAAGTCCCTCCCTGTGAGAGCGAATTGGTCGCAGGGATGTATGGGGCAGGAAGAAACCAGGGTTGCGCATTGCATTATGGGTGCAGCACGCCCACACACAACCCCCCTGCGTTCCCCCCACTTCTGGCACGCGAGCCAAAAAAGGTTCACCATCGCTGCATTATACAATGCCCACCTCTGTCTTTCTCCCTTCCCCATTCAAGCCAAACATTTTTTAAAAATTGAATAGCCATGCCCCAAAAACTATCCTAACCCTAACAACAACCCTTTTTATTTATCAAGCTGGGTTCACACCTTTGCCCATATTTACAGTAAAAATATAATGCATGAACAGGTTTGCGGTAAACAGGAATGTTAGTGAACCCACTATATCACAATTTGGCAATCTGAGGTTCATGGACACTAGCTTTAGTTCTCCTAACATATGGCATTAGCTTCTAGTATCATTTTAATTTCCTCCAAAATTCCTATTTAATACAGAGACTTCTCCATATTGATGAATGGTGATCAGAGCAGTATTGATATAGAAGAACTCAGATGTGTTGGCTCTGTCCAAAACATTTTTTGATACTTTATCTCTTGCTTGATATTACTGTATTCAGAAATCTTGCCTGCCTGGAGGGGGGAAAACAAAAAAACTTCTAGGAACAAAAGGCTTTTACTCTTTTTGTCTGGTATCTTCATGCACAACTGAAGAGATGTGACTGCATATCTCCATCTCCTGTACTTGGAGAAATTCCTGCAAGAAGTATCAAAATCATACTTGCATTTTAAAATAACT